>NW_006797837.1:534332-602994 GCF_000442215.2 Lipotes vexillifer | reverse complement strand
TCTTTCCCTTGAGCCTGATGGGTTGGCTTTCAAACCTGTGCTTCTCACACTGTTAGACTTTATTGTCCAAGTGAAACAGACGCAGAGGCTGGAATTTTCCAGAGGGCAGAGCAGCAGGTTAATTAGGAAGGAATATTCCAGGGACTGAAAAATTCAAATGTGTTGTTGCTCCATCCCTGGCCCTGGGAGTGAAAAAGAAAGTTTTTAAAGGGCCGCTGAGGCTGATCTCTGAACATTTTCCCTGTACATCTGGTCTACTCTGGGAGCATACAGGGGTTTGAGTGCCATGGGGCTGCTGCCCAACAACCTGATCCCAACGACATGTGCTGGGAACTTCAAGAGGTGGCTGGTAGCCTGGCTTTCCTTGGGGGCTGCTGACATTTGCCAAGGCCAAAATGCCTTTCCCAGGGTGCACTGTCTGGGCTCAGACCGGTTGAACTGAGGCTAAGAGAGAAGACCTTAGCCCTGGACGTGTAAGAAGCACTGTCAGCCAGGAGGGGCACAGGAGGCAGGGCCCCAGGTGCTTTTGCCACCCACCAGCCAGATAATTCTGAGTGACTCCCCTTCCCAGCCTCAGGTTTCTCATCTCTAAAGCAAAGGGAAAGGTCAACCAGATGACTCAAAAGAGCCCTCCTCTTGTAACTCTGTCTGAAACAAATCAAAGTGAATGCCCACACTTTGAGAGGGTCCCTATGTCCCCTATGAATCGCATTAGGGACTGGCAGTTTCTTTTTTTTTTTTTTTTTAAACACAAATCCCAAGAGGCAGTTGTAATAAGCTATCTCTTTAGGTGTCCGTTGTCTGTAGATGAAAGATGCAAATCGGCTTCTGTCGAGTGTGTCTTGTAGGCAAGAGGTTTTATTTACTCCCTGTGGACTTGCTGATTCAAGGGAGCATCGAAGATGGGCTTTGTGTGCTGCCTGAGCCAGTGTCACAATGAAGGACGTGGGATCACCTTACCACAGGTCCCGTGAATCAGAATTCCTGCCTAAGTAGGGTGAAACAAAGCCAGATTCCAGGAGAAGATGCTGCTTTCCCATCTGAAATAGCCTAACTGGAAGTTACTGAATAAACAGCACAACTTCTGATCATTTCTTTCTTTTTTTTTCTGACCCATGGAACAGCAGTTCCCGTATATAGGATAGTGGCTTGTAATTATTCATAACACTGCAGAAGGGAGTCACGATCTCTGGGGATTGTTAGGGATTTGATGAAGAGTCTGCGGAGACCAGATGCCTACGGTGGTCCTTAGATGGCTGATGAGTGATGCTGAGCACAGGCGCCTGCTTTAGATGCGATCCAACCACGATGAGGGATAAAGGGCAGAGAGAGGACAGCTGCAGGATCCACAAAAGTCTCCGGCCCTTCTGCGCCGTGACAACCTAAATTCCTAGGTTTCCTTTTTTTTTTTTTCTCTTCCGAAAGTAAATGGAGGCCGTCATTGTTTTTCTAGCAAGCCCTGCTGCTCTTCCCTGGAAAGACCTAGATTGGCCAAGGAAAGGAGGAAATTTACACAAGTCACTGTCTCTCAGCTCTCTCCAAGGAAAATCAAAGAATGTTCTTTCTTTCTAACCTGGAAATCAGGCTTCAGGGGTCTTTAAATGGCTTCTTAGTGGGGTTTGATTTTTCTTCCCCAACTCTGAATCCAGGAAGAAGATATTTCTCCAAGGGCTAACCAAAGACAACGCCCTTGGAGGAAAATCAGCCCCCAAAATCTGGCCGGGAAATGGGTTGGCAAGCTGTCATCTGCTGGGGGTAGGGGTCGTTGTGATCCTAGGGGTCATTAGACTTGAGACAGGAGTTTTTTTCTCAAAGCACGGTGGTAAATGGCTAGATGCAAATCAGAGCGCAGCTGAGGACTGTTACAACCAGGCTGACCGGAGCTTGGCAGGTCTCATATCCAGAATGGGCCACTGAGATTGAAATCCTGGGTCACAATCTTCCCATTTACCTCATTCATGTTCCTTTTTTTTTTTTTTCATTCAGTATTCGTTGATGATTTCTGCTATTAAATGATGAGAGAGTCAGCAGATTAGTCAAAAGAAAATCTTTATATAAAATGTAAATATTAATATAAATTAACTTGGCATGCAACGTACTGATCCCATGAATTACATATTAATATGTTATCTTAGTGTATAAAGGAAAACTGACTGCCATATTTACCAGATGTTTTTCTCTAACCAAACTTGTCTGTAAATATATAATCTGTATAAAAAAGAGTCTAATTTACCATTATTTATGCAATAGAAAAAAATAAAAGTTTTTTTTCTTTTGATGAGAGATTCAGCTCGTTATCTGGGGCTGTGATTTGCAAAAGGGTCGTGAAATTCATTTCCGTGACCCTGAAGGGAAACCAGATCTCTTTGATGGACCGTCCAGCAACATCACCCCCTTCCAAGAAGCAGCCAGTGAGAAAGCAGCTGGGGATCTTTGGTGGGGCTTCGGAGGGGAATGATTGACATCAGGGGAAGTAAGCCGACTATGGAACATATGGTGAGAAATATGAACCAGCATCTGGCTGGGGAGCAGACAGTCTAATTAAGAAAGCTTTGCAGACACCCAAGCTAATGGTGTCATCCTTTTGGTTTTCCATTTGCCAAACCGTTCCCAACATTAGCATTCAGGTACTGCTTAGCTTTTGCTTAAGCATTTGGAATTTTTAATGTTATTTGAGCTTCTTGGGCATAGGAAAAAACCACCCATTCCCTTATAATATATTTATATAAGGAAACAAAGGGCACCAAAAAGGCAAGTGACTTTGCTTAAAAGCACTACCAGGGATCCTGCGTGGATCTGGACCATAACATTGGCCTTCTGTCTCCAAGCCTCATGAGGGCATCTCATATTTTCTTTCCTTTCCAAAAATGTTATCACATGCTTCCCCAAATGTCTTGTACTTAAGTCAAAAACCTGAGTTTCCTGTGGGTAGAATCTCCCAGAATCTCTCGGGGTCCTCAGTTCTAAGTGCTGCATTTTATACACCTTCAGAAACTTATGAGGTAAAATCACTATGCGTTTGTTTTTGTTTAAAAATTCTAAAAATAGAGTGTTCTAGGCATAAAGCATGTGTTTTGTTTTGTTCTTTCTTTCCCCTTGTTAAAGGGGGCGTCTGGCAAATTCCAGTGAGATAATAACTTGGATTTTATCCTCTCTGATCTGGGTTTTAAGAACTTTTTTATTATACAGGAACAGTTAGTCATGAATATTCATTCTCCTGAGTCCTTACCCCAGCAGCGGGTGTTCTGCAGGACAAAAGACCCGACAGGGGACTGAGAACAGAACTCAGGTCTGACCCTGACCACAGAGGTGACGAAGCCTGAAGGGTCATGGGTAACATTCAAGGGAAAACAAAGCTCTCCCTGAAAAGGTGAACATATCTTTGAATTCTATTGGGATTTTTCCATACTTTTGGGAAGTGAATTTCAAAGGCTTTTCTTTCAGATAAATATATGTCTGTGGTCCGGCCATGTGCACAATTAGAAAGCCGGACCCATCACTTCTCCTGCGGACTCTGGAAGGTCTACCTGTAGCAGGTTGCCTGGCCTTGAGCAGCAAAGGATGGGTGACTGGGCTGACGGAGGACCTGAGGCCACGTTCCCAGGCCGATCTCCGCTCCCTGGTTCTATTTCAACCCAGAACACTTGGACTTCAATCACTGGGTGACGAGCCAAGAGACGACACAGCTGTGCTCCAGCCTAGCTGCAATCACCTCCAGGTCCTGGGGTGTCATACTTGGACCCAAGCTCCAGCCCCTAAGCACAGGCCAGTGTGTGGTCAGAAGGCCTTTCTGACTTGGGACGTCTTCAGCAACCAGTCCTGCAGCTGTGCTCAGAGTTGACAAGGCCCTGGCTCTCACTTCTGAATTTCCTAGGATGAGGAAGTAAAGATGCCAATGTCTCCTGGCAGAGATGCTTCAGGGCTGTGCTAAGGGTCACACGCTAGTAGACCCTTTGGGGCTCATTGCCCCACTCTGGCTCTCATAACTTTTATCACCCACCCTCTCCCCTTTTTTCTACTCTCAAGATATAGTTGGAAGTTAGCCAAGCTTTTTTTTTTTTTTTGTTTTTTAAATTTTTTTTTTTTTTTTTTTTTTTTTGCGGTCCGCGGGCCTCTCACCGTTGTGGCCTCTCCCGCTGTGGAGCACAGGCTGCGGACGCGCAGGCTCAGCGGCCATGGCTCACGGGCCCAGCCGCTCCGCAGCATGTGGGCCCTTCCCGGACCGGGGCACGAACCCGTGTCCCCTGCATCGGCAGGCGAACTCTCAACCACTGCGCCACCCGGGAAACCCCTAGCCAAGCTTTAAACAGGGCAGTGGTTCCCAACCCTGGTTGCACATGGGAATTGCCTGAGGAGCTTTAAAAAAAATCCCAAGTCTTGGTGCTGACCCCAGATACCCCGATTCCATTGCTCTGCGATGCAGCCTGGCAGCAGGGCTGCCCGCTCTCCAGGTGACTGTAATCAGGGCAGAGCACTAGGGCAGGGACTTCCTACTCTTTCAGATTTGGATGATTTCTGGAGAAGCAGGTCAGTTCCCCTTAGTACAATGGTCCTCAAAGTGCGGTCCCTCAGCTAGAACCTGGGAGCTTGTTAGAAATGCAAATTCTCGGGCTGCACCCCAGCCTACAGAATCGGAGATTCTGCAGGTGAAACAGACAACAGGCCCTGCAGGTAATTTGGAGGGTGATGCTCCCTCAAGTTTGAGAACCTCTGTTTTTCACAATGATGGACAGCGGAATCAATCCATCATTATCAGAATCACTGGGTGCTTTATAAATGTCGAGATGCCTGGGCCTCTCACTGTAGGCCTATGGGATCAGAGCCACAGGGGAAAGGGTCGCCGGTGAGGGTCATTTGAGGAATCCTCCAGGGATATTCGGAAGGGAGGTGTGAACTTGAGTCAGCTCAGTGGCCAGACGCAGCAAGCCAGGATCAAGAGCCAGTTCCTTGACGGCGCTGCAGTAATGCTCCCAGCGCCTGAGTCTCAGAAGGTATTTCCTGGGCGTGGCCCCCAGGTTGTCATCTGCAGTTGCGGCCCATATGCCCTGAGCACGGCAGCAGAGACCCACGTGGGCTGCAGAGACCTCTGCTCTCCCTCCCAGGGAGGTGCCGCCGGCTTATAAACTAGGGGCTCTTGATGTCTTTCCAACGTCAAAGCCATGGCTGCCAGGCTGTCCCTAGGAAGCCAGTGGGTGGGAGTGGAGTATGCAGGATGGGTGACACCCTCCCACTTTTCCCTAAGATTCATCTGGATGAGGGCAAAATAAAATTGAGCGCAAAGAAGGAGTGGATTGTCTGGTGTGTGAATTACATCTCGCTAAAGCTGTTACAAAAAATGAGCACACATGTAGCTCTGAAAGAGGAAAAGAAGCCAGAGGTGGAGGCCTGGGGATGGCACTGAGCCTCCTGTGTGTCTGGCAGCCTCAGGTGGTGATCTGGGGCAGCTGGCATGGTCCTGGCTTCTCCTGGTTGCCTCAGGCAGAAAGTCCTGAATCTCAGAAGCAATGCAGCCGGGAGTGGGCACCCTGATCCCAGGGTCTCTGCTAGGGGACCTCCTTCAGCCTCCGCTCTCCCCAGCCTTTCAGAATAAAGAGGACCCAGCCTAATCCTCCTGGGTTTCAGCCTCTCTGGTCCAGGAACCGCGTAGAATGCTTTCTTCTTGGTCAGTGTCACTCCAGGGCCATCCCCCCATCCCTCCGCCAGCCTTTTCCTCTAAGAATGACGTGTCCAGTCTGGAAAAGAGAATTTGGGGCTTGGGAGGCCCTGGAGGTGTCTGCAGTGCCATCGTTAGGGAGGAAATGGGGTTGTGTTGTACAGGGCAGGGACAGGCTATGCACAGGCTCCAGTTTATCTGTGACCCTGGATGGACAAATGGCCTCAGCCATGTCACTAAAATAAGCTTATTTAGCCACAAGACAGCTTATTTTGCTCATCTTTGTATTCCCAGCACCTAGCATTGCACTGATCACATAGTAGGTGCTCAATAAATCATTTGCTAAAGGGATAAACACCCCAGATTAGCTCATCTTGCTCAGATACCCAAATTCTCTAGTGGCTCCGAATTTGTTCCTGGGGCCTCTTTCTCTCTGCCACATTCCTCCATCTCCTGTCCTCATGACCCTGGTTCCCATGCCTTTGTCAAAATCAGGTATGCCCTGTCTTTACAGCTTTATTTGTTCTGTTTTAATTCCTCCAGTCGATCCAGGAATTCTTTATCCCCTTTGAAGAACCAAGTTCAGCCCCTTCGGTTTCTTCTTAAGGGCTCTCCCAGCTGGCCTTTGGTGCCACGGAGCTGGGTTCTCCTCTGACGGGAAAACAAGCCCCATCGCCTTTCCTAAAAGCCACAGCATCAATCCCCTTGGCTTGGTTTGATGCTGGAAACTTAAGGTCTTCAAGCCTCAACACACCACCCTCCTGGGCTGGGATGGATGCAGTCCTGCCAACTGCTCTACACAGCTCTCTCATCTCTGCAGGTCTCCATCACACCTGTCGACTGCCAACCCCACCATGGAACACCAGCCTTCACTATACGGCTAATACTTTAGAGACTCATCTGAGAAACTAGCAAATGTCTACCAATAGGATGCAAAGAGAAACAAACAGAACACCAGGAGTTTCTAGTCTAGCAGAAAGGATGGACAAGTAAGCCTGCCATTACAGCCCAGGGTCAGAAGCCCTAGGGAAGAATTCACTAGAAGATCATAGTGATACAGAGGAAGGAGCGCTGCTCATTTTAAAACTTAAAATTGTTTTTAATTATGAAATATTTCAAACACACATAAAATAATACAACAGTATACTCATCACTCACATTTAACAGATGTGAATGTTTTGACTGAGACTTCTCGTTCTCCTTTAAGAAATAAAACCTTAGAGATATGGCCAATGTTGCAGCCCAATTCAGGATCATTTTTTCCTTCCCCTCCCTCTTCTGATGTGACCACCTTCCTGTAATTGATCATTCCGATCCCTATTCTTTTTTTGGTAGGGGGATTCTTGGAGGGGTAGGACAAAGAAGTTAGCAGAGCACAGGGGGACAGTGCATTACAGGAGAGGGACCAGCATGTGCAAAGGCCCACAGGCACAGCATACTTGGCTGAGAGACCAGTTGTGAACACTTCGTGTTAATCCAGAGGAGACATGATGGTGACCTAAACTCGGGGAGAATATGGGGGTGGAGAAAAGAGGGCAGTGCCTAGAGAGATTGAGGAATGAGAGTAGGACCTGGAGACTGGTTTGACGTGGTTTGTTGGAAAAGAATGGCTCAAGGATGACGTGGGTTTCTGGTTTAAGAAGGGGTGGGGGAGACGTGGAATTTAATTTATAATGATTAATTGGAGATACGTGTAGGGCATCCGAGTGATATTAGATAGAGAGATCTGGGCTATATCACTTTTGCTGCAAAAAAACAAGTGGCCATTTGGTTTGTCTGTCCCCTTATAAGCTAGAGAAAAGTGTACCCCACTAGAAAAGTTTGTTTTCAAATCTTTTCCACCCATTTCTTCCTTCCTTCTCCATCCTGTGGCAAGAGAGAAAACCGCAGTCCGTCTTGGGTGGTGTACACCGTTCAAACCCTGGGTTGTACCCATGCCCGGTGTCAAGGCAATTGCTCAATTTCAGCTCTTTGGTATCATGTAGACCCAGCATCAGCCTGGCTCTTCGGGAACTGGGAAAATGAGAGAGTTTCATGTGAGTGGCAGGCTGGAAGGTGGGAATAAAATCAAAGTCATCTCTGAGCCAGTAAACAGGCTGGTGCCTTGGAGACAGAGCATGGCGCCTCAGTTGCCCGCATGGCAAGAAACCCCACTGCTGACTTTGTCATTGTTTCCTTTGCAGCCAATGACTTCCCCAAAAATTGGGGGAGAAACTCTGTAGGGATTTCCTAGGGTCTAAACAGGCAGAGGTGGTGGTTGTGGGATCAGAACGTCATCCCCAGAGCTTTGCTCTATTCAGCTCAAATGAACAGCTGGCACAGACTCCCGTAAGCCCTTTTCCAATGTAGACACCTAAGCAGTTGGTCCATCAAACTCTGAGCCGCCACCCCACCAGCTGGCCACACACATTGCTAATTTTGACCTTAGCTCTATTATTTAACAGGTTCATTGCCAAACCTGGGTTTTCATAAATTATTTCCAGGAAATGCGAAGGTTGAAGTCAAGTTGAACTCATGTGGTTCTGCTCGTTAACTTGAGTGTCCTCTGTGATTTCTGGAAGATCTTGCAGCTCTGCCTTTCGGTAACCACGGCTGGTTGCTTGTTTTGACTCCAGGAAGCTCCGAGGTAATCTCGCCTATTAAACCCAAGTAGAATGTTGGCAAGTAAAAGTCTCAGCCTCAGCCCACACAGAAGAATAGTTTATCTTGCCTGAGAAGTCTAAAATCAAATATCCATATCAGGGGAGCAGATTTTCCTCGCTTGGCTTTCCGAAGAAAATACGCTTTGAACTCCCTCCCCAGAGGTAGAAATGAAAAAGTGAAAGATCTTTGTTTGAGTCATTTTGGCAAAAGACAGACCACTGTCCTGGCCTCCTTCTCTCAGCCAGTTTGGAGGCTTCAGAATTTTTACAAAAGCATGAGCACTGAGCCCTTTCCCAACCATCCTCACTACAGCTGCATATTGAAGGCCCTGGGCATCAGTTAACACTCACTTTGTCAGGACAGAAAACTTTAGTCAGAGCTGAGCTAAAATATGAGACCTCACAGCACAACTTGATGATTGGAACATCTTCTGGCTTTATGTGGCTGCCCCTTAGTTTCCAAATATATTTTAGCTCAGCGATGAGATTTATATACGCATAGAGACTGGTACCTGGCCCTGCCTGACAAGCCTCCTGTCTGCCATTCCACAAAGCAAATAAAAGCAGCTATTCACAAGAACCAATCTAGTTTCTTATCGTGGTCATTTTCTCCATGCTTTTCCTTACTTCATTGCTTATCTGTAGTGTGAAAGCCACTCAAGAAGTTATAAACATGGTTAAAAGATAATGCTGCATTTCCCTTCTCCCAGTTTCCATTCAAATAATCATGAAGATGGAAAAATACAACACTGGACACCAAAGATAAGAGTTTAAAGGGAAGTTTCTCATAACCACAGAACCAGTGAGGGTGAATGGAGAAATACAATGGATGAGATCAACTCACATTCTACCCTCTGGGCCATGATAACACTGCCAAACTACAAGTGGTAGGGAGTCTGCAGCCATCTTAAAGCAGAGAGGTGCCTCTCTGACATAATAAGCGTCCTTACTCGCCATTACTCTACAGCTGTGGTTCCAGGGCACCGGAAACCCTCTTTCCTAGGGACATTGGCTAGTCTCTCCTTGAACTCATCTGGGGAACACAAACTAGGACTTAACGGCTGATGTTTCATCAGAGATCCTGAAGGCCAAAGGCCAATAGGATGACATATTCAAAGTGCTGAAAGAATCTTACATCTAAAGAAACTAAAGGCAGTATAAATGTATTTTTGTTTGTAACTCCTTTATTCTATCTGATTGAAGAGGCGACAGCGTAAAGCTATACTTGTAAATCTATGTTGATGGGCACACAACGTATAAAGGTATAATGTCTGAAAGTAACAGCGTGAGGGGACCGAGACATACAGGAGAAGTTTTTATACAGTATTGACATTAAATTGGTATTAATCTGGACTAATTTGTTATAAATTAAAATGTTAATTGCAATTCCCAGGGAAAGCACTAAGAAAATAACTCAAAAAATTATAGTTAAACAAATGACAAAGTAGTTTAAATGGTACTCTAGAAAAATGACTATCTAACACCAAAGAAGGCATGTACTAACAGAGGATTGAGGAACAAAAAGGATATTCTTGATCAGTTTCAAAAAGGCATAAAAACATCTAAAAATACTACAAAATGTAATAGTAGACCATGACTCTGTAATGATTATTTTGAAATAGACATGTCAATACGAACTCATGATTTTAACATGCTCCCTGGCTTTTTGCATAGAAAAGGCATACAAACAAAGACACTCCTATAGTGATGAGGACACTGGTGACCGGAGCTTGGTTTCTGAATTCCACCAAAAGGAACCAGGTATCGATCCTAGAGCTGGGCCTGGGAAAGTACAAAGCGAATTTGGGACATATTGTGGTGGCAGTAACTCAGCAAGTTTCAGAGAACAGTGACGCACCAGAGTTGGCACGAAGGGGATGCCACTGGCCAAATCTGGAACAACCTGGATATCAGAAGAGAAGAATGGCTGTAACTGCTCTTAACATGATGAATAAAAAAATCATGAATTAGACATTACATTGAGAGAGAGAGAAGAGAGAGAGGGGGAGAGAGAGGGGTGTGAAAGGAAAAAGTAAGGATGAAAGGATGTTAATAATTCTTGAATTTAGATCAAGGGTATGTGTGTGTTCATTTTACTATTTCAACGTTTCTATATGTCTAAAAGCTTTTCAAAGGCAGAAGAAAGGATAACAAGAAACAAAATTTATTTAACAAAAGCAGAAAACGAAAATACATAAAAATAAATCTTAAAGCCAAGTGACAAACGGGCTACCTGCTAAAAAGAAGAAAACGTCTTCATCAGGATCAACAGGAAATAAAGGAGACTTCGCTTCTAGGTGAAATGGAGTAACCAGGACCGATCAGTCCCATGTGAAATAACAACAAAACCAAACAAAAGGACAAATGATACGAAACACTGGCTCTAAGACACTGGACAGCAGACAGAGCTCAGTGAGCTCCCAGATTGGGAGAAATGGAGCTGGGCCCTTGGAGACAGCAGTGTGGCTGTGAGACTGGCTGGGACCTGGGCCCCCTGCACTCAACACCACCAGAGGGGTGGGCAAATCGCCTAAGCCATCTCTCCGGCCTGACCCCTAGACACACCCCTACCCTCACCCCACATAAAGACCCAGCTGGACCCCGCCCTCAGGGAGCGATCAAGGGAAACTGTTACTTGTTTTCACCCCCTCCTGTGGCCACAGGAGCCCCAATAAAGCCTTGCCTGAATTTCTTGACTGGCCTCTTCTCAATTTCTATTGATTGCGGAAGGGAAGGCCAAGAACCCTGGTTGTATCAGCTGCAGCTCACAGGGCAAAGGACCCTACGGCAGGGAGCTGCACACAGAACCCTGAGGACGTGTAGAGCATTTCCTTCCAGTAGTTCAGAAACTGAGCATCTCAAGCCTTAGGACACTAGCAGAGGCTGGGAGAGACAACTGCTCCAAGAATGTCTGTTCCCAACATCCAGAGGAGAAACCTCACAGTTCACCAGGTGTGAGCATCAGTTTGAGTACTGTATTATTTTCTTAGGGCTGCTGTAACAAATGATCACAAACCGGGTGGCTGAAAACAAGAGGAACATATTCTCTCACAGCTCTGGAGGCTATGAGTTTTAATGAGGTGCTGGCACAGCCATGCTCCCTCTGATGGCTCTAGGGAAGGATCCTTCCTGACCTTTTGTAGCTTTTGGTGTTGCCGGCACTTCTTGGAGTGCCTTGGCTTACAGCTGCATCACTCCAGTTTCTCCGTCTGTCGTCACATGGCCATCACTCCTGGGTCCGTCTCTGTTTTCTCTTCTTATAAGGACACCAGTCATTGGATTAAGGCACACCCTAATCCAGTGTGTCCTCATCTTAACTAATTATATCTGCAAAGACCCAGGTTCCAAATAAGGTCACATTCTGAGGTTCTGGGTTGATATGAATTTGGGGTGGGGGACACATTATTCAACCCCGTCAAAGTACTAAGAAAAGACTTGTCTCAATAGTGGGGAAAAGTTAACTCTAGACTAACATGCTAATTTGATCCCACTTAAAGCTTAAAAGCAAGACCAAAAGGTTCAAACTATTTCTAGGTACCTCAAGTGCATCCCAGTACAAAGTCCAAGAATTTTGTTCGTAATACAAAACTATTCAACACTTACAAGGTAAAATTCACAATATCTGGCATCTGATAGAAAATTATATTTGAAGAAATAATGTCTAAAACTTCCCCAAATTTGATGAAAACTATAAGCCATAGATCCAAGAAGTCAGTGAACCCCAAACACAAAAAAATGTGAATAATATTAACACTAAGTTGCTAAGATCTAGTAATAAAGAGGAAAAATTTTAAACACCCAGGGGGGAAAAAGACATTATATATAAAGAACCAATATAAGAATAATTGCAGATATCAGGAAAAGAGTCTAGGAGGGCTTGCAGAAATGTCTTTAAAATACTGAAGCGAAAGGTCTGTCCACATTGTATTCTGTAGCCAGTGGAATATATTTCAAAGACAAAAGCAAAATTAAGAGTTTTCAGACATAAACGCTGAAAGAATTCATCACTAGCAGACCTGCACTACAAGCAATGTTAAAACGCTCCTTAAAGCAGAACTTAAAGGATGCAACTAGAGGCCCCCAAACCGAACACCAAGCTTCTTTCCACTGTCAGCTCTACAAGGAAAGGGAATTTATTGCATTTGCTGCTATATTCCCAGCACCTACAATAGTGTCTTGAGTATAGCTGGTGCTCAAATAATTATGGAATGAGTTTCAACAATTTCTGCTCCTGTCTTCTGAGTCATAAAGCCCTTTTGCCTTCTCTGGACCCAGGATGTACCATAGAGTCACAGAAGTCATAGAATGTCAACATTGAAAGGAATACTTGATGGCCCCTCATTCTAAAGTTAAAAAAACCCTGAGATCCAGAGACAAGCGCTGGGCTCAAGGTCATGTACCAAGTAGTAGTAACGGCAAGTAGTAACGGCAGAGCTGGGACAAGACCCAGGTCCCCTCAAAGTCCTAACCCCTCTCCTTCCCTCACAGTTATCAGCATGCTAACAGCTGCAGAATCTGTTTCCAGAAGGGTCTAAATCCAGGCATTGAGGATGCTTGTGAGCTTGCTCAGTACATGGCTGTTAGAGATTTCTCCTCCCTGGGACTCACCACCCAGAGCTCTTAATCCCCAACTGTAGGATTCTGTAGACCAAAGCTCAGGCTTTGGACTAAGAGAGAGAGAAGGGGGTCATTGTCCTGGAGAAGAAAGGCTCTCAAACACACACACACACACACACACACACACACACACACACACACACACACACAGAAGTTGGGGAGAAAGGCAGGAGCCAGAAAGCCATTCCAGATGTGGAAGTTGCTACCAAGCATCAACACAGCTGCCATCAGATTGGGGGGATGAAAGAAGTGGGGACAACCAGGCAGGAACATGTGGGGGAAAGGGGCAGAGAGAGAGGGGAGAGAGAGGAAAAGGACCCCTCTACTTGTCCTGCCCGTTATCCACCCAAAGCCTTTGGAGGGTCAACAGACTCATAAGCCTTTGGGGGGGCTGCCCCCAAATACCAGTCCATGTCGTGACTGTGCCTGTTATTCCACCACTAGAGACAAGTTGAGGGGGGACTTTTCAGTTTCCAGGAGTCTCCTATGAGAATGCAAATATTTCTTAGTAGGAATTAGATGCCAGATGTTCCCAGCCCTGGGTGCACATTCAAAGCTTCTGGGGAACTTTGAAAAAATACTGATGCTGCACTCCGCCCCAGACCAGTTACATCAAAACTGGGGGTGGGGGTGGGGTGGGAGGAGTGCCCAGGCCATAAGATTTTAAAGCTCCCCAGGCAGTTTTAATCTGAACCAGGGAAGGCTGAGAACCTGGACCATCTGACTGCTTGAAATGTCAGCAGAAAGGGACTGTAGAAAACCACAGAGCCCTTTTGGCAGTTGAGGGAACTGAGGCCCAGAGAGGGGCGGTGCTGGGAATCTGTGGCAGAGACCAGACTGGGAGGATGCCCTGAGTCACTCTGTTCCCTCCTCCACCAAGGCTGTCTCTGGAAGTTCTGAGAAGGGAGTGGAGAGGCCCTGGGTGCATGAGGCATTGGTTGGCACCAAGGTGACCTGCTAGATTCACCATTTTGTCCCCAAGGTCCTGGCATGAGTGTCTTGCTGAGACCTGAATTTTTGGCAGAAGCCTTCTTTCCTCTCACCCTTGCTTGCTTCCCTTTTTTCCTAGGTGGACTTTATTCAGAGCTTTTTGCCCTCACAGATTTTTTTCCCGGTGACCTAGAAAATCACATCCTAAAATTAGGACTTTACAGATGGGGTCTGAGGTGCAGAAGGACAGAGGGGGCGACCTGCCCGTGGTGACACAGCAGGCCCCTCTCAGGGCTGCTGGAGTTCCAGGAAGGGCTCTCTACCAGCACCCTCTTTTTGCTCCCTTAGCTGGGAGTAAGGACGGTAGCCCTATGGGGCTTCTCCATCTTGCGTGACATTGGGCAGCCAGAGGATGGAAAGCAGACTGGGGTGGGCAGGGGCCCTCCGTGTCTATTGGCACAGACTTCTGCCCACAACAGCAGCCTGGGTGCATCAGGGCCCCGGGGGAATGCAATTCTCTGAGTCATCTTGCGAGTCATGGGTCTGCAATTCTCCCAGGTGTCATCCCTAAAGGTATAAACCCATGGGTGGGCAGAGAATCAAGCAAATGGCCCGACCGCCCCAGTATGGAGCCCCTGGGATCAACCCCATAAGAAATGCCCAGCGTGTGACTCGGAGGGCGGCACGGAGGAGGTGCCCCAGCAGAAGCGAGTCGAGGACCACCGCCCGCCTATTGGGGCCACAGAAGGGGCGGAGCCGGGTTGGCCAGAGGGGCCCAGAGCTCGAGGGCTGGCGGGAGGCCAGGGCAGGGCCGTGGGCGGTGAGGAGGCACTGCGCTCCCCGCAGCCCCCGGAATCCGGCTGCGCCCATCCGCGCCCTGCGAGGAGCCTCCCGCGGCGGCCGCCGGGCGCCCTCTAGCGGCAAGAAGTGCTCCCTGCCGCCCGCAGCCTGTGCCGTGTGGCTGGCGGCCCAGTTCAGGGTCTTCACCAGCACCCCTGATCCCTAGCCCATCACTGTGCTGCCGTTGGCACTGCTCCTATTGGCTTTTGTGGCTGGGCTGCACTCTCTTGGACCCTACGCTGTGAAAGATTTTATCTTTATTAAATAATAACACATTTCCTTTAAAAAATCAGAATATTTAAAAAATGAATTAGATGGGCTGAGGCAGCAGGTATCACAACAGGGAATGCTCTAACAATCCTGTAGCCAAAAGCAAAAAAAGACGACCTTTGGCCCGCCTCTGTTGCAGCCTGCATCGCAGAGGGCGGCCCTGTGCCCTCATACCTGTGCCACGGCCAGGGCCATTCCGTCTCCCTGGCACCAGGCTGGGTGCACGCTTGAGCCCTAGGACGTGCTCTGCGTGGCTGCCAGTCAGCTGGACTGCCCTGGACCTACTACCCCGCCTATGTCTGCTGCAGGCCAGTCTCCCGGCCAGGGTAAGCCCAGCATCTGCCTGCACCCAGACCCTGGCCTGGTCTCTCATGGACTCTGCCTCTGTGCCTTTTTTCTGTTGCTGATTTCTGTCTTTATCTTTTCACTGAAAAACAAACAACAAACAAAAAAAAAACACATAATTTTGAGGATAACAGTTTTTCTGGATCCTGAGAGCTCATCTTGTGAATTATCGAACCCGAGGGTGATCTGGGGAACCCCCGACACACTTCCTTACCGGGTGAGGACGTGGGCGATCACGCTTACTCCATGCTGTGCTGGATAGTTTTACAAAGCACCGGAAGAGAAAAAGCGCCGTCTTGTGGTCACCGAGTAGGTAGGGGACGGGCTATGAGGAAAGTACCCGGGCACTTGGTCTCCAATAAGCTCTCAGCGGAGGAATCCACTCCTGCGGTCAGAACTCCATTCATCATACTGATCAGAGATCAGGATGCGCCCTCTTATGCTACCCACGTGGTCAGACGACGTCGTGGGTTTAGAGAACAGAGAATGATGCTCCAATCCTGGTGTCAAGGCTGATTGATAGAGGGGCCCAGGTGGGGCCTGGAGGAAATGGCTGCTCCAGTTCACCCGCTCCCCACTGAGCCCGCTCCCTCCCCCACTCACACATTCAGGCACCGCCAGAACCATGGACAACCCACAGTGCTCTCTACCGTTGGCTCCCACCAGCCAGTGCTAGGCTCCTTGTATAGGAATCTCTGGAGAACTTGATAAAAGCACAGCTTCTCAGGCCCCTGTCCAAGGGGTTTCCAACGAGTAGGGTTGGAATGGGGCCCAGGAATCGCAATTTTTAACAGCTCCCCAGGTGCAACAATGGGATCTACTGATAACCCTCTCACGCCAAGGCACAAGGCTTTTCCAAACGAAGTTTTGAAATAACTCAGTTTTATGCCTACCACAAATATTGAAAATCTTTGGTTATTTTTTAAAACCTGTAGACAACTCGGTTTAGTCCCCGTGAACAAAAGCATTCAGGAGCAAGGCTGTGCGCCACCTTGTGAGCTTGTTGAAAGGACTAGGCGTCTGCACCAAGAAGGCTGTATTACCCCGCCAGCTCTTTTATTTTTAACTTCTTTATCGGAGTATAATTGCTCTACAATGGTGTGTTAGTTTCTGCTGTATAACAAAGTGAATCAGCTATACATATACATGTAACCCCATATCCCTTCCCCCTTGCGTCTCCCTCCCACCCTCCCTATCCCACCCCTCTAGTTGGTCACAAAGCACCCAGCTGATCTCCCTGTGCTATGCGGCTGCTTCCCACTAGCTATCTATTTTATATAGGGTGTATATGTCCATGCCACTCTCTCACTTCGTCCCAGCTTACCCTTCCCCCTCCCTGTGTCCTCAAGTCCATTCTCTACATCTGCATCTTTATTCCTGTCCTGCCCCTAGATTCATCAGAACCATTTTTTAAAATTTAGATTCCATATATATGCGTTAGCATATGGTATTTGTTTTTCTCTTTCTGACTTACTTCACTCTGTATGACAGACTCTAGGTCCATCCACCTCACTACAAATAACTCAATTTCGTTTCTTTTTATGGCTAATATTCCATTGTATGTATGTGCCACATCTTCTTTATCCATTCATCTGTCCATGGACACTTAGGTTGCTTCCATCTCCTGGCTATTGTAAATAGTACTGCAATGAACATTGTGGTACATGACTCTTTTTGAATTATGGTTTTCTCAGGGTATATGCCCAGTAGTGGGATTGCTGGGTCATATGGTAGTTCTGTTTTTACTTCTTTAAGGAACCTCCATACTGTTCTCCATAGTGGCTGGATCAATTTGCATTCCCACCAACAGTGCCTTTTCTCCACACCCTCTCCAGCATTTGTTGTTTGTAGATTTTTTGATGATGGCCATTCTGACTGGTGTGAGGTGATACCTCATGGTAGCTTTGATTTGCATTTCTCTAATGATTAGTGATGTTAAGCATCCTTTCAGGTGTTTGTTGGCAGTCTGTATATCTTCTTTGGAGAAATGTCTATTTAGGTCTTCTGCCCATTTTTGGATTGGGTTGTTTGTATTTTTGATATTGAGCTGCTTGTATATTTTGGAGATTAATCCTATGTCAGTTGCTTCGTTTGCAAATATTTTCTCCCATTCTGAGGGTTGTCTTTTCCTCTTGTTTATAGTTTCCTTTGCTGTGCAAAAGACTTTAAGTTTCATTAGGTCCCATTTGTTGATTTTTGTTTTTATTTCCATTTCTCTAGGAGGTGGGTCAAAAAGGATCTTGCTGTGTTTTATGTCATAGAGTGTTTTGCCTATGTTTTCCTCTAAGAGTTTTACAGTGTCTGGCCTTACATTTAGGTCTTTAATCCATTCTGAGTTTATTTTTGTGTATGGTGTTAAGAAGTGTTCTAACTTCATTCTTTTACATGTAGCTGTCCAGTCTTCCCAGCACCACTTATTGAAGAGGCTTTTCTCCATTGTATATTCTTGCCTCCTTTATCAAAGCCAACACAGTTCTCAATGGTGAAAAACTGAAACCATTTCCTCTAAGACCAGGAACAAGACAAGGTTGCCCGCTCTTACCACGATTATTCAACATAGTTTTGGAAGTTTTAGCCACAGCAATCAGAGAAGAAAAAGAAATAAAAGGAATCCAAATTGGAAAAGAAGAAGTAAAGCTGTCACTGTTCGCAGATGACATGATACAAACGTGTGGGGCAAATTACACCTTCAGGACCAGCCAGATAGAAGTCTTAAAACAGCAGCTCTTAACTTTTTGGCAATTTGATATTTTGAGAATTTAATGAAAACTATGAACTCTTTCTTCCCCCACAAATGGACACACATGAAAAATTGTGTTTAACCAGGGCTCACATTTTCTTAGATAATAAACCACTGTATTTTCATTTCCAATAACCCCTAATTCTTGGTTGTTCTGGTCTCTCCTTCAATTATTAAATAAGATGGGTCACTGCTTCAAAGAGAAGTTAGTGCATCTTGGGACAAATATGTCCTCGTTTAGTTCTGTATTTCAAATTACACTTTTCTGGGTCAGTAGGAAGCTCAGAGTTGTAGGCTTTTTTTTTTTTTTTTTTTTTTTTGCTGGACGCGGGCCTCTCACTGCCGTGGCCTCTCCTGTTGCGGAGCACAGGCTCCGGAGGTGCAGGCTCAGCGGCCATGGCTCACGGGCCCAGCCGCTCTGCGGCATGCGGGATCCTCCCCGACCGGGGCACGAACCCGTGTCCCCTGCAACGGCAGGCGGACTCTCAAGCACTGCGCCACCAGGGAAGCCCCCAGTTGTAGGCTTTGTTGACAGAGGAAAGGATTTCTAGGCTCCAATAGCCACACTTTACAGAGGAAGAGCAAAGCTGGGTGGTCTGAATTTAGACTTTCATGTAGAGGGAGGGCAGCCCCCTTGCCCTTTCAATTACAAAGCTGTGCCGGGGAGATTTGGAGATGGAGGAAAAATGGAAAGAAACCAAAGAAGATAGGGCTTTGGAATTTCGTGGGGAAACAGACTACCCACAGGGTGCCCTGGACCAACATGTGGCCAGAGCACTGTGGCAATAGCACCCAGCCCAGCGAGGGAGGTGAGGCTACTTCCCCATGGCCTGGGTGGGGCCCCTGGGAAGTCCAGACGTCTCTGCAGACACCACTGTAAGGACCTGCAATTAGTGAAGTGACCAATGGTACAGAATAAGCTTGGAGGCAGGATAAGGTGGCCACAGAGCATGGCACCCTTGTGCCCTGAAGATGCTCCTGGTTATCAGAGGTGGATGGCTGGCTGAGACCATGCATGAGGTCAGCAGTGGTCCTGAGGCATTCACAAGAAAAGAGAGGTCAGGGGCCTAGAGTCGGGAAGAGCCCTGTCTGAAGTTTAGTCCAGCCAAGAGGACCAGGAAGGCAGGCTAGGTCAGCATTTTCTGGCCCCTGAGTTCAGCTCCCAGAGGCTCCTCTGAGAATTGTGACAGTTCCTCTCTTGTCCACTAGATGGCACTGCTGCAGTGTTTGCTCCTTAACCTTTAAGAGGGAGGGTCTCACACCCAGGCAGGGTTTTTCCAAAACATCTTTCAGTGTCTCCCTGAGGTTTACTCTGTGATGTCCCTGGTGCCTCAGATTCCACATCTCAGAGCTGTTCTCGAGCTTGTTCGCCTGTCCTACCAGCAATTTAATGAGGATCAGGGTTCTCCTGCCTATGTCCTCCGGTGAGATGTGGACAGAGTAACTGGCTGGGCCCCTCATGGTCCCTGGAGTCCTCGTGACCTTGGGACTCTGGTTGTAGCCACAAGAGTGGATCCTTGCTCTGTGGCCCAAATATTGATCTGTTGTGTCTGAGGGAAGCGATCACAGATGTGGACATTGTGCAGCTGGATAACCCACCGCTTCCCTGCACTTTCTGGAAAGTTAACTACCGCTTTGCCTTGGGGGAGAATTATGGCAGCTCGTTAGCTGAAGTGCCTAAAGCCAACTGCTTTTAGGGTTTGTAATAGCCCGCACTCATGGAGGGCTGTCTCTAGCTCTCTTGCAGGGAGGACCTAGCTAGAAAGTATCTCTGAGGGCTTGGAGGAAGACGAGGAAGATTCTTTTGCCCAGACTTTAAGTATTGGGGACCCTCTTCCTGACCCATAGATACACCCCTGGTGTCCTCAGCTGATGAGCCCATACATGGAAGCTTTAGAAAGACCCCACCAGAGAGAACCTGGTCCCTGACAAAGTATCTAAAGAGGGACTTCAGGGCCTGGGTCAGGGGTCCAAGGCTTGAGCTGGTTAGCTGTGATTCTCCTCAAACATACAAGGACTCTGGACCAACTGTGCCCCCAGAACACAATTCCTTTCCCCAGGGACAAGCTCTCCACATGAGGATGGAGCCCTTTGTCTCATCGTGGTTTCTCTTAGAAACAGACACTGAGACGAAGATTCAAGTGCAGGTAGTTTTTTGGGGGAAATGCAGGAAACCAGGAAGGCAGCCGATAAAGCCAGCTACCACTGTGGGTGACTGGAGTTTAATCCCGTGGGGGTGATTCAAGGAAATGGCATGGATGGCTTCCCCAGATTCTCAGAATTTGCCCACTCAAGGAGTGAGGAAGCTGGATATTTACACACAATTGTATGAGGCATTGTCTGGTGGCTGTCAGAGGCCCCCAGGCAAAGAGATGCTGGCATTGGGAAGTCAGCCAGAGCTCAGTAATATGGAAGGCCTGAGGGATATAGGTGGCCACCAACAGCATCCCTTACCCTCACAACCTTCCTTTGCCAGCAGGAAAGCCTGATGGGAAAGTCTGTACCACGTCCCATGGGTCCAAGAGGAGAACCAAAGTGTTTCCTATCTATAGTTTAAAAGGGGCTATGAGACAAATGCTTAATCTGCGGTCAAACCAGAGAAACATGCTGAAAATCAGTCATCAAAGTAGGTGACATAAGCAAGCCTCTTTGGTCCAGTGTGTGGCAAAGTGGAATTTAGAACCGAGAAGGCTGGGAGCAAAGAGTAACAGGGGAGAGTCAGTTACCAGAACAAATTCTAGGCTGAGATCCTCTGCAAAGGCTGAGAGACGCCCTTCTGACCTGCATCCTTCAGGGACCTGGAGCTGGAGGCTGGCTGTGATGACCCAGGTAATCAGCATTCTGCTGGGATATTGTCGGGTTGTCTGGGTTGGTGATGGAGTTTGGGGTGGACAGATTGAATGAGATAAAGGTTTCCGCATGGTGTTGGCACATAAGACATTTTGGCCACCTTTTTTTCCCCTAAAGTGTGTACTGTTACTATTATTAGTAGTGATGAGGGAGTCCATCCATTGAATTGCTGCATGCCTTTAACTCGCTTGGGAGCTTTGGCTCCTAGAAACCTGTCTGGCATCAGGTGGTGCCTTGGTAAAATGAGATTGGGACAAGACCTCTATCTCTGCAGCTTCCTAAGCTCAGGTCCATGGACTCCGAAGGGCTCCATGTGTAGGATTCAGGGAGTCTGTGAACTTGGATGAGAAAAGAATGATGCCCTTGGTTTTTTTTCACCTCTAAGTGAAATTTAGCATTTCCTTTAATTATGAAAGGAGATAACAAACCACAATTGATGAAAAAGTACCTGTACCTTTGTCACCAATAAAAATCACAGTTTCATGTCAAATTAGTTGTTGCAGAAATCTTACAATAACATCTATACCCATACAACTTTATATGTTACAGTGATAAGATATCACATCTTATTTAATGTATTAATAAAATGGTATATATATTTCTGTATCATAACATTTGTGTATTTCTATATAAGTGGGTTTCTTGGTAATCCTATGTACTTTATTTTACACATTTCTAAAACTTTATTCTAAGAAGGGGTCTGTAAGCTTCCACAGGCTGCTGAAAGGGTCCATGGCGTGGAGAATGTTAAAACGCCCTAGCAGGCCCTCAAATGTCAGAAGGTACAAGGCCAACCCAGGCTGGTACCACCGGTCAGACCAGAGGCCAGAGCACACGGGGAAGGGCCCAGACTGTGCTGGTCTCCTCTGACCCACTCCTCTTCCCCGCCCCCTGGCGAATCACTCGAGGGGCACAACCTTCTCTGGTTTTCTTTTAACTCATTTCAGAGGAAAAGAGCAGCGGAAATCAGTGTCTGGCGCCGGCAGGGGGTGCAGCCGCATCGCTCAGAGCCGCCTACGGGAGGCGGTGCATCTACCGAGCCCCGACCGCATCTTTTCACACCTCCAGCCACCAACTCCCCGCCTCCCACGCGGCACACGGCGCCACCGTCCTTGGCAACCACTCCACACACCCGGGCCAGACCGAGCCACGGGCAACCTGGGCCGGCTTAACAATTCGCCGTCCTTTCAGACCGCACCATTCTCTGTCCTTTCAACAGGTATGGGGGACGCAGGGTCCCTGCCACTGAGGAACAGAACTCAAATTTCCACCAGGGGGCGCTGGGTATGCAGGTGCGAGGAGAGCCCACCTGCATTTCTCCTTCCTAAAAAGATGTGCCTTGAAAGAAAGATGGGAGGTGACCAGCCTGCTCTCCACTCCCTGATTTTTTTCTCTCTCTGCCTGCCCATCCCACTCTCTGCTTATCTTGCGCTTTCTCTGACCGTCTCTTTCTTTTTTCCCTTCTTTTCTCTTTGTCACTTTTCTGTCTGAATGTCTCTCTCGTTGCTATTTCTAACACTGTTTATTTCTTCCTATCATTCTGGGCTCGTTTCCTCTCTTTATATATGTCTCTTTCTGCCTCTCTCCTTCCATCTCCCTCCCTCCCTCTGTCAATCACACACACACACACATCCTCCTGATTCCCTCCTAAGGCTGCAGGCAGCTCTTTGGGGCTGGGAGCCAACCATGCAGCTCATGAAAGCAGGGACTGTGTAGAGGGACGGTGGTGGGTGAGCAGCCTCTCTTTTTCAGGCTCCTAGATGAGTGATTTCTATTTCCTATTTCTGGGCAGCCTCGGTGCTGGGTAGGATGCACCTGAAGCCCAAATGGAGGTGTGGGAAGACAAACACAGGTGCTGGCCCTACACAGCTGGTTCTCTCTCTACCACTGATGACCTGTGTAATGCTGGACAAGCTAAAGAACCTCTCTGGGGCTCACTTTGCTTGTTTCAGTGGGCCTCAGTAAATCAGAGTAAATACTGGATTTAAGCAGGATTCTTGGGGGACTTAAATATGTATGTTGGGCAGCTTTCGAATGGTTCCTGATGATTGCTGCTTCTTGACACCCCCAGGCCCTTGTGTATCCCCTCCCTGAGGGTGGGCCGGACCTAGTGACTTGCTTCTAGCAAACAGGATATGGCAGAAGTGAGGAGATTTCACCTCTGAGGTTGGGCTACACAAGACTGTGATTTCCGTATTGCTGGCTCTTTTTCTCTCTGGTGCTCTCACTTGCTAGCTCAGATGAAGCTGCCGTGTCGTGAACTTCCTATAAAGAGAGCCACGTGGCAAAGAACTGAGGCCTCCGGCCAATCAGCCAGCAAAGAGCTGAGGCCACCCGTCCAAATGAATCCTCCCAACAACCGTGGACCCTGGAAGGAGCTCTTCCATCAGCTGAGCTTTGAGATTACTCCAGCAGTAGCCAGCATCTTCACTGCATCCTGTGAGAGGCCCTGAAGCAGAGGACCCAGCTAAACTGCCTTTAGAAGCTGACCCACAGAAACTGTGAGATCATAAATGCATGGTCTTACGTGACTGAGCCTTGGGATCGTTTCCTATGCAGCAGTAGATAACTAACACGGTATGTGAAAGAGCTTGTATTAGCTAGGGTAGGCTAAAGTGCAGTAGCAAATAGACCCGAACATGTAAGGGCTCAATGAAACAATCCTGGTCAGTGAAGTCAATGAGTCAACGAGAGGGTCTCTTTCATGCAGTCATCCAGGGCCTGAGATTCCTTCCACCTTAAGGCTCCACTGTTCCCTAGGATCCCACAGCTGTCTACAATCAGCCCAGAGAGGAAAAGGAGGAAGGATGAAGGCAATCCCACTTCCATGAAAGCTCAACCCCAAAGAGGCACCCATACCTCCATTCACACTCTCTTGGGGAAAACTTATTCACATAGTCCCATCTATGCTCAAAAAAGACTAGGAACTATATCTAGTCATGGTGGCTATAAGCTCGGAGAGAATGACTCTGGGTGGTATAGACCCAGCCAAAATCCTCAGTATGTACTGGCCAAAGGGAGCCTGGCCCTGGGCTCTTCTTTTCCAGATCATCTTTCCTGACACTGAAATTGTCAGACACTTATCTACTGAGAAGTTCTTGCCTTTCTCATCTCTTCCTGGTCCATGTGTCCTAATGCTGCCCAATCAAGACCTAGGAGTCTCTTCCCTCCTACAGCTGGGTAGTATTCAGGTCATGGATTCTAGAGAATATTTGGCCTGCTTCATACAAAGCAGCATACAAATAGGTCTTTGCATGTTGCAGTGGTTGACTTATTACTAACTCATCTGCAAAATTATGAGCTCCAGAAAGTTTCCACACCAGGCTACATCTTCACCTTCAGGGCTGAACCATTGCACCAGACATTTTAGACCATCCTGCATCAGGTTTCCTGAATCAGCAGAAATTTTGTTTCTGAATCAGTAAAGATTAGGTTCAACGGCATACATCAAGAAACCCAGAAAACTGTGGCATAAATAAGAGGTTTATTTTTTCACTTTATTTTTCTCTCATGTAAAGAAACCTTTAGGTAGGCAAGCCAGGGTTAGTATGATAGCTTCATCAGAAGCCCAAGGTACCATTATTTTTTGCTGCACTGTTCTCAAAGTCACCTTCTAGTTATAATATGGTTGCTGCAGCTCTAGCCGTCACGTCCATGTTCCAGGAAGCAGGGAAAGGAGGGGCCAAGGGCCAAAGGGTATATCTCCAAGCTGAATGAGCCTCTTTAAAGAACATTTCCTATCGGCAAGGGAGGCTGGGAAATGTGGTTTCCTAGCTGGGCACCTTGTTGCACACAGTAATACTGAGATTCTCTTATCAAAGAAGGGGAATTGGGTAGGTAACTGGCAGTCTCTGATACATCCTCTTACTGCCTACAGGAGCAGAAACATAGATTCCCCAGACGCAAATCCCAACTATCTTTTCCATAATAGACATTAATGGTATTGACTAAACTGTCTGTATCATTGCACTTTTATGGCTCTGCTGAAGGATGCCCCCAGGCCACTGAGTCTTTGTTACAGCTAAGAGTGGCCAAGTATAAGAGAATGGCAGTGCTGTCTCCTGGGCAGATGGACAGCCACTTCCCACCCTGGTATCCAGTGCCTGAGATGATTGGATAAGACAATGCTTATGTTTTTTTAAATTTTTTAATGGAAGTATATGATTTACAGTGTTGTGTTAATTTCTGCCGTACAGCAAAGTGAGTCAGTTATACACATATATACATTCTTTTTTATATTCTTTTCCATTATGGTTTCCCAGGATACTGAATATAGTTCCCTGTGCTATACAGTAGGACCTTATTGTTTATCCCTTCTGTATATAGTAGTTTGCATCTGTTAAACCCAGACTCCCAATCCACCCCTCTCCCTGCCCAGCAACCACAAGTTTGTTCTCTATGTCTGCGAGTCTGTTTCTCTTTCGTAGATAAGTTCATTTGTGTCATATTTTAGATTCCACATATAAGTGATATCATATGGTATTTGTCTTTCTCTTTCTGACTTCACTTAGTATGAAAATCTCTAGGCTGGATGGTGGGATTCTTGATGTTATTTTCCTCTTGTTATTACTTACCTCTATTATTTAATTTTTCTCTAATCAACCTTCAATTCATTTGTAATTTACCCCCCAAATTTTTGCTCCTGTTTGAGTCGGGCTATTTTCCTAGCCTGCTGAGGGCTCTTTGAACCATTTCAGACAGATCCTGCCATTCCTTTTTCACCTTAAATTATATATGTGTTGCCACTTCAAGCTGACCAGAGGGAAGCAGAAGTCTGGGCAGGAGGCGGAGCCTAAGGCAGCGCTGGCTGTTGTGAGTCAGCGGCCGCCTCCCAGGGACCAAGATGCTCCCAGGGCCTGGGGACGTGTGAAATGAAGTTGCTGACTCTCTGCTCCGCCATCATGCAAGCATCCATGGCAGAGAACCTAGGCATATTCCTGTAACTGCTTAGCCAGCCTCCTCCTGTCTTATCCGAGGCTTTTATGTTAGAACAGAGGGCTTGGAGCAAAGCTGCTGGACAGGTAGTGTTGCCTAATGATTATGAACAAGTGCTTTTGAGTGAGTCTGAATCGCAAACCTGCCCCTTACAGACTCTGGGACACTGCGACATGTTCTAACTCTCTGAGCCCCGATGTTCTCACCTATACAGGGAAAATAATAGCACTGGCCGGGAGGTCGTTGGGAAAATTAAGAGAGAGGGTGCTTGTAAAAGCCTTTGCCTATGGCCTGCACACAGCACGTGCCCACATAAAGGTGGCTGTTATACCTATGGTGAGAATGACACTTTTGTGCCCCCTCCCAGGCACAGGCTGGTCCTGTCCTGCCAAGCAAATCCTCCCCACGACCCGCATCAGCAGTTAGCACCAGCCTGATGAGGAAACTGGCGCACCAACAATGGAAATCCAGGGAAAGCAGTAAAAACAAAAAAATAGCAAAACAAAACCAAAACACAAAACCTCCCTGTGTTTGAGAGAAACACTTGTCTGCACTCAGCTTCGCCAATATCTAGGTGCCAGTGGGAAACTTTCTCACCCTTCTGGATAGTTCTTTTGGGGTAAGAAAGGTCTTTAAACAGCAGATAACTCAAAACCCAAAAACTTAAGACCAAAAACAAAACCAAAGAACAGCAACAAATGTCCCACTACAATGACCCAAAGCACAGACTATTTCCTCCACAGAGATGGCAGCTTTCTTCCACTGAGCTGTCATCAAACATGTTTATCTCACAGCTGCCAAGAGCTGGACTCTGTCTAATATGACACCTCTGGGAGACTGTTACATGCCCTGGGAGAACCCAGGAGAGCAGAGGCTCTCCATCAGGGTCAGGGTCAGGGTCAGAGTCAGGCTGTGGACCACCTGAGCACAGGGTGGATGGGAAGCAGGAGTTTCTGGCCTCTTCTGCCCCGGGCTCCTGCAGAGAGCTGATTTCCCCTGTGCCCTGCCTGCTTCGAGCCTAGCGCCATGCTGGTTACTGACCAGAACCTCGCAGAAATGCTCCAGAAAGAAACACATGTTCTCTCCAGGAGCCAGAGCAGCAATTCCACCTTCAAAAAGAATTCTAGAAACAGTCCCAAGGCAGACTTAGAACCTCACAAATTTGGACAAATTTGTGGTGGGTTAGGGTTGGGCTTCTGGGGACAAAGGGACTCTGAATTCTAAAACAGTGGAAAGGAAATGCATTCTCAGTGCACATGGGAACCAGAACGTTCCTCTGATTTCCACGTTGGCACTAGGTGGGGGACACTCTTCAAAGAACATCTAAGATGTGGGTATAAATAGCAGAGTGGTGGGATGCATGTCCAAGGGGGTCTCGGAGGCACCCTGCAACCGTGCAGTGAAATAATCTTCATTTTTCTAAGATTTGGTCATAGGAGCAAATGTCCAGGCAAACATTTTCTCAAGTATCTGAATTAGAGAGGTCGGGACTTGGAATGATGCAGAGAAATTTGGAGACGTGAATTTGGGCACCAGAAACTTGGTTTAGTGACTTGGGCCAGGACGGGGAACTTTCGTTCTTCTTTGTGTGTTTTCAAGGGCAAAAAAGTCTGGGGAAAGTTTTAAGCAGAGCAGCCTGTACATTCTTTTTTTGAGGGGTGGGTATAGTTGCTTTACAACTTTGTGTTAGTTTCTGCTGTACAGCTAAGTGAATCAGCTATATATATACATATATCCCCTCCCTCTTGGAACTCCCTCCCATATGTCAATTCCAATCTCCCAATTCATCCCACCCCGCTTCCCCCACTGTGTCCACATGTCCGTTCTCTACATCTGCGTCTCTGTTCCTGCCCTGCAAATAGGCTCATCTGTACCATTTTTCTAGATTCCACATATATGCGTTAATATACGATCTTTTTCTCTTTCTGACTTACTTCCCTCTGTATGACAGACTCTAGGTCCATCCACGTCTCTACCAATGACCCAATTTCGTTCCTTTTCATGGCTGAGTAATTGTATATATGGCAGCCTGTACATTCTTGTTTGTTATCTGCATGGCTGGTTTATAAACCTGCCTTAGAACTAACCAAGGGCGGTGCCCCAGGCCTCTGCAGAAATTTCAGCATCTGAAGTTGCCGATGCTCAAACCTCGCCCAGTGCCTGTTGGATGTGACAGCTGTGACAGCTGTTCATAGCTGGATCCCACACTGGATGCAAGCCCAGACTCCCGGGGCTGAGGGAGGGTTCATAATGTTAGCTACCCATGAACTACATATTTGGTGAAAAGTCCAGCTGAAATTGATAAAGTTCACCAAGAATCTCTCAGCCTCACTCTGACCAGTTTGGCTGTGCCATGAAGCGCCTCCTTTAGGTGAAAGGTGAAAATCTCCACTTAATAAGGAAAGAAAAAATCATATGTTGAGGTTACTAAGATCTGCAGTGAGAACAAATCTTCTATCTGTGAAACCGTGAGGAAGGAAAAAGAAATCCGAGCTAGATTTGCTGCCACACGTCAAACTGCAAAAGTTACAGCCACAGTGTGTGACAAGTGCTTAGTTAAGATGGAAAGGGCACTAAATTTGTACAATAAGAAATACTGAGAGAGAGAGAGACCACATTCACACAACTTTTATTACAGTATATTGTTCTGTGTTATCATTAGTGTTGTTAATCTCTTACTGTGCCTAATTTATGAATTACACTTTGTCATAGCTATGTACGTATAGGAAAAACAGTATATATAGGGCTTGGTACTATTGTAGTTTCAGGCATCCTCTAGGGGTTTGGGAACATATCCCCGTGGATAAGGGGGTACCACAGAGCACCCTACCCTGTGGCAAATGGATCATGGCTGCCTAGCCAAGACAGTGAACCATTTCACCAGGCGGCAAAGATGAATTCTGTCCATGATAAAGCTGTCGTCAAGGGAACATAGGTTGTTTCTCTCTCAGTTACAACCAGCAGCATTCAAGCTTCAAGGAGGGGCCCTGACTTAAGGCGCAAGGTAGATTTTTTTTTTTTTTTTTTTGCGGTACGTGGGCCTCTCACTGTGTGGCCTCTCCCGTTGCAGAGCACAGGCTCCGGACGCGCAGGCTCAGCGGCCATGGCTCACGGGCCCAGCCGCTCCGCGGCATGTGGGATCCTCCCGGACCGGGGCACGAACCCGCGTCCCCTGCATCGGCAGGCGGACTCTCAACCACTGCGCCGCCAGGGAAGCCCAAGTGCAAGGTAGATTTTAACAGGCAGTTAATCTTGCTTTCAGAGTTCCAGGGGGTCAGACCTTGTTTGGTTCACTGTCAGAAAGAGGGTTTCTGCCCTAGAACTAGCTGTCTCTAGAGTTTATCAAGCCGACAGTGGACTGGTGGATGGGCATCCAGTGGGAGAGCGGATTCGATGTTATTTTGACCCTGGAGTAACCGGAACCCCCGACCATTTATTAAGGATGATGATCGCTGGCGAGCCTGACAGTTTCCAGGGTCCCGGAACAAGCGGCAGCATCAGTGATGCCTGTCTGGCTTTCTCACTTCCTCATCTTGGCTTTTCGTGTTTGGACAGTGTTGGGGGCCCACATCAATAAGCAGCAGAAGTGAAGCTGGGAGCCACACTTGCAAGAGCTACCCATTGGCTGGAGCCTCTCTGGGGAAAGAACAGTGGAATCTGCTAACACGCCAAGAACCCCATTTATACCGATGGGCAAAGACCCCATCTCATGACTGCCCCGGCTCCAGGGGTGGGGAGGCCCAGTCTATTGTGTCTGTTTTCTTCTTTCAGATATAAGCTTTAAAGGGTAAATACCATGATACTCATCATTCATCATGGTGCCTTGCAATTGCTCAATATGTTTTAGGTCCTCTTTCTTTTGTTCCCTCCCTCCCTCCCTCCCTCCCCTTCTCTCCCTTCCTTCCTTCCTTCCAGGAAGTCTTAAAAAGCAAACCACAGAATAGGTGTCCAAATATATTTGTTGAACTGGACTGAAGTAAACCTCTGGAGTTCGG
Source organism: Lipotes vexillifer (assembly GCF_000442215.2). NCBI lineage: Eukaryota > Metazoa > Chordata > Mammalia > Artiodactyla > Lipotidae > Lipotes > Lipotes vexillifer. Next base: position 573,177 of record NW_006797837.1, on the reverse strand, counting down.
GGCCCGCCACCTGTCCCTATATGTAGGTCCTGGAAACTTGCCTAAGTGAGAAAGCAGAGTAGCCGAGAGACCCAGGGATTTGTGCTTCGGGCGAGAGGAAGGGGCAGCTGATTAGGAGCTGGTGATCTGTCAGCCCAACCGCTCCTCTGGAGCGCAAATCAAAACAAGAGGCTGGCACGCTGGCAATGAGTGGGGATTGGGAACCTGCTTCTGGTCCCTTGGCCTTTCCAGGCTTCGTGGACCGCCTGGTTCCGTGCGCAGGCTCCGAGCTCCTCCCCAGTCCATCCCTGGGCTTCTGACACTCAGCTCTTCTCAGAGCAGCCCTTGAAAGCAAAGCGGAAGGAGGAGAGATTGCATACAAATCAGGGACAACCGACCGCCGGACAGCCCAGTGGTGTGCGGGTCACCGGCTCTGCCCTTTGTGAAACAGGGATACTTTCTGAGAATAGTGGAAAAAATATCAGATGAAAAAAACGTGGCTTCAGAAACCCAAGTCAAAGGGTTTGGAGTCGTGGCTTACGATGACGACTTCTGGCCGGAACTGACCTTTCTCTGTCCTTTCGGTTTCTTCTTTGGTAGCCCCCAGAATCAGTATAAGGAACACATTTGAGAAATAAAACATTCAAAGGCCTCAGCTTTGATGGCTTGGACATCGATCAGGAATACCAGCTGTGATTTTTTTTTTTTTTTTAAGACCTAACTAAATACGTGGAAAGATATTTTGTTTTCATAGATCAGAAGACTATATTGTTAACATGGCAGTAATCCCCAAGCTGGGTTACAGATGCAACACAGTCCCTATCAAAATTCCAGCTGTTTTTTTTTTTTTTTTTTTTGCCATATGAATTGAGGGGGAAAAAATGAAAGAGAAGGAAACGGCCACCAGACAGGAGAGTGGGAAGCACCTATGTGACGGGACCTCATGGATGCAGGGAGATGCACAAAGGTTGTCAGAACTCAAGCCCGACGCTTGGAGCCTGCTGCCTGAGATATGCAGAGGGATGGGTCTCTGGAACTTCCAAATTCCCCTAAAGCACTGAGACCCTAGGCTCCCCTAGGGCTCCGCTTGTCTTTTCTCTCCTCCCTCTCTGGCTACAGCTAATTCCTCTTTTCTGCTTTGGCCGCTGGCCTGCCACCCCCAAGCCTTTAGGTCCCCTGGGATGCTGTGGGGCAATGAGGATGCCGACCCAGATGCTGGCCTCAGGCTCTGGCCTTTGGGAGGAACCAGTGCTGATATGAACAGACAGCCCGGGCTTCCTGGATGCTGGAAGCAAGGGCCAGAGCCAGGATTTGCAGCACACATGCTGTGCCGGGAGGCTGAGAGCCCCCCATGGCCCTAAACCAGCACCCTCATCCCCATCATGTAAACAAGCAAACCCAAACATCCTGCCCGCTGCCTTGTGGCCCTGAAGAAAAGCAACACTTCTCTCTTGAAAACTCCAGGGCACTTCCTGCTGTCCGTATGCTAGGGGTGCAGCCTTAGGAATAGAACTGAGCCCAAAGCGCAGTGAACAAGTCAGAGGGTGGGGCTCCAACTCCATCGGGGGGACGTGAGTTTGAATGTTGGGGAACACAGAGCAGGTCTTGCGGCTGCTCTGGTCCGAGGCCATTTCGGCCCATTTCGCCGAGGATGAAGGATCCCACGGGGGCCCACTGAGTACCTCAGGGGGATTTGGGCTCAAAGCCTCAGCTAACGGTAAAATGGAATATTTGCCTTCTTTGAGCTTTTATTTTCAGACCCACACAGGAGAATGGCGCAGTCCGGGCAGGACCGCTCCTCAGAGCACCGCCTTGGAATGCTACCCAAGGCCCCCTTGACCCCGCGGGGGGACCGGCAGACCCTTGGCTCTTTTGGCTTAAGAGTTACCCCGAGGATCTGATGTTTAAGTTTGATGAACCCGTCCTCACCAAACAGCAGAATTTTCCATCTGTGCTCATGGACCCCGATTCTCAAAGAGCACCCCCAAACGGCAGCTGACACGCATGTCTGTGGGTTGGGTTACACCGAACAAGCCGGATCTTCTTGGCTTCCTGGGAGGGAAGAGACTTGGGGCTGTCAATGCCCAGGGGACTTCAGCCCATTTCCTTCCAGGCTCACTTCCAGGGCAGAAGGCCTGCCGTTTTTTGGATTTCGCTTCTCCATGAATAGAAGGGGCACTCTTCTGCTGCTGCTTCCACTACGGGCACTCTGGTCTCGAGAGATGGGAGTGGCGGGCAGCAGCACAAAGAGGCGGGTCAGGACGCTTGGCCAGGTCACCCACGGCCCTCCTCTCTGTCACAGCTTTCTGCACCTACCTGACCCTCCTAACCTGGGGTCAACATGGGGTTAGCAAGCAGGTGTCCAACGTCAAGTTTTGTCCTGCTTTGGGGGGAGGCGAGAGCAAGGGCAGGCTGGCCGTGTCCCCACCCCACGAAGTGAACGCTCTTTGCTTTTAATAAACCAGAAGCCCTTGCCACGTCCCAGGAAGTGCCTCCCGGCCCGGGCTCTGGAAGAATCAAAAAGCAAACAAGGCTGAGCTGGGAAGTGCTCATATGTATTTATTTCACAAAGGGGGAAATGATCACCAGTAAGATGCCACCAAATGAGACACTGTGAACCCCAAACTGGGCAGGTGTGGGGTTTGGTTCTGGGCAGGGCTTGGCTGGACAGCATGAGGGAGACAGATAGGAACTGGCAGAAGGGCAGCCTTCCACCTGGGGCGCCAGCCCTGTCACATCCTGCCGGCCAACCCGCCCCCCGCAAGCTTCTCAGCATCCTTGATCTGATCTGGGCTGGCAGTAATGCGACAAGTCCAAGGCCACACCTCTACGTCTGCCCTACCGTGCACTCAGACGCACGCGCCCAGACACACACGCCATGAACGCACGCACAGGCAGCAGCACACTCGCCCCACCAGGCACACACCCTCAAACGCATGCACACTCGTCCATATATTAACTCTGCTCTGATTTATAAGTGCACCCTAACCAGAGGGCAATCAGAAAGAAGTTATTACTCTTCGGAGGGGACTCGACTGCATTCTTCCCTGTCAGCTGGCCGAGCACAGGGAGACACGAGAGCATCCTCCAGGGTCCTGGCCCCCTGTGCTGTGCTGACGTCAGTCCTTAAGCTCCAGATGGGGGCTGATTGCTGTCCCCGCTGCGGTAGCCACTGTGAGTCTGGGCTCCCCGGCCCCTGGGCAGGCAGAGCAGGATGGGCCCGGCTCCAGCCTGGGGTCCCTCACAGCTGAGACCACCGCACGTGCTCTCTGCCTCCCTGCTGACGACATACATGGAAGAGCTGGTCCAGGCACACAGGATCCTAGTGCCCAGGTGACCGTGGAAACATCAGCTCCTTCCGGGTCATCTCGGGGGTGGGGTCCAGAAAAGTCCAAGGCCACCTGCTGGAAAGGTGTGGGGGCTGGCGATCTTGGGCTGTGAACAGGTGTCTGGGCAGAAGCAACCCGGGGGACACTGGGTCTCAGGGCCTCGCTGCCTCCTCAGAGGAGGGGGAGCGAGGCTGTGGCCCAGCACCACCCCCACTCCACTTGGTTGAGGGCTCAGGTGGAACTGAGAAGCTGCTGCTGCTGCTACAAGAGATGAGAAAAAGGAGGGGCCCCCGCCCGTCCCAGTCCTGCGCGTGGGTGGGAAGAGAGGGACGGGAGGAGACGCGATGCGCCCTCGGTGCCAGGCCCGCATCCAGGCTGCAGAACACACGGCTCCTGTGCTCCCGGAGAGGGGTCGGGGGCTCTGCCAGGGTGCATGAGCCTCAGGCAGCTGGATGCCTGATGGAGAGGCAGCGTCTCCGCCTGCGCCCCAGGCTGCCCTGGAGAAGCCCCGGGAGGCCCACTGAGCACCTGCCGACTCCTTGCTCTTTCTCTCCCAGCGTGGCTGGTCCGGAGGACGCAGACCCTGTCCCGAGGGCCAGGCTCCGAGGGCCCCAGCTCCTTCCACTACTTGATGAAGTTCTTAATCGTCCACCTCTGTCCCGTGCAGCTGCGGAGGATGAGGTCGAGGCCAGCCAGGCCTCGGTTCTCCACCTCCAGGCAGCGCCCTGTGCCCTTGTTCATGACGGCGCCATTCTGGGAGCACGTGGGGGTGAGAGGGAGAAGAGACAGACAGAGAAGGAGACAGAGCGATGGAGACGGAAAGACAGAGACAGCGACGGGAACAGACAGAGAGACAGGAACAAAGAAACAGAGAGAGACAGAGACGAGGATGGAGAGACAGACAGAGAGATAGACAGAGACAGACAGAGAAAGATATAGAGAACGAGAGACAGAGAGAAACAGAGAGATAGAAACAGAGAGAGACAGATACAAAGAGACAGGGAGAGACAGAGATACAGACACAAGGAGAGGGGGAGGGAGGGAGAGGGACAGAGAGAGAGAGACTTAACCACCATAGTGCCCAGCACATGGCCCCTCTTGGGGAACAATCCCACCAAAATTCTGTGCACAGTGGGGAGGGATCGTTGGGCCTTTGGGCCTTCTCTGGAAACCCTAAAGTCAGCTTCCCTAAGTAAGCTTCACCAAGTCTGAGTGGCTGGACCAGGTGAAAGCATTGGTGTCAGGGGATGGTGTCAGGACGGGGGACTGCCCTGGATAGTCTCAATCTGACTTTCTCCATCCCTCTGGCATTTAGAAGATTCCAGAGAAATCACCCCAAACTCCCTCTCGAGATGTATCAGAGCCCAGCCCAGCGCGGCTGCAGGGATCCTGTCTCACAGGGAAAGGCCCCAGGGATTCCACCTGAACCTGTGCAGCAGTCCATGTGCCTAGCCTTAAGCTGGGAGACCTTGGGTTGCACTTTGCTGGCTGCCCTTCCCGGGGGAGCTCGCAGCACCCTCCCGTGCTCTGGGCTGCCAGGCCTGTCCGTGGAGCACTTACCTGGATGAAGTTCCAGCGCTTGTACAGGCTGCTCTTGACCTTGTCGCAGTCCAGGAGCTGGGGCAGACGACTCTTGGAGTTGTCCACCAGGCAGCGGGTGTCCGGGAGGAGCGTGGTGGTCCCCAGGGCTCCCAGGTGCAGGAAGCCCTCCTTGGTGTAGCGGGCCAGCTGGGGAGAGAGCAGAGCGGCAGGGCCACGGGAGGTAGAGGTGAGACCACGAGGGACACATGGGTCACCCAGGACTTTGTCCATGCTGCAGTCCCGGCCAACTTCACAGGCCTGTCACACATCCACACACACACTCAACTCACAGGGGCGCCCCGTCCAGGAAGCCCACGGCTTGCTAGGTCTGGGTACAGATTCCCTGGGCCACTCCCTGACTTCCTTCTAAGCATGTCCTCGGTCAGTGTTTCAGGAGTCTGGCCTTCTGTTCAACAACGCGGGGAACAGGAATAAGTGGAAAAGCGGGACATCCGATTTCTAGAGCTTGGCTCTGCTTCCAGCTGGCTGGGCCACCTTGAACGAGTCAATTAACCTCTCTGAGTGTCCATTTCCTCCTCATTTGTAAACCGGGATTAATTAAATCTACCCTGTTGCAAAAGGGCCCCAAGAGTCAGTCCACCGAAGAAGCAACAGGCATATGAAAAAGCATTCAACCTCCTATAGGTATTAAAATAAATCAAAACAATGAGACACCACGTTTTAAAAAAAGAGATTATTTGTGTTTTGTCAAGGTGAGCCTAAGATGGGCTGGAGGGAGGGTAAATTACTACAACCTTTCAAAAAGGAATTGCAAAATATAAGCAGTGTGCTTTTAAAATGTTTCTCTCCTTTGACCCAATAAATCTACTTTAAAAAATCTTGGGAGGGCTTCCCTGGTGGCGCAGTGGTTGGGAGTCCGCCTGCCGATGCAGGGGACGTGGGAAGGGTAGCCCGTGCTCGCTGCAACTAGAGAAAGCCTGCGCGCAGCAAAAGAGACCCAACGCAGCCAAAAAAAAAAAAAAACAAAAAAAAAAAAAAAAAATCTTGGGAATTCCCTGGTGGTCCTGTGGTTAGGACTCCACACTTTCACTGCCGAGGGTGCAGGTTCAGTCCCTGGTGGAGGAACTAAGATCCCTTCGTAAGCCATGAGGTGCGGCCAAAGAAAAGAAAAATGAAAAAAAAAAAAAATCTATCCCAAGAATATAATTAGAACTGTGAACAAAAGTTTATGTAGAGGGGTGGGGAGGAGGAGGAATTGGATGAGGGCAGCTAAAAGGTACAAACTTCCACTTATAAATAAGTACGAGGGATGTAATGTACAGCATGATAATATAATTAACACTGGTGTATGTTATATATGAAAGTTAAGACAGTAAATCCTAAGAGTTCTCATCACAAGAAAACAAATTTCTTTCTGTTTAATTTTGTATCCAGGAGAGATGATGGATGTTCACTAAACTTACTGTGATTATCATTTCATGATGTATGGAAGTCAAATCATTATGCTGTGCACCTTAAACTTATACAGTGCTGTACGTCAGTTATATCAAAAAAACTGGAAGAAAAAAGTTTATGTACAGGGTATTTATTGCAATGTTATTTCTAATGACAAAAAGGCAGAAACACCCTAAGTGTGCAACCCCGTCCTGGTACTTGCTCCATGCTCCATGTACTGCAACAAACGCTAGGTAGCATTGGGTAGATTCCCAAAAAGGCGACATCTTTCTATGCACCCTGGGCAATATGACTTTGCTGCAATTTCTATTAGGAAGTGGAGTCTGTTTCCTCATCCTTGAATACTGGTTGGCTTTGTGACTTGCTTTGGCCAACAGAATGTAGCAGAAAGGGGGATGCAACTGTTGCTGGTATACACCTTGCATATTTCCACCCTCCTGGAACCCTACTGCCACCATGGCAGTAAGTCCAGGATGGCCTGCTAAAGGATGATAGCCACGTGGTCCAAACAACCAGCCAGTCAACCACCAGACAAGTGAATGAGGTCATCGTAGATCAGGCAGCCCTCAGCCGAGCTGCTGGCTGATGGGAGATGCGTGAATGAGTGCAACCCAAATCATCTGAGCCTGGTCCAGATCACAGAACCATCCAGATGACCCATAGACTTGTAAACAATAATAAATAAATAAATACATATTGTTTTATGCCACCAAGTTTTGGGGTAGTTGTTATGCAGCAATAGCTATCTGATACACAGATGATATTGCCTGACAATCCTTCTCACAACTAGTTGTGAGTCCATACTAGTTTGGTGCCTTGGCCTCTCCTGACTGCCCATGTTGTTTAAAGCCCTGCATTCCAACTTTTGAACAAATACGTTCACCTGTCTTTCACACTCCTTTGGAGCAGGGATGCAATTAATTTCATTCTTCCTAGGAGACAATCACAGACCAAGGGCTCCGAACATGTTTGTGAATGAGCACGTTACAAATGTGATCAACATCATCATTTACAAAATGCAGCCACAGCTATTCCTTTAAATTCCACAAACATGTTTTGAAGAGTCCTCTATGTGCCCAGGCTGGGGACAGGCACTGAGAATACAAGGATGGGGCTGTATTCCCGCTGAGATGATTCCAGGGCAGGTTGGCGAGAGGCAAGCACAATCTTCACGTTCATTCTCGTGATCCTATGAGGTGGCTAGAGCAGGAGTGATGATCATTATTAATATACAAAGGATGCCTAATCCATTACAAAATAATATTACCAGCCAGCATATATTGGAGGCATACTCTGCCCCATTTCTAAGCATGGTACAGAGAATAAATTATGTAATTTCTACAATAACCTGTGAGGTAGGTGCTATTACCCATCCCATTTCAAAGAAGAGGAAACAGGCATGAAGACATCTGGTCATCTGGCCGGGCCCTGGCTTTTATCCTTGGGTCCCCAGAGATTCGATGGTTGGCAGCCCTGGCGCAGCAGCTGAGCAGCAGAGGGACCTCCTCTCAGATGATCATGGGTTCCTGAGAGCCTGGGCATTTCTGGCCAGGAATGGAGCAGAAAAGTAGCTCCGCCCCGGGACACAAGTGCCTCATCAGGGGATAAGATGCTCCGCAGGGTCTCTCTCTTCTGGTGAAAGCTGCTCAGAAACCCTCTCTTCTGATCCCCAAAGGGAGCCTGCCTGATCCCCTCAGGAACAAGTGACAGGAGTTTACTAAATGCCCTTGAGAGAGAGATGTGGTTAACATGTGTTTTAAACCCAAATTAGTTCCAAATCCGAATAACTGTTAGAGGCAAAATGGTAAAAAAAAAAAAAAAAAAAAAAAAAAAAAAACCCTGCCCCATCCCTCCTTCAACAATGTCTCTCTGAATGTGTTTAAATTCATCAAATGCAAAGTGATGAATGACAGCAAGCTGCCTTTATGTTCAGGGGAAAGATATACACAGCTGCTTACTGAAATTATGAATCAATCTATTACCCAGCAGGCACGTGAGCGGCGCTAAGAACATTAATTAACTGAGCATATCTGTGACCCAGAAAAAAAAAAAAAAAAAAAAAAAAAAATCAGAAGCCCTGCCCCATCCCTCCTTCAACAATGTCTCTCTGAATGTGTTTAAATTCATCAAATGCAAAGTGATGAATGACAGCAAGCTGCCTTTATGTTCAGGGGAAAGATATACACAGCTGCTTACTGAAATTATGAATCAATCTATTACCCAGCAGGCACGTGAGCGGCGCTAAGAACATTAATTAACTGAGCATATCTGTGACCCAGATGTTTAAAGAGTGAAGCTAAGTGCCACTGGGAGTTAGAAGCGCTCCTTTCTGAAGTCTTTTAGGACATGAAAACAATAAGACCCAGACTTCCGGGACCTGTAAAAGGCCACATATCCAGCCCCAGGTGAGGAGGGCCCTGCGGGATTTCTTTTCTGGGGGAAGGTGGTTTCTCACACCGGCAACCCGTACAAGGAGGCCACATGCATGGGCTCTGCTGGCCTGGCCAAGGGGCCAGGGTCAGGGGAAAGGTGGTGAGTGCTGAGACCTGACATCCACCAGGTCCCCCAGTTTCCCCAGTCCTGGATTGAGAGCCCATCTAGTCCAGCCCCACCACTCCCCACTCCCTAGTACTCCTTCTGTAAGGACCTCCGCTTCCCATCCTCTGCATGTCCAACTTGCTTTCCTGCCTCCAGGGCTTTGCTTCAGCTGTTTCCCTGCCTGGAAATGTTAGTTACTGGGCTCCTTCTAGAACTTTCTGGCTTCAACTCTCCTAGAGCTCAACGCAATTCTCTCCATTCCACAATGTCTCCTTTCATTCTTCCAGCCCCCAGTCACCTCCTCTCCAGTCTTTGGGACAACGTGGATCCCTATTCTCTGGTGCCTCCCTTCAAGGCATGGAAGAGTACCATCTCCTCTGGACCATCCTGTGTGTCCATTCACCAGGGGATGGATGTTTGGACTGTTTCCACTTTGGGGTTATTATAAATTATGCTGTTATGAACAGTCCTGTATAAGTTTTTATGTGAACGTCAATTGTCTTGTTTATACAGTTGACCCTTGAACAACACAGGTTTGAACTAGGCAGGTCCACTTACACATGGATTTTTTTCTAGAAATATGTACTACATGATTCTCCGTTGGTTCAACCTGCAGATTCAGAAGCACAGATAAGAAGGGCCAATTTCTCATATATTGCCTCCTAACATCCCAGCTAAGACTCTTCTGGGAACTGAACTGCTGCACTAGGCTTGTAAACTGGTCCCCCTTCCAGCCCTTCACAATTTCCATCTGGCCTTCCCGATCCTGCAAATTCAGATTCTATCGTTCCCTGCCTCAACCTTCAACGGCTCCCAATGCCCACGGATTTATGAATAAGCTTGTAACCATGATCTACTACAGGTCCCCAACTCACCTTTTGTTTTAACTCTTTGATTCTTGGCTTAGTCTGACAGATGACTTGCAGTTTCTTAAGAAGAGCCAACAGTCTTCCCTGAATAAATTATAGCCCCACCCTACCCCTACCCCATCTCGCTTCGTTCCACAAAGCCACCCCACCATGTGATCTGTTTCAGCTTACATACTTGTGTAATATTAATATGTGTTTCCCTGTTACAGATTTTTGTCATTGTGGTTTTAGTACCGCAGCATCCTACCCATTGTTATATAGCACGAGGACCAAGAAAAGTATTTCGCAAAGAGCAAAAGCTCTATAAATGTCCTTTGAATTGAATGGGATTATTCTAGATTTGGCTGGCTGCTGGGCCCATGAGAAATAAATGTCATTATCCACAACTCTAATGCATTAGGAAAAATCCCTCTGAGCTCAAATACAGTTAATTCTCATTTAGGAGAAAAAGGAATTTTCTATTAGAAATGATCTAAGAGGCATGTAAAACTATTAACCCACATTTAACAGCCTTGAGGGAAAACTCAAATATGCAGGTTATAGCCAAATAAACAAAAACCAGCCAAATAATTGTGTGATAACTCTGGAACACAGCAAAATCTATCAGATTGTCAATAAAAACATGGCTTGCAATGGCTTTCATATTAAGGGTCTTTCTTATCACTTTAAAATCAGGCCTAGTGAGGGTAGAAAACCATTGCTAAATGAAAAATGCAGTTTATCCAGCTTCTAGCCAGGAGACAGAGAGATGGGTTCTGTTGATTCAAAACTGCTTTGGGGTGAATTTATTTGTTTGTTGCATGGCTGAAGCCACAAGAGTGGTTTCTGGTGACTACGTGTACATGTGTACATTTTAAAAAACAAATAGACTTCCTCCATCACTGTCCAGGGCATGCCAGAACTCAAACTGAATACAGAAAAAAAATATTTCCAACTATATCTCAGAGTGGATGCATAGTGGCTGCCTGGGAGCCGGGGTGGAGAAAAGGAGCAGAAGAAATCTCTCGGGTGTGGCGGGGGCAGGAATGGAAATGTTCTGTAGTTTGATTGAGCGGGGAGTTCCACAGGTGTGTACCCCTGCCAGAACTCCTCAAATTGTACACTTTAACAGATGCAGTTTATTGTACCGACCTTACACTTCAATAAAGTTGATTTAAAAATCTATCTGGGAGCTTGGAAGGCATGCTATGGAACCAGATACAGTTCCTGCAGAGAGAGCCAGCTCCTGGGGGGTGGGATGGTCCCCAGGACCCCCCTCCTCAACCTTCTCCCATCCACCATTATGACCCACCACGCTGGATTCAAGCACGGTATTTCCAGAAAATGCACTTGCTACTTGGAATGAATGGGGAGACATATTTGTGCTACAAAACCTTAGGTCGATTTTCCTGCAGACGGGTCCAGGAGTGGATGGATTGGGGCAGTGTCCCTGGAGGTATGGGAATGGCAGGGTCTGGACCACACAGCTTTGTGGCGAGAGCTGGGGGCCTCTGGGAGAGGAGTCCTGACGGTGGGGAAGCCCCAGGATGAGGGTTGGAAGAGCCAGGTGGGACGGGATGGGTGAGCAGTGTAGTCCTGTCCTACTTACCAAGGACCAGGAGCAAATTCCTAAGCATGCCTGCCAACCTCACCCTGAATGCTAAATGGGCCAGAGGAGCAAACACTCTGCTTTTCAATGAGACAGACGCTATTTTTCAGTAAGCAGACGCATGTCTTTCTTGTCTCTATCTGTGAAATAGGAAGGTAGGATTATGTCCTGGTATGGTATGGAAATGCTGGTAAACATTTTTTTTCCCTTTTCAGCTGATCTTAGTTAAATCTGTCTCACCTTCTCATTCTGCCAATTCAAACAGCAGCCTGGCTTTGTGCTGTGTCATCAAAGGACATAGCATATTATATGGTTAAGGACTCAGACTCCGGAGCCTGTTTAAGAAATCCAAGCTCTGCCACTAAATAATTGTATGACCCTGGGCCAGTTGCTTTGCCTCCTGGAAGTCTGTTTCCTCATCTTCAGAATGGGGCTAATTTTAGGATTTATCTCATGGGGTAGTTATGGAACCAAACAAATTAGTGAGAAGAGGATGCAGTGCATAGTGTGTTTGTTACCCTTATTTCCCCAGACCTCACACACCAGTGGAGAACTGGGGCCTTGTTCCTGCTTCACTACAGATTCCCCTTCCTCCCTCTTGGCTCCCGTGTGGGCTCCCGGGGCCAGCATCTCCCAGCCCTAGTTCCTTCCCGACGCTCAGCCACTCCAGGCTTCCCACTGTCTCCAGAACCATCTGCCCAGGGGAGGCTGCCCCAACGGCTTCAGCAATACTGCTGGGCAGCCCAGTACCCTCAGGCAGCTACCCAGCCCATCAAGCTCCCTTGGGCTGGGTGTGTGCGTTTCTTGGGTTGGACGCCTGAGCCCCATCCCCTACTGCTCTGCTCCTGTCCTTCGCCTCCCCTCCCCTCCCCCACTTCCCTTCCCTGGTTTGGTCCAGATCCTACATGCCCTTGCCTGGAATGGGCCAGATTCCTGAAAGGGTTGGGCCTTGAATTGGACTCTTGATACTCAGCATCCCCAAAGCCACTGTGTGTTCCACGGATGCCTGCCCTGGGCCGTTAGCGCCCATGGCCTCTCTCTTGGACTCTGCCCCTCCTGCAGTGCCTCTGCAGTGGGGGAAGGAGAGCTCAGCCTGTTTTCTGCTCCTGGCATGTTCCCTGATGAATCCAGGCAAGCCATCGGCTAGAAGCCAGCCTAGATCAGCCTGGACCACCCGAAAATTCAGAGCCTTAACAGAGGAGCTAGACGTGGGCCTGGTTATGATGTCCACACGTGAGAGCGGGTGTGAAGATGCTCTGATATGGAACCAGCCCCAGAGATTTAGGACGAGGTTTCCATCATCACCGAACACCCATTATACTCCGGGTCTTGTTCTGGGGGTGTTCATTCGTTCATTGGCAGGATGTTATTTAACCCATGACGATGACCCTACAAAAGTCAGGGCACGCCTCTTTTTTTTTTTTTTTTTCCCAATGCAGACACTATATTTTTTCCATCTATTCTAGAAGCCCAAACTCCCACTGGCATGGTGGTTCCTTTCATGCTGCCCATCTCCACCCTCCCAGCTGAGCCCACCAGTGTATCCTGGTGCTTGTCCCAGTCTGAAGCCACCCTGGGCTCACCCCGGGGCCACCACACAGGCTTGGCCAAAGCATCTGGCCCCTTCCCCCTGCCCCAGGAGTTAATAGGCCATTTGTGTGTCCTTCATTCAACATTAAACATTTGTACGTTGCCCACCATGTGCCACGGCCTTTTCACGTTCCACGGAGAGAACACGTCCCCGGAACTCCCTGGAAGAATGCCCTTCCCTGGAATTTGGAGGCTTCAACATTGTAAGCTATGCTAGGTGAGCTAGAAATTGTAGGTCTTGGAGGGTAAACCTGGGTTGGTGGATCACTTGATTTCCATGTCTCTGTTGAGGCGAATTCATAAATTCCTCTTAGGGGGGGAAAAAAAAAAAGCCTACATTTCTGCTCCAATATCCCATAATTCGATGCAGGGGAAATTATAGTTTTACTCAAATTCAGATGACAGACATCTACTTTCTGAGCATTAATTCTCACTGTTCTCTAGATTTTCCACTAATGTTTTAGAAACATAGCTAGTTTCTTTTTGTTTAGTCCTTTATTCCCCTTATTCTGCTTTTAAACATGCTTTCAAGTGCCAGCCCCTCGTAGCCATTTCATCTGTCTTCTCACCTTCCCGCAAAGCCAAGCTTCTGGAAAGTTCTCTGCATCATGTCTCCACTTCCTCACCTCCCTTTCTCCCCAGCACCCAATCCAGTCTGGCTTCCTCTTACCCACGGTTTTTTTGTTACTGCATTGAACATGCAGTGCAGTCTGGCTACTGGCCCTCTGGGCAGCAGTGTTTGGCTCTGCTCTTCCTTGGTTGGTGTGACACCCACCTTTCTGGTGTCCAGTGCTCTGGCCCCATCACCCGCTAAATGTGGAGCCACACTAGGGTCTGTCCTAGGACCCCTGGCCCGTTGTCCCCTGGAATGCACCTAGAGCCCCATCGGCCTCTGCAGCTCTGCCCTCAGCACTGAGTTGGAATGCTCAGCTACCTGGGGAGGACACCACGCTGGGATTCCCAAAGCCCCACCCACAAACACACATGGCCCACAACAGAACTCAGTGGTCTACTGTGTGGGTGGAATTCCAGCAAGGTGTCTCATACTTGGCACTCTGGACAACCCTAGCTCCTAAGCCAGGCAGATGGTACAATGAGGACAGTCTAGAACCTTCAGCCACCCACACTTCGGTCTTCCTTTGGCCTCGTCTGATGGAAACCCAGCCTCCAGAGGCCCCGCCATCCTGTACCAATGGCCTAAACTCCACTAGCCCTAAACTCTTTAGCGAGAAATAAAATATTGCCTGCCATATCAGTAAACAAAGGATGTTGCAGTCCTCAGCGATTGCAGCCACCTCCACGGTGAGCCCTGAGGGAACGCAGGAAGGAAACAGAGAATGCCTGCCGTCTAGCAGTCATCAAACTGCAGCCACCCCAGACGGTGCAGCCTCAGAATGAGTAAGCACAGGATACTGGCCCCAGATAGCAGAGGTGCATATCAAAGGAATGGTGTCACTGAGCCCAGACTCTTCCATCTTCCCATACATAGAAAAGTGCCAAATTCCGTAACTTGAGAAGTCTAGTTTTCTTTTATTTACAGTAACCTTTTCTTCTGACTACCTGGGGTTGTTGTAAAAACTCCTACATATCCTGGGTTCCCCCCTTCCACTTTGGAACAGTTTTCTCAGCGTTTGTCTGAGAGGCTGTCTCTCGGGCTCGAAGTTCTAAGAATGTCCGCCGAATAAAACATAACTCCCAACTTTTAGGTTGTGCATTTTTTTTCAGTCGACATTAGGATCCACCCTTAATTCTGATCGGCCATGTTCTCAGGCCCTTTTCATTTCAAACAAGCAATGTCTTTGAAAATAATCACTCAACAGATACCACTGCTCCAAAGAGAAATCAAAACTCTGAACTGAACGGTCAGGGGACAAGACTGTTCAAACATTTTGTTTGCATTTGCTCTGCTGCATCTCATGGTGCTAAGACCACAAAGACCTTTTTACTAGGTGGTTTCACCTTCCCCCTTGTCCTTCAGAAGCAGCAATGTTGTTTCCTTATTAATTCGGTGATACGAAAACCACCTAAGAAAGCAACATATTTCTTTGAAAAAAAAAAAGAAGGCTGAAAGCAAGCCTCAGAAATGATAATGGTTGTTTCAGGGTGGTAGGATTATAGACGATTTAAATTTGTCTTTTTCAAATTCACCATAATGCTGTCGCACCTTTAGGGAACAAGAAAAAGATTGGCAGCGACTCGCTTTGAATTTAACAGCTCTGGGCAAGGTAGGAAGGCTCAGTTGCTAATGTGGCCACCACCCTAGTGTTCCATCTGATTTCATTATTCCAAGCCTAACAGCAACACAAAACCTGCCCTGCATCACTTTTCATGTCTGCAGGAAGATTAACTCAGCTTCTAAGGAGATGGGAATTTCCTGACGGTCCAGTGGTTAGGACTCCGTGCTCTCACTGCCGAGGGCCTGGGTTCCATCCCCGGCTGGGGAACTAGGACCCCACAAGCCCCACAAGCCCCTCGGAGTGGCCCAAACAAACAAACAACACCCAATAACTTCCAAGGAGATGTAAAATTTTAACTAAGAATCTTCACTGGAAAACAACTTATGATTGTAACTCTGATTTTCTGGAAAGACGAGCTCATCAACCCATTCTGGTGAGAGAGGAAAAGTGCAGGAATTCCTCCTTAACCTGGAGTCCCCCTTAAGCAAAATCAAATACATGTGTCTGTAGTTCTGTGTGCCATTTAGGACATCAAGCATCCCTGTTCCCTGTATGTGGTCTGTGAGATCTACTTTCAGGGATAATTAGAAAGTGGGAACCAAGGACTGGAAATAGAAAAGCAAAGCAAAGCAAAGCAGATGGCAGAGAAAGAGGCTTGGGTCTCCCGCTAAGTCCCGGGAAAGTCTCAGGGAGCAGAAAGCAAGTAACCCTGCTCTCCTTCGAGGTCTGCGAAGAGGGTGGGCGTGAGGGATGCCCACACGGGCTAGATGATGGCACAGCCCGGGATGCAGGAGCTAACAGCCCTGAAATAATAAAACCAGAAACGTCTTGAATATTTGGAGAGAAGATGAGTCAGAGGAACAAAAAAAGAGAATCTGCCGTGAAGCATAATGGATTTATAAGTGTCGCACCGGAATGCAGTGCAGGGTTTTTCAAAATATTGCGTAAAAGATGGGAAGTGGAAGCATTGCAGCTCAGGACCTCCGAGATGTCACGCTTCAGCACCGGTATTGTCTCTCCTGCTTTCCGTTGTCTCTTTTTTGTGTGTGTAGGTTTCCCAAACGTAAAAAATACCTGCCCTCGCTCCTCCAACCCTATTTCCCCACTGCATCTAAGGTGGCTCTGCTTTGACCTCACGGTGGTTTCCAGGAATCGAGGGATTACAGGGTTTGCTTCTTACCGAATGTGGGAGGCTTGCTCCCAGAATCACGGGCCTCTTTGCTGGGGCAGAGCCATCTTGCCCTGGGTGCTAACCCCTATGTGCTCTCCGTGGCTCCGTCCCCTGAGCCCACCACTTACATGACTTTACCTGGAAGCCAAGGCTGCTGGATGTCATTAACTTCTGCATTTTCCGAGTGCCCCCCCGCAGGCTAAGCTCTGTCACTCCGTGGAGCACTAGCGCCTTATTGGCAAAATGCATCATCGTGACAAGGTGTTTGGATGATGGATTGTTTAAACGATGAAGCCATCAAGGAATAAGTCCAAGATGAGACTACATTTAATTATGGGATAAAAGAATTCTCATCTGTCATTCTGTTGATGAATTAACTGAGGGAGGGAATGTGAGCTTCTCAGGAAAGAGGGGAGAGGAAGACTAAACGTACTGACTGAAGGACAAACAGGGGAGACCTGTGATACCCTCCCAGGAACCCACTGGACAGGAGAGTTCCTTGGAACAAAGCCTGACTTCTCTCAATTCCTCTCCCAGGTGCACACCTCATCTTAAGAACATCCTTTACAGCTTGTAGCTCTTTCAAAGAGTGTTCCGTGGAGTCCCCAGGGCCACTGCACTGGAATGCTTGCCGATCACGCTCTGTCCATGGCGGGGCTGCTGGAAGCTGTGGTCGGTCCACAGCTCGGGAGGGAGGAGCCTGCACTGGAATCGGTGAGGCTGTACGGGTGGGTCCCCACGACCAGTGAAGCTGGTCCTCAGGTTGGATATGTCGCCCCCACGCATGCTTCAAGTCCTCTTCCATGCCTTGCTGGGAGCTAGAGAACGTCTGGGGGCTCAAGAATGTGAGACACGTCCCCTCCCACGAATGTACAGCCCAGCATCCGAGACCAAGAGTCACAGGATGGTTTGGAAAGTGGCCTGGCATTACCTGAATCTCAACTTTCAAAGCGGCTGGGGGAATCACTACTTACCTGATAGGATAAACGTTACCCAAACCAGAAATGGCTTTATTGTCAGCCTTTTGTCCCCTGTCTCAATCCAGCCACGGCACTGGCCCATGAAGCTGCATCACTGGGACCTCGGGCAGCAGCTCGGTCGCAGGGACTTGAGAGCACCACGAAATGAAAGAATGATGCCCCGGGCCCAGCCCTGCCTACCTTGTTCTCCCTTCTTGACCTCCGCCCTCAAGGGAAATCAGAATGGGAAAGGTTGACAGGTTGACCAGGTGGGCTGGGAGAGAGAACAGGAAGGGGCTGGCAGAGGAGGGCAATCCCACGGTCAATATGCCTGCAGGGAGACCTTAGCTGCTGCACTGAAGGGACCCACGGGGACCTGGGCCCAGGATGGCAAAAGCTGGGAGTGTGTGGGAGAGCCCTGGGCCTCCCTAGACAAGACCTCCCGCTCTGAATGGGTTCAAGCCAACACCAAAGGCTGCCACTGTGCCCTTGACGTCTGTTTCTTTTATGCTTGTGATATAAAATTTATTTTAAAATAATTGTAAGATAAAAAGACAGCCAGTTTAAAGAAAAAGAAATTTAAGTAAAACACTAGCTCAGAAAAGAAACAGCTATTTGTCTAATGCAAATTAGTAACCAGACAAGAGCAAGGTTGGTCACTAGCTCGTGATTGAGCAGGCTCTCTGAGTGGCTGGGAACCGTTTCCATCTTGTTGACAAACATGTGTTGCAAGGCAGGAAATTACCCTCCTCAGTGCCTATTTTATCTCTGTTTAATTGCTGTTTGATAATAAATTACAACACAGAGTCCATTAATTAAACTAACAATGTCTGTGGAACACCAATTCCTTCTTCTGGGAGTTGCCTTGTTACGGGAGCTTTGATTCAGTTTGTTTGCCCAACAGCACTTTATGAAGTGGTTTAAAAAGATGCCGAGGCACGTGACTGGTGGGGCAACACTCCTAGCCTAGGGGGAGTGGGTTTGGGCAGGAGGGGGAGGAAATCTTGGTGAGCGTGAGGAAGGGCAGCCTGGCAGCTGGAAAGCAGTACCAAGGATGCACTCTAATTCAGAACATGTGATGGAAGAGAAAAAAACCAAAACAAAACATTAGATCTACTTTCAAAAAATCAGCTGATGGGGCCTCCCTGGTGGCGCAGTGGTTGGGAGTCCGCCTGCCGATGCAGGGGATACGGGTTCGTGCCCCGGTCCGGGAGGACCCCGCGTGCCGCGGAGCGGCTGGGCCCGTGAGCCATGGCCGCTGAGCTTGCGCGTCCGGCAACGGGAAAGGCCACGACAGTGAGGGGCCCACATATCGCAAAAAGAAAAAAAAAAAAAAAATCAGCTGATGGAAAACGACCATGGTCCCCACTTACAGGAATTCATCCCAGAGTTGTGGGGGCGGGGGAGCAAAGACCAGCCTGGTTTGGTTTGCCATTCCATCATCAGCTAAATGGAAGGAGAATTCATTTGGAAAAGTTCTGCATGCAGGTGGAATGGGTGAACGATGAATACTAGGTATTTCCCAACAAAGCCCCCTGTACTGGGCTGTGAAGGCCCCCAGCTCCCAGCAGGAGAGGAGGACTTGGTGCCCAGCTCCTTTCCTGGCAGGGAGTAGGCAGGTAGTCACCAGGGCAAAGACGCTCCTAACATTTCACCTGTGCTGTCTGGGAGGTAGGCTACCTGGGCATTCCAGCTGGATGGGTTTAGCAGGTGACCAGGTGGGACCTTGAGGGAGGGGATGCAACACGAGTAAAGGCTCTGGACAGAAGGGGGAGGAAGGTCAACTTCTCAGGGAACTGCCCCAGACCGTCTGGAGATGTGGGCATCACAAGGGTGTCAGACCGGGGTTCTGAGCAGTCAGGGTACATGGGGAGGGCAGGGGGCCCTGAGAAGAGGTGGCTGCAGGGCTATGAAAGGCAGATGCAGCCGCCTTCATGCCCTGGCCCTCAGGTTCAGCCAAAAACTTCCTGAGTGGCTTAGAAAACCTTCCCCTGAAACACCCAGGTAAAAAGGCACTGCTTAGAGCCATAGGAGGAAGCCCTCAGGTCTCTGGGAGACATTTATTGGACCATCTTTACTCCTTTTCTCATTCACAGAAGTTGGCTTCACGGGCTGGTTTTGGATTACGCAAATCCCTGCACGTGATAGTGTCTGTTACCTCACAGTTAATAAGCACTCAGTTCAAATGGGACCTCTTCAGAAGGTCGGACGAGGAAACCTGGGAGTTCAGCGTTCTAAAAGCTACTCCTGGCACTTCCCAAAATGATGGTCACGTACAGCATGGTGGCCCAGAAGTGGGCATCTCCAAGGCTCAGTGTCCAGGCTCCAGCTGCCCTCCTGGCCCAGTACCACCACGGCACCATCTCCTCTCCCAGCCATCCCGCCCGAGACTAGTGGGGGTGGATAACTGGCTTGTCATCTGACCTCTCCCAAGACGCAGCCTCTTAAATGGCTGACACAACCATCCCCTTCAGGCCACAACTCCCCACCTCCATTTCCCCGGCCACCAAGACTTTTAGGGTACTTTACTCCTGCAGACCCTGGGAGGGAAGAACTGGAGAGTCAGTAGGGACTGAAGGTCAGGATGGCTCCAGAGCGTCCATCCCTCTCTGAACTCCTCCGGGACTGGCTGTGCCTGATCTAAACATATCATTAGGGCTTCCCTGGTGGCGCAGTGGTTGAGAGTCCGCCTGCCGATGCAGGGAACACGGGTTCGTGCTCCGGTCCAGGAAGATCCCACATGCCGCGGAGCGGCTGGGCCCGTGAGCCATGGCCGCTGAGCCTGTGCGTCCGGAGCCTGTGCTCCGCAACAGGAGCCACAACAGTGAGAGGCCCACGTACCATAAAAAATAAATAAATAAATAAATAAATAAATAAACATATCATTACCACACTGCCCCCCACCGCAGCAGCAGATGAACCTTCAAGGGCTCCCCACTGCCCTCAGGGTCAAGTCCCAAACTCTCCAGGCCAGCATCATCGCATCACTGGGAACTTGTTAGAAATGCAGTATCTCAGCACCCCCCACTCCCCCCCCCCCCCCCACCCCTGCCATCCCCCCCGTCACTCCACATCTACCACTCTGGCTAAGGTCACCATCAGAAACTCTGAGGATGGGGCCCAGGAGCTGGTGCTGCCATAAGCCTTCCAGATGATTCTGCTGCACACTGACGTGTGAGACCCAGTGCCTTGGAACACGTCTTATGAGGCCTCGGAGAGCAGCCTCTCCATCTCTCTTCTGCCTCATCTCTCAGCACGTCCTTCCCTCTTGCATTCTACGCCCTGGCCAAACTGGGCCAGCTCTGCCTCTTAGCACCCAGCATCCCAGGCTATCGCACTCTTCTCACATCTACGCTGTAGGTTTCCTGGTCTTTCCTCCTCCAGTCTAAACCACTTGAGAGCAGGGGCTGTATCTCATCAACTGCCAAATACAGTGGTCACCAGTGTCTGCAGTAGGTGCTCAAGACCCATCTGTTGAGTGAAGGAAGAAATGAATGGATGAAGACACTGGGCTCTTTAGTGCATCTTGCCTTTGATGCTAAAGCTCTGTTTATCCATGGAAGGAAGCAGGTCTAGGCTTCCTGGTCGTTCTACTCCCTGCGGGCACTTTTAGGCAGTGGTAGGGCTCAGGAAATTTTCTGGAATTAAATGGACTGGATTTGAATTTAAAATGCTTGGGTTGTGCTGGAGAGCCTGCTCCAGCACAACCCAAAAGAGCCTGTTCACAGGCACTTGCTCCTCCGTGCCTCAGTTTCCCCATGCTGCCTGCTTGCCTCCTAGAGTGACCGCAAGGAGAAAAGGAGCAAATTCAGCCTGGCATTACTTGCCCACTTTCACAGGACACATCACACACTGAAGGGAGCGGAGGGTCTGGATTATGAGAACTACCCGCGGTGATAGGAAAGGAAATACAGCTCTTATCTTTCCAGATGCTGGCTTAATGGGAAAGCAAAAGTGCTCTGAGCAGAGAGAACCACGAGCCATAAATGCATGCGAGAGTCTGTGTGTATGACCGATGAACTTGGCACGTAAGGTGTGTGTCCATAAAACATGAGAGAGATGAAGGGAGCTTATGGGGCATTCTCTCCACTGTCTTCCTTTTATAGATGAACAAACAGAGATTGTGAGTCTGGCTTAGAACCAACCATCTTGTGCTCCGATGGGATTGAATATGTTTTCCCAGTTTGTAGTGTGCCTTTTATTACTATTGGTTGACATAAAATTGGTTCAAACTTTGATGCATGTCAAGTCTAATGACATTTTTGGATATATTTTCTCCCGGTTCTAGAGGATTTCTGCTAAGCTCTTGGCGCGCACACCCATATACGCGTGCACGCGCGCACACACACACACACACACACACACACACACACACACACACACTGAGGGCTAGCACAAAGCTGTCAAAGGAAACTCATTTACCAGGCTCTATTTTTACTCTGTTGGTTGATTGTTTTGCCCTTTTTGGTTATCTTTGCTATCTCCTGGGAGACCAGAAGACACGTGTGTTCTTTGAAATATTACTGCAAGCACATTTCTCCTTCTCAATCAGTGCTTGGCACTTGTACCAGCACTTACAGACCAGGCCATGCTTACCACCAAACTGGTGATGGCCTTTCAGAATGAGATATCAATCAGATTCTCATGAGAGAAGCTGCTAACTCTTTCTTTGAAATTGTAAACAGGCATATTTGGTTATAATTAAACATTGGCATCCATTTGCCTGTTAGCAAATGACACAAATTGTATGCAGTCTCTTTTCAGTAGGAAATGTGCCCACTGATCCTCTTAAAATTTGCGTTGATGCTACCACTTGTGAATCTTTTCCCTGGTCTCTATAGAGAAACCACCAGAAAGCCTCTCGGCTGCTCAGAACAGGGAACAATAACCAAAGTAGAGGACAGGAGTTCCCAGAAGTCCTTCAAATCCCCTGTAGGTCCGGTGAACTTACTCCCTTCCTGATCAGAGATGGGCTCCTACCTGGGGTCCCCAGCCATGGCACGGGTACAGTATTGCTGTGTGGTTCTCCAGCGGCCCCTGGTCCAAGCAGACATCTTTTGCTTTGCTGTTGCGAAGCTGCAGGAAGAGGCAAAACATGACCCGTCAGAGCTCATCTGGTGGAGCTACTACTCCCCATCCACTGCTCCACTGTGGCTTCGTTCTGACTTCTTGATGCAAAGGCCATGAGACCCACACCCCTGCCCCCAAGTAAGGACCGAAGCTTCAGTCTGTGAGGTGATCACTTTAGCAACAAAGTCCTCCAGTGGGTGGTGTGGGTACTGGCCCTCTGCCTGTGACCCACACACAAGCACATAGCTCCCCCATCCCCAGCACAAAGGAAGATCTCAGAGAACCTTTGGACATAGGAACATTGACTACACATTGGTTATCCAAGTGGACCCCGGTACCAGCACTGGTTTCCACAACCCTGGGAACCATGGGTCAGCTTTTCAGGTCATTACTGGTATAGAGGCATGAAAAATAGTAAACAAAAGAGAAAAAAAATCTTGCCATCAGGAAAAGCTCAAGCAACATTCATTCATATATTCAAAAAATATTTACTGAATGCATACACTGGACCAGGTACCATTCTAAGTGTTTGGAATGAATCTGCGGAGGAAAAAACTTACCTAAGAACTCACCTGTAAGTTCTTACCTAATTTGGATGTAAGAACTTACCTAATTGGGATCTCCAGGCCCACTGTGATTCTATATCAGGGTCCATCCCACCCACCACCTGAAATCTCAACCAGTGGGAAAATGGCAACATTGTTGGTCCACACCATACATCTGAGCCCCCTCCAGATTATATTCTCCATGGAAGCCAAACTAACCAGGGATAAATCAAGAACAGAGGCACAGGGCAATCTGCTTTTGCGCACCCAAGTTGTGTCTGGGTTCAGACAACTGAGCAGACTTTTAATAACTTTTTAAAAAAGATTTAAGAAGTAACACCATCTCATTGAGATGTTTTGGAAAATACAGAGGAAAGTAACAATGGTTCACAATCCTCTTACTCAATTTTTTCCCCAATTTTGGACAATTTAATTTTGTTCAGTTTTGGCTGTAATGAGCAACAAAGCATAAAGCTTTGTTCATGTTTCAGATTTCCTTAAGAATAGACTCCTAGAACTGAGACTACGGTATCAAAGGGTATGGAGACCTTAATCTTCTTAAAACATGCTGCCCAACTGCTTTCTGGAAGCTTTGAACTAATTGATATTCCTATCCAGAAGGTATGTAAATACTTAACCAGTCCTGAGTTTCACCATTTAAAAGTATTGTGTTGATCAAAGTGTACAAACTTCTAGTTACAAGATGAGTAAGTTCTGGGCATCTATGTACAGCATGGTAATTATAACTGACAATATTGATAGCAACATACTTGACAGTTGCTAAGGGAGCAGATCTTAAATGTTCTCACCACAAAAAAGAAATGGTAATTATGTGGCATGTTAGCTAATGCTATGGTGGTAATCATTTTGCAATATATAAGTGTATCAAATCAACAAGTTGTACAGCTTAAACTTATACAATGTCATATGTCAATTAGATCTCAAAGCTGGACAGAGAAAGAAAAAGAACATCAGCTTGGGGAAAAAAAATCAATGGGGGAGCGTTCTTTTTTTTTTTTTTTTTTTTGTAAGCTACAGGTTTCAGGCCAGAGGAAAAGCAGCTTCTGATATCTATCACCCCTTTTCTCTTGGAAACCAATTCCTTATATTAAATCCCATGTTTGAAATACCTAGGATAGATTTTCTTTTTCTTTCTTTCTTTTCTTTTCTTTTCTTTCTTTCTTTCTTTCCTTCCTTCCTTTCTTTCTTTCTCTCCTCCTTCCTTCCTTCCCTGTAGCATTCTTTTTAAACCCAAGGTTCCAAAAGTCCATAAAGAGGAATGTAGAGAGAAGTGATGAATCAGACCTATTAAACAACATTCCCAAAGTTGGTCCAAAGAGAGCTATCTTTAAAGAATTGCAAAGGTAGCTTAGGAGACCAGCACTATGACTTTAGTTCTTTTATGGATGCTTTAAGGAAATGCTTGTTGTCAGTGCTTTCAATGGTGCAAAGATTAATTACATGGAAAAGCCCAGACAACTTCTGAGTCAAAAAGTAATTCAGAAGAGTTAGATTTTTGAAAGTGATGAAATTTTAGAAATACCTTTACCAATGAATTTTGGTTTTATTTTTCTTTTTATGTATGCATAAGAGTAATATGGTAAAAATGTCTACTGGAGTCTAACAAAGCATTTAAACTAAGTTTAAAATAAAAATTAGAGGTGATAAAGATTAATAAAAAATATTACTGTTTGAGAGCAGACAAAAGATATCCTGCTTTTATAAAGTTATACTGAATAGTAAATTGGAATGCTTCATGTTTAGAAATTATTCCCTTTTTGAGAATTACCTATGTATTTTCCCATTGGGATCTCAAGTGGTTTCATTATAGATTTGTAAGAGCTCTTTACATATTAAGGATATTAATGTGTTTGTGGCATATGTGTTCCATATAATGATTTCAGAAAGCCAGGCTTTTAAATTTTGTTTCTAATGTTTATGCAAGCACACCTCTCATTCAGTAACTTAATAAATATTTATTGAGGGCCTGGTACTGTGCTATGTGTAACGAGCACAAAGATAAAAAAAAAAAAAGAAAAGAGTCCCTGCTCTGAAGCATGGTCTGGAGAGAGAGACAGACACAGGAAGAGCTAGTACAATGACTGAATTATGCCAGGGCAGCAAGGAGCCTGCCTTCACCCCATCTGAGGGCTTCAGAGACCAAGGGGAGATGACTCCTGAGCTAAATGTTAAAGAGGATTAAGTGGAAGAGATGCTGGCAATGTTCTGTTTTTCACCCAGGGGACGGCTACATGGATTTTTGCTTTATATTATTACGTTGCACATGTTTGGTTTATGCATATTGTATGTGTGTCGTATTTCATATAAATAATGCTAAAAGAAAAAAAAAAAGACGAGCAAAAGTGAACTAGGGAGCAAAGGCTTTTCAGTATGAGCATAGCACAAAATTTTGAACAGAAAAGTTGGTGGCTAATGTTTCTGTACACACTGAAGTGCTTTTGCATTGGAAAGGCAATATCTTACACATGTAAGAGTCAGGACATAAAGTATTTGCATATCTTTTAAAATTTTTGTCTTTTTATTGAAGTAATAGTTAATGTACAATGTTGTGTTAGTTTCTGGTGTACAGCAAAGTGACTCAGTTTTATATGTGTGTGTGTGTATTTTATATATATATTTTTTAATATATATATTCTTTTTCATATTATTTCCCTTTATAGTTTATTACAAGATACTGAATATAGTTCTCTGTGTTATACAGTAGGACCTTGTTGTTTACTCTGTATGTAGTAGCTAGTATCTGCAAATCCCCAACTCCTATTTTATCCCTCCCTGCATATCTTTCTTTAAAAATTAATTTAAGACATCCCAGCTAATACAGCAGGATAAAAATTTACAAATCAAGGAAGAATGACTTATTATCTAAGTGGGTGTGGGCCCCAACACTGCTTGTAGGGTGAGGCAGAAACACCAGGGGCTGACACCTGCTCAGAGGTGTCTGTCTCCCTTTGCCTCTGTGCTGGGGTCTGGTGTGGCAAAAAGAACACAGTGAGCATTAAAATACAATTGTCTGAATAATGGTAAATTCTGTCACCGAACTGCATTTGACTAAAAAGTTATTCTTCAAGAAGGTATAAAGTGCAAATAAAGTATAATAATGTTTGAGTTTTAACATTCCACATAATATTAACAAAAGACTGAAAATTAACATCAACTGATGAAGAGGTCGGTAAAAGTTATTGTATTACATACCACTTGACCCTTCATTTTGGAGGCTCAGAGATTAATTAAAAAAAAATTAGAGGTTACCAAAATGTAATTATAAGAACAGGGCATATACAGTGCACATGATGAGGAAGCTTTTTAAAAGCCCCCAAACAAGCTAGCTAAAAAATGAAGGAAGAGCAAGGAGCATTAAAACCAGAAATACTCACTGGCCTGGGGAAAAACTCTCACACAGAATTGTACAGGAAAAACAAAGGCTAGAAAGTACTCATATAGTGTGATATTCACTCTGCCTTCCTCTTTTTCCCACTCCTCTGGGGTCTGGGTGTGGTGAAAAGAACCCACAGGAGTGTTAAAAACAGAGTTGTCTAAATAATGCTAGATTTTGTTACCAAACTGAATTTGATTCAGTTTGGTTTCTTCCATTTGATACTATAGCCCACCTGAAATATACTTCAGTATATGGTGAGCTCAGCAAGCAGAGAAGGAGTAAGAGAAACCAATGCCCTAACATGTTAACATTGATCATAGCTGGGAATTGAGATTTTTTTAAAAATAATTAATTAATTAATTTATTTTTGGCTGCCTTGGGTCTTCGCTGCTGTGCGCAGACTTCTCATTGCGGTGGCTTCTCTTGTTGCGGAGCATGGGCTCTAGGTGTGCAGGCTTCAGTATTTGTGGCGCACGGGCTCAGCAGTTGTGGTTCGTGGGCTCTAGAGCGCAGAGTCAATAGTTGTGGCGCACAGGCTTAGTTGCTCCGTGGCATGTGGGATCTTCCCACACCAGGGCTCGAGCCCATGTCCCCTGCATTGGCAGGTGGATTCTTAACCACTGCGCCATGGGGAAAGTCCCGGGAATTGGGATTTGACGTTAAGTTTTATCTTTTTGTTTTCTATGTAGTGTATGTATTGAATTTATTACTTTAAAAAGATAGGAAAATTTGCAAAAACAAAAGGCTTCCCCCCTCCAAAAATCAGATTATGATCTCTATGTTATCTCCAAGGCCACTCCACCCTTCAGCTCCACAGCTGTCACTTACACTGTGCTTCATGTGAACGACAGGCCCTGGAGTTGTGCAGTCCACAGCCTGTGGAACTGTGCTCTGGACTTCTGGCATTTTCTCATTTTTATTCTTTCTCTTTGCAAAAGTATTTTTCTTCATTTATAAAATTATCACTTAAACATTAGTGACACTTGGGAAAACATGATAAAATATCCACATAAAAACTGTCTGTCCCACTATGTAGAAGTTTCACCTCCCAAAACTATTCTCTTGCTTACTTCCAATCTAAAATGGTAGCTAATCTAATTTTATAATCCTGACTTTTTCCTCTTAAGTCTTATATTATCAATATTTTTCTCACATCATTAAACTTTTGTATACACCTTTTGAAATGGCTGCAAACTACTGCAAACCATTAATATAGTATATTTAACTAACCTTCAAGTGAAATTCAAATTTTTGATCAAGGAAAAAATAAATCCCTAAGGTGAACAATTTTACTCACAAATATTTGTCCTCATTTCAGATTATTTGCTTGGGATAAGAGTGGAGAGGAAAGTATGACTATCATTAAGCCTTTTTTGCGGTACGCGGGCCTCTCCCGCTGCAGAGCAACAGGCTCCGGAGGCGCAGGCTCAGCGGCCATGGCTCACGGTCCCAGCCGCTCTGCGGCGTGTGGGATCCTCCCGGACCGGGGCACGAACCCGTGTCCCCTCCACCGGCAAGCGAACTACCAACCACTGCGCCACCAGGGAAGCCCTCAAAACCACTTTTAAAAAAGCTTATTTCAATTTGCAGTCTCACCAGAGGACCTGTGCCTTTTCATATTACTAAGATCTCGCTGGCAAAGTACCAAAATATATTCCAAAATTGAACCTTTGTTCATTTGGTAGAAGGAAAAAAGCTACCTCAGTGTATTTTAAATTTTAATTTCTTTGATTATGAAATAAATATAAAAATTTCATCCACTTGTATGTTCTCTTGTACTTTGTCTATTTTTCTTTGGGGATGTTTTATTTTCTTATTTAAATCAAAATTTTTATTTAAATCAATTCACAGAATTCATTATACATTAATGGTATTATCTACTCATCTACAGTATTTATGACATACTATATTATTATTATTTCTCCATTCAGTTGATATATAGATTAATGGTATTATCCACTCATCTATAGTATTTATGACATACTATATTATTATTATTTCTCCATTCAGTTGATATATAGATTATTTTATTATTTATGGGCTCATATCAAATATCGTTTTCTTTGCATTTTCTTCCATAGCTTTCATTCTTACAGAGCCCGTCCCCAGAGTTCAGATTCATATCTATTTCCGGATGGTTCAATTATGGCTTCTTTTCTTTCATTTAATGCTATAGTCCTTCTGAAATATACTTGGGGATATGATATGCTGTAAAAATCTAAGTTGTTCTCTTTTCCAAAGACCTGGGCAATTTACCCGATTATCCTACAAATAATCCATTTACTGCCCACTGTTTTTCGATGCCTCCTTTATATTTGATCTTTGAAAACCAAAAACAAAGAGAAACATATGGACCTATTAATAAGTAGTAGGACGTACCAGGTACTGCTCTAAGAATTCTATATATGGCGGCTTGTTTCATCTTCCCAACAACCCCACGCAGTAGGTACTTTCACTTCCCCATTTTACAGATGAGGGGGCAGAAGCTGAAAGGAGCCACTCGGACTTGAATCCAGCAGGCTGGCTCCAGAATTTCATGAGTCCTTAACCACTACACTCACTGCCCCTGCAAGAAGCAAGCTCCCCATCCAGACGCCAGCCCCAAAGGAACACTGCGCCTGCACCTTGATGATTTAACCTGGGGCTGATTTACCCCCTACAAAAGGTTTCTCGCATAAAATAGAAAAATTCACAGTTGTAGAAAAAGGAAACACTCTAAGTCCATGAGAGTCTTCCTAGCTTCAGCTTGATTGTCACGGGGAGTTCCAGGGAGCCCTGGGAAGAAATGCAAATGCTAGAAGTAGTGAGTCCAGAGCACCAGGCTCCCTGAGCCCTGATCAGAATTTGTGCCACCGATTCCTCATCCAAACACACAGGGATGTAACAGGGAAGATGCCCAAGTGCTTATACACATGCATGTTCTCAGCAGTGCTGCTTATAATATTTTTTTTAAAAAAGGAAACAACAGAAATGTTTATGTTTTCAAGCAAAACACAGCATACACAAAAGGTACCATCTTATACAGCCATTAATAATGTTGCAGTAAAAGGCTTAACAACACAGGAAAATATTCTCTATTAGTAACATTTCAAATTATTAGGCATTGTGGACAGCCTGGTTTTAGTTTCAAATATCTATATACATCTATACCCATATCTATATCCATAGAGAGGTGTATATAAAAAGTATATGTATGTATATAAAAAATATATTCTTAGTAAAAAGAAATACACACACACACACACACACACACACACACAATAAAGCAGACCATACATCCAAATGTACACATTATCTTTGGAATTAGAATGCTTACACGTAATCCTGGCTTCATGATTTACAAGCTGTGAGACCTTAGATAATGTATTTCATGTCTCTAACTCTCAGCGTTCCTATCAATAAAATGGAAATAACACTACTGCCTAGTAAAGTGAGGGTGACTGAACACATGTGAAAAGCACTTAGAACAGTACCGGCACATTGCAAGTGTTCATCGCTATTATTGCTATATTCAAACTTTTCTAAAATGCAGGTTTATGGCATTTGTACTAAGAGAAAAGTCAATGTTTTAATATTCAGAAAGGTGACATCATAGAAAATCTGAGAAGAACATCCGTACCCTTTCTTTGGCAGTTAAGTGGCTCTGGCCCACGGCACTGGGCTGTGGACAGACAGGTCCAGTCCCCGCCTCTCTTTACACCCAACTTCCTGCTCAATGTCCCAGGGGACCTCAGAATGTCCTAAACAGAGCTCATGGTCCACTCCACACTGTAGGCAAAATGATGGCCCACGCCCCCATTGATTACAAGTATCCCCCCACCAGCCGGTGAGAGCCTTGCTGTCAAAGCCTGCACCTCCAGAAACTAATCATTGAATGAATGAATGAATGAATGAGCGAACGACTCTGTTCCCTGTTTTCCCCCAGCAAAGCAATCCACAGCCCACCGCACAGCCATCCAAGCCGAGAGCATGCGTGGTCTTAATTACCTCCCCGTAGGCAATGGTGTTATTGTATCTTCTCATTTCTGGGTAGACGTGGTCCAGGTACCACTGGAAATTCTTACACTTTAAACTTTTCCTTAAGGCTTTTCTTTCTGAGACATCGCCTATGTCAATTCCTGGATTCTGAAAGTAAGCAAAGGGCATTAGTGACCAGGAGGCACTGGCCAGAGTGGAGGACAGGCAGCGTCACCTTCGGGGAAACCGTCAGAGAGATATGTGAAGCCCCTACTTGATCATCTAGTCCCGAGCTACACAATACTGTCCCCCGAGCACAGCACGCAACCCCCAAAGTCAGCCGACCTTACCATCAGGAAAGGGATCCCGCGACACACTGCTATTGACAACCTAGGCCCCATCTCCATCTCTGCCATTTCTTCAGTGACTCTCAGGACCCAATTATTAGAGGAATTATTTGATTAAGACGAGAAAATAAACATCTATAACCTCCTCCCATCTTTCTTTTCCGTACACGTGTAATTTCCCCCCTTTGATGGCTCTTTGCGAAGTTCATTATATGCAGATGTGAAAATAATCTTCCACTGCAAAGCTTGTAATGATGCTCTAATGAATAATTCACTCTGCTTTTACAGAAGGGAACCTGTAATGTGCTGCTGTGTGCTGACAGGGGAAAATAAAGTAGCTGAAATACGATTCCAGAGTCAGCCACAGGATGGCTGTGACCCAGTGCAGGCAGGATGCGCTCTCTTGCACGGCGGACAGCCACACATCATCTTGGAGCAGGAGAAGTGTCTAAATGATTTCATTAAGATTTCTTCTTCAGCAGCTAAACACTGATTTTTTTTTTTAAAGGAAAGTCCCTTTAAATGTCAAACATTAATATCCGAAGGCAAACCTGGGCAGTGATATTTAACCCTTTGTTTTAATATCCTTAGCGTGATTAACAAGGATGGTCATTTATGAAAAGCCTGGTGGGGAACCCTGGCATTAGGGACCGAGGTGGTTTGTAATGATGGAGAAGCACTGAAATAGGGTTGGCAGCCCTCACTTCTTCGGACCCCGAGTCACACCCCGATACTAGATCACAACTCTCATCTGCAAACAAGAAAAATGACAACGTCTGTTCCACTGATGTCACAGGGCTATGGGCAGAGTTGAGTGAAGATGCCAGTTCACATCCTTGCCCTGCCATGTGCTGGGTGTAGGACCTTAAGCAAGTCAATTTAACCTGCCAGAGCTGCAGTTTACTCATCTGTAAAATGGACATCACAGTGGGTTCATATCAAGCTAGCATTTATTGAGCACTTACTATTTGTTATGCTCTGTTTTAAGCCTCATTTTTATCCTTCCAGGAGCCCTATGAGACCAGGGTTAACAATCTCTGTTTTACAGATGAGAACACCAGGGCAGGCAGTTCCTCTGTCATGAGGTTGTTATGAGGGCTAAATGAAATATTGCAAATAAGAAACTTAGCGAGTACCTGGGAGAGTGTAAGGAGCTCAACAAAGGTTGCCTATTTTTATATAATAATGTGGAAAATCATTTCTAGTTTAACAGCTATAAAGTGCTGCATGACCATAAGGGGGTTTTCAGTGCTTTAGAACATGATTTCAATAATTGTAACAACAATGATATAAAAATTCTTCACTTTTATCCTCTTTATCCACAAACCTGCACATATTCAACTGCATTTCTGCTGTCCTGGGCTCCAGCCTCCTGAAACGCAGGGGCTGCCATTTCTCAGTGGGAACAATTCCACAGCTCGGACACCTACAGGTGCTCTGGCTGAACAGATAAACCCAACTGTGGCTGAGGGTATAGGTCACCCCGCTGTGCTATGGAGGACAGAAATGCTTGCCAACATTCCATATCCTGTGCCAGGCACTGCTTTAAATACATCACATGTACTTAGTTTTAGTACTTTAGTACTTAGTACTTAGATTAAGTACTTCTGACTTAGTTCTCACAATCAACCTAGGAAGGAGGACCTGCTATTATCCCCATTTTATAGCTGAGGAACCTAAGATACAGAGATGATAAGTAGATTTGTTCAAGATGTCATAACCGTAAATGGCAGGGCTGGGATCCCAACCAAGCCAGAGCACAACCGCCATGCAATACTCCTGTGGGGCTGTAGTAACATGGGGATTTTCCTAGATTATATTCTGGGTAGAATATGGAAGAGAACCGAAGAGCCATGTAAACAAGGATCCAGCATACAGTAGGGACCTACGTCACGGGGCAGCTGGAGCTCCACGGGAGGGCACACTGTGAGAGCAGACGGCAGGGTCTGGTGCCAAAAACTCTGGGCAAGGACCTTCTGGACACGGTGTACATTCAGAAGCAGGGTGTCAAGATTAATATGAGACCAGAATTAACACGGTGAGACCCCTCTAATCTCTGTAAATGGATTTAGAGATTTCCATGGTGCCGATCCCCATGTAAAGCAGGGGTTCTAAAACCTGGAGGTCTGTAAGTCACCTCAAAGTACACTTATAATTTTGCAAGGGTGAGCATCTTTCTGGGGATGAACCATTGACTTAGTAAAGGGATCAGTGACCCATCAAACATAATGTCAGTGTTCTAGGGTGATGGGGAAGGGCTATTTGGTCCTACCTCCAGTGGCAGATTCCACGCTATGTACACGTGAGACTTGTAATCGTCCATCCAGACCTCGGCAACCCGGAGAGCATTCCTCTTGGTGTAGAAGCCAATGTTGCTGTTGTATGGCTTCTTCTTCCGCTCGATGTGGGCCACCCGTGAGCAAGGCAGGACCTCCATGCTGCCCCCGCACAGCCACACCTGGGGAGGGGGGCAAGGACTTCATCAGCCTGACAGAGAAATTCCCAGAAGCCACTGCTCCCTCCCCCAGGCCCGAAAGCAATGGTTCAGGAGACAGCCTGAGTGAGAAATGTGTTTTCATATATAAAGCCACTGAGCTTTCGGGGTTGGTTTGTCACTGCAGCATAGCCTAACCTCACCTGACTAAAACTGGCAGAAAAGATGGTTTCAGGGAGCGTTTTATAGATACGGCAGCGCAGGATATTAAAATGCAGCTCTTCCTAAGAAACGCCAATACCTGTGATGTGCTCCTGGTGACGCATGGGTTTTCTCAAGTTCTCAGTAGTGCACAATTGTCACCTGTGAAGGTTTGATTTCCCATCTGGCTGAAGCTGGGCCCTACGGAGCTATAATGGCAAATTCAAACTAAAAAAACAGAGTATCTTTATTCATATCAGCACAAAGTGTACAACGGTTTAATTCTCCATTTATTAATATGCTCTGTTTTGGAGTCCTAAGAGCACAGACGCCTGGCCTTCTAGAAGCATCCACCCCAATGCCATCATGTGCAGGTGGCACTTGTTGCTAGAATATTTAAGTGGAAGGCTGAAATGTTAATTGCCTTTAAGGGATGCGAAAGCCCAAGGAACTGACAACTTGCCATCCTCTTGCAGGAGCACGGCAGGCTTCCAGGCTCAAAAGGCCCTGTTCCCAGAGGAAAACAGGACCGCCCAACTTCTCTCAGTCCCAAGCAGGGCAATCAAAGCATTTCTGATCGTCAAGAAGGACTGATTTGTGAAAATGAATTCCTGGTACCGGTGAGAAGAGAAGGCACAGAGAGGTTTCAGGGACCCATGAGACAGTCCTGTACACTCTCTGTGAATGAGAGTGTGCCGGTGAGCTAACTCAGGTCAGCACAGACCATGTATGCTCATCCCAACCTAGGTCATTTCAAGCCGTTCTACCTTCAGTTTCCCAAACTCCCTCCTCGAGGATACTGGGACCCTCTCGAGTGTTTGCACGCCTCCCCTGGGCCTTTATTGATTGAATTTAGTGGCAAATTTGTGTGTGTGTGTGTGTGTGTGTGTGTGTGTGTGTGATCTTCTATTTCTATTTCCCAACTCTGGCTGCCAGAGCACAACCACCACAAGGAAATAATACAGATGGAAAATTCTGCTCATAACCAAGAATCTTCACCTTGTCTGTTTCTTCAAGGAGAAGAATGTGAGCTATGAGATTGGTAGACAGTAGGTGATCCAGACTAGTTTGATTTGTGACCTGACAACTAGATGCCCCCATGAACTGGGGCAGACTCAGCTGTTGGTAGTGGAAGGAAGTCAAGTCGGGGAAGCAAAATATGGCAAAAGGCCTATGGGGGAATAGAGGCAAGAGACCTTACAGGGTAAATGAAGGTGGCTGAATTTCCAGGAGTGGGCAACATACAAACCCACAGGGTTCCATGGGTATGCGGCCCTAGACAGTTTCAGGATTCTGAGAATGAACAGAAAGACATCTCATGTTCACAGATTAGAAGATTTAATATTGTTATGTTAGCAATACTTCCGAAATTGTTTTAAATATTCAACACAATTCTTAGCAAAACCTCAAAGCCTTCTTTGCAGAAATTAACAGACTGATCCTAAATTTCACATGGAAATACAAGGGACCCAAAATAACCTTGAAGAGAACAAATTTGGAGGACTTCCACTTCTGCGGCAACATGCAAAACAATGAATTTGGACCACCACCTCACAACATATACAAAAATTAACTCAAAACAGATCAAAAACCTAAATGTAAGAGCCTAAACTACAGAACACTTAGAAGAAAACAGAAGAGTAAAGTTCATGATCTAGGATTAGGCAAAGGTTCATCAATGGATAAACAAACTATGGTATATCCATACGATATTATTTAGCAATGAAAACAAAATACAGACACATGCTACAGCCTGAATGAACCCTGACAACTTACGTAAGTGAAAGAGGCCGGTCACAAAGGACTGTATGTTATTTTGATTCCATTTATATGAAATGTCCAGTAAAAGAAAATCCATAGAGACAGAAAGTAAGTTGATGGTTGCCTAAGGCTGAGGGTGGGGTCAGAGGAATAGAGTGACTGCTAGCGGGTACGGGTTTCTTTTTAGGGTGATGAAAATGTTCTCATATTGATAGTGGTGAATACTGCACAACTCCTGAATATACGAAAAACCATTGAGTTGTACACATTAAATGGGCAAGCTATAGTAGTATGTGACTATCTCAACAAAGCTGTGACAAAAATAGATAAATAAATAAACACACAGAGAGATGGGGAAAAGAATATTCAAGGGATGGATTCCAGTTTGGGGAGGCTCCGGAGGACTGGAAAAAGCAAAGCAGAGCTTGGTGAGGATCTCAGATGGTTGACTTCTTTCACTTAGCATCATGTTTTCAAGTTTTACCCATGTTGTAACAAATATCATTATTGCATTCCTTTTTATAGTAAAATACGATTCCAGTGTATGGATGTCCTACATTTTGTTTATACATTTATCAGTTGATGGACACTTGGGTTGTTTCCATTTTGGCTATTACAAATAACCCTGCTATGAACATTCATATGCAAGTTTTTATATGGATATACGTTATCATTTCCTTTGGGTACATACCCTAGGAGTGGAATTGCTGGGTCATAGGGTAACTCTATGTTTAACCTTTTGATGAATTGCTAGACTTCTCCAAAGTGGCTGCACCATTTTACATTCCCACCAGCAGTGTAATGAGGGTTCTAAATTCTCCCCATCCCCGCTAACCCTTGTTATTGTCCATCTTTTTGATTATATCCATCCTAGTGGGTGTGAACTAGTATCGCATTATGGTTTTGATTGCATTTCCCTGATGGCTAATGATGTTGAGTATCTTTTCATGCGCTTATTAGTCATTTGTCTGTCTTTGGAGGAATGTCTATTCAGATCCCCTGCCCAATTTTTAAATGGGTTGTTTGTCTTTCTATCATGAGCTGAGGCCTTAGGGTGAAAATGAAGTTGCCTTCTGGTGTCATTTCTCTTTCTCTTGCCTCAGTCTTCATCATCTTTTTGGATGTCAGTGTGCAAGACCTTTCAAATCATTCCTTATGGGCAGTCTGTCCCCCGGGCTCTGTATAGAGCTGGCGTGGAGAGGGCTGTGAGGTGCAGAGGAATGAACCGCAGCAGAGGCCAATATTCTTGTTCAACGTCCTCCAAAGACCAGCTGTATGACATTAAACAAGTCACTTTCTCCCTCTCCCCCCAGGTGCCCCAGGCTCTGCATCCCGGTGTCTCAGCCAAACCTAGCAAGGCAGCCCTGCACCCCCCAGGCTACTTGGAAACGATGCAGTGTCCTACTCTGATGTCTTTCACGATGCTGCTTTTCACAAGTTATGTTTGGCTTTTCTCCACGAGAGAATGAGGAATCTCAGGACTCCAGTGGGAGAATTCCAGACAGTTGACAGGTCAGCCAGCCAGAAAGCGGCAGGCTTCTCTGTGAAGGCCTCCATTCTGTTTTTAGCAAGATTTCTTCCCAACTCAAAGGGACAGATACCTGAAGTAACAGGAGATTTCCCTGACATCTCTCAGGAGAGAAGAAAACATATGTTTCTCTAGATTTTGTCATGTAGATTTGGAATATAGGAGAGAAAAAAGTTTACCCCTAAAAATGTGGGGGAGGGGAGTCAAAGGACACAGAGGTAAATAAACCAATGTGGTTCCTGTGACCACATCCTGGTATTCTGGATCACAAAGTGTTCTAGGGCCACATAGGCCCCTGCAGCCCCTGTAATCCATCCCTGCACAGAAGGGGAGCCCCCGACCTTCACCTCTAGGGTCCTTACTTGCATGTGCTCCTTTCAAGGCCTGAGCCAGTATCTGACACCAGAGAACCTGGAAGCCCTGTCCTGGGGAGCCCTCCCATCCTCTCTCTTAGGGAGGGAAGCCCTAATGCTCTGGAGCTGGTCTCTCAATGTTGCCTCCCCAGAGACAGGAATTCTTCCTGGTATCAGATGTGAAGTCACTTTGGAAACCATTTAAACCCATTTACAATGTTAAAAGCAACACTGAAGGAGTGCTTAGTGCAGAAATTATGTAAATAACCCCATTTGGTAATCTAAGGGCAGGAAATTTTAGCCTTTTGTCGGCTGGCAAAATCTGTTCAAGACAACACAGATCGCTGGCTAAGAGAATATTTTATTTGTTACTTCCGTCCTCCCAATCCATTTCAGGACTCCTTGGTAACCCGCTTCCCAGAGGCAAGGACTCACACCAGCCCCTCAGCGCTCCCCTCTGCCACCCTGGGGACAGTGCGCTGGCGTTTCCCAGTCTACATGAGCAGTTTCTCCACTACACTGGATGGGCACATGATGGCTTTCCTCCTCAAGTCCTTTTCCAAAAATTCAATTTCAAACCTCTCCTTTATTTATTACTGTTTCTCAGTAATAGGATTTACCAATATGGACCTCAAAACATATCTCAATTTAAATACCACAGCGGCGAGAACCCCTAAATACCTGGATTCTACTGCCAGTCGATGCAAGTCATTTCTCTTGCATTTTCTCTATTCTATTTCCAAGATTTTGGATCATCTTTACTATCATTACTCTGAACTCTTTTTCAGGTAGACTGCCTATTTCCTCTTCATTTGTTAGGTCTGGTGGGACTTTACCTCGCTCCTTCATCTGCTGTGTGTTTTTCCGTCTTCTCATTTTGCTTAACTTACTGTGTTTGGGGTCTCCTTTTTGCGGGCTGCAGGTTCGTAGTTCCCGTTGTTTTTGGTGCCTGCCCCCAGTGGCTAAGGTTGGTTCAGTGGGTTGTGTAGGCTTCCTGGTGGAGGGGACTAGTGCTTGCGTTCGGGCGGATGAGGCTGAATCTTGTCTTTCTGGTGGGCAGGTCCACGTCTGGTGGTGTGTTTTGGGATGTCTGTGAACTTACTATAATTTTAGGCAGCCTCTCTGCTAATGGGTGGGGTTGTGTTCCTGTCTTGCTAGTTGTTTGGCCTGGGGTGTCCAGCACTGTAGCTTGCTGGTCGTTGAGTGGAGCTGGGTCTTGGCACTGAGATGGAGATCTCTGGGAGATTTTCGCCGTTTCATATTATGTGGAGCTGGGAGGTCTCTTGTGGACCAGTGTCCTGAACTCGGCTCTCCCACCTCAGAGGCGCAGCACTGACTCCTGGCTGGAGCACCAAGAACTTGTCATCCACACGGCTTTTGGGAGGTCTGAGGTCTTCTGCCAGCGTTCAGTAGGTGTTCTGTAGGAGTTGTTCCACGTGTAGATGTATTTCTGATGTATCTGTGGGGAGGAAGGTGATCTCTGCGTCTTACTCTTCCGCCATCTTCCTCAACCCCCCCATTTCTTAAAACTGCTATATGTTCACAGGTGCCGCAAGGACATCTTCATAAAGATGTACACAAACGTTGACCACATAGATTTCTTTGAGGCGCAGCCAGCCCTCCTCCATTCTCTGCTTCCTGCAGGAGTCTGCCTCCCCACAAGTCATTTCTCTTAATGCAAGGTGAGGAATTAAAACGAAGCTTGGCAAAGGCCACGTGATTCACAGGAGAAAAGAAACGCATACTGAGAGCAGCTTGATTGATGGAGCCTGAAAAGGGTGCTGGGAGGGCTTTTTCTCCTTTTCTT
This sequence comes from Lipotes vexillifer, assembly GCF_000442215.2. NCBI lineage: Eukaryota > Metazoa > Chordata > Mammalia > Artiodactyla > Lipotidae > Lipotes > Lipotes vexillifer. The sequence continues at coordinate 534,580 of NW_006797837.1, read as the reverse complement.
TTGATGTTAGTTGCTGTTGCTTATGCATGTAAAAGAATAATAAGGGGAGGGGGTGGGAACAAATCATATCAGGTTCATGCTCACTGATTTAAAAGTTTCGCCAGCCTTACTATCCAGCCTGCTAGTATGATATGGTCAGAGAGGGCTGGGCTTCTATGTTAGAAGAATAGCTCAAAGCAGTCTTAATCAGGCGCTTTTGGGTCAGCTTGGCCCCGTCTTTCCCCCTCCCTTGCCTACCTCTCTTTCCC
>NW_006797837.1:495581-531194 GCF_000442215.2 Lipotes vexillifer | reverse complement strand
ACGCGCAGGCTCAGCGGCCATGGCTCACGGGCCCAGCCGCTCCGCGGCATGTGGGATCTTCCCGGACTGGGGCACGAACCCATGTCCCCTGCATCGGCAGGCGGAATCTCAACCACTGCACCACCAGGGAAGCCCAGTGTGTAGAATTTTTAAACATCTACAGGAATCCCAGGCTTTGAATGGATTCGATGACCTGAAGCAAGTGGCCTCCCAAAGCTTCCTTCCAACCCAATAATTTTATTTCCATTTCTCTCCCAGAAAGCAATCCATTCCTCCGTGTCTGTGGAGGCTGACTATTGCATCTGAATACTGACGGTGGCAATGATGTGCCCTCATCCTATTCTGTCCTCTGCCCTGCATGGGGCCAGTTTCATGTTTGGGAAATGGCTGGAATGGTAGCCAGCAGCAGAGATGATAAAGGGAAATAGTCTTTTAGATTTTTAAACAGTTCTCCCTGGCACTGCTTTGCTCTTGCTCTCAACGCTGTGTCTGGCAGATCTTCCAGGCCTGGGGTCTATCTGAACAATTCTAAAATGTCATCTCTTACCTGCTGACTTCTGCTGCTGTAAGTAGCCAGGGGCCTGGCTCCTACAGAGGCTGTGAGGCCGAACGCCTGAGCTCACTACCCATTCACAGAAAGCGCGGTCCAAAAAAAGCCAACCTGACCAAAATAAGTCTACCGGCTCTCTGGCTCAGAGAAAACACAGGAATGACACTGTATTATCTTGAATGTACCCTTTTTTCCCTTTTGTGAAAATCCTGGGGTCTGCGGGGTTGGGTTTCGATAGTTCTTAGAATGCCATTGAATGGCACTGATTTTGAAACCTTAAAGAACCAGCAGCTTGGGATTACTTCAAAGGCTGCCTCAAGGCCTTTGTCCTGGAGAATTTGAAACACAATCCAGCCTGTGATTGAAGTTCGTCGTGTCTGACATCCTTAACAGATGCTGTCTGCTCCTGCCTTTTCTTGCCACCCCTGGGTCCTAGGAGGAGTGCTCAGGGGGCAGGAAGAAATCATGACTGTTATGGGCTGAATTGCATTCCCCCACCTCCACCCTCCGACCCCCTGGCAAATTTATATGTTGAAGCCCTAGCTCCCAGGACCTCAGAATGTGACTATATTTGGAGATAGAGCCTTTAAAGAGAGAATTTAAGGTAACTGAGGTCATTAGGGTGGGGCCCTAATCCAATAGGACTGGTGTCTCTACAAGAAGAGGAGATTAGGACACGGACATGCACACACACAGAGAAGAGCATATGAGGCCACAGACAGAATCTGGCCACCTACAAGCCAAGGAGCGAGGCGTCAGAAGAAATCAACTCTGCTGTCACCTTGATCTCGAACTTCTAGCCTCCCGAAGTGTGAGAAAATGAATTTTTGTTGTTTAAGCCACCCAGGCTTGTGGTGCTTTGGTATGGCAGCCCTAGCAAACTAATACAATACCCTTCCTACATTTCCCCTGGATTTCATCACAGGGCACTGCCCTGGAGGAACCCAGAGAGAACAGGGCCAATAGACGGGTGTAGAGAACGCAGAAGAGGTCCTGTAAAGGAAAACCTTCCTTCAAAAGATTCATCTTGAAGTAATTAGTTGCCTATGAAATTGTAGCACCTTATGTTATTAGCTTAGAGGCCCGCTTTGGGAAGACATTTCAAGTCCCCTCTCAGACCCAGAGGAGATTTGGTTAAAGTGCTTCCCATATGGAGGGAAAGTAGTTGCTGGCCCGCAGACAGGAAGGAGTTTCTTGCACAAAATGAGATGTTACATTCCACGTGAAGGAGTGGGGTAGTCAGGAGGGATGCTGCCCTCTCAGGATCATGGAAAAGGCATCAGCAGACAGCCCCGTACTCCTGGTGACATGTCAGCCCATCTGGGATAGTTGATGTTGGAAAAACACTGGGAGCAGATCCTCTAACACTGCTGAACACAGCTGCACTGGAACCTCTAGGACAAACACCCTACCGAGCTTTGGAAGCCAGGTCTTGCTGCCTTTCTATAACCATTGCTTCCCATACCAGCCACAGAATAGCCCCTAGCTCACAAGCAAGAACATCACTATCTTTTTTTTTTTTGCGGTACGCGGGCCTCTCACTGTTGTGGCCTCTCCCGTTGCGGAGCACAGGCTCCGGACGCGCAGGCTCAGCAGCCATGGCTCACGGGCCCAGCCGCTCCGCGGCATGTGGGATCTTCCCGGACCGGGGCACGAACCCGTGTCCCCTGCATCGGCAGGCGGACTCTCAACCACTGCGCCACCAGGGAAGCCCAACATCACTATCTTTAACAACAATGGTACCTAAGACCTACTCCGCCACTCTGCAAAGTACTTGATATTCATGATTTTATTTCATTCTCACAACAAACCTGTGAGGCAGTTCCTTCCCCAAGTTACAGAGGAGGAAACTGAGGCTCGGGGCGTTAAGGAGCACGCCCCAGACACACACTTAATAAGGCCCAAAAGTAAACTGGGGTCTGTTTAAGCCCCGTACTACTTCCCACCTTACACACTTCCAGAAGTGTGAGAAGACCTTGTCTGTCTATGCTCCAGCCTCTCAGCAGAGCCACCTCCAAATTCCGAGGGCTGGGTCATTGGGATACAGATGATCTAAGTCAGAGGTTTCCAAATAACAGACCTCTGACTTGAGCTGACTGCAGCCCCGTCATCTGGCTTAGAGCGTTTCTTGCTTGCCACTTTCAGTTGTGTGCTGTGGTTTAGGTGGGTTTCAGTGTTTCCCAGGCTGCTCACAATTATTCATCTCCGTGGCAGAGGTAACAAGGAGTTCCACTTTGCCTGCTGGAGTGGGCTGAGCCGTCCCCACGGGCCTCCTTGTGCAATTCCTCTGCAGCAGAGCCTCTGGTGGTAGGATGCAAACCTGGAGAGGATGAAGACAGCAGCACCTCCAGGACACTGCGGGGGAGAAAGCGGAGCCTGTCTCCCAGGTGTGCACCCTGGAGATGAGAGTGTGATCCACCTAGACACAGCTTCATCCTTGAAAGGGTCTCATAAAATCGCCCAGTGCCACTCAAATCTCAGATTTTTTTTTTCTGTTGACTCCTTTCAAAGCAAGCGGCACCTCCAGGACACTGCGGGGGGAGAAAGCGGAGCCTGTCTCCCACGTGTGCACCCTGGAGATGAGACTGTGATCCACCCAGACACGGCTTCATCCTTGAAAGGGTCTCATAAAATCGCCCAGTGCCACTCAAATCTCAGATCTTTTTTTCTGTTGACTCCTTTCAAAGCAATGTTCTTCCCTCACAAAGCGTCATGAGCCTCAGTCCCCAGGATCCCAGACTTAGAGCCCTCACTATACACTGAGGGCAGGTACCCAAGCCAGAATATCGATAGGACTGTTTCAGGGACTTCTCTTGTGGCGCAGTGGTTAAGAATCCACCTGCCAGTGCAGGGGACATGGGTTCGAGCCCTGGTCCGGGAAGATTCCATATGCCGCAGAGCAACTAAGCCCGTGCACCACAACTACTAAGCCTGCGCTCTAGAGCCTGTGAGCCAAAACTACTGAGCCCACATGCCACAACTACTGAAGCCCACACCCTCTGGAGCCCGTGCTCCACAAGAGAAGCCACAGCAATGAGAAGCCCGCGCACCACAACGAAGAGTAGCCCCTGCTCGCCATAACTAGAGAAAGCCCGTGCGCAGCAACACAGACCCAACGCAGCCAAAAATAAATAAATTTATAGATATTAAAAAAAGCTCCATTTCATTATTTGCGTCTGTTACTCCGGCCCAAGCCTACACTCCCAGATTCACCTCCTGCATCTCCCCCATTACACTCACCACAAGCTCTCCTGTCCATTCTAAACTCAGCCAGTGCCCACGCTGTGTCCACATCAGGACCTGCCCAGCCAAATTCCACCCACTTTTCAAGGCCAGAGACCCCTCCAAGGAAGCACTTTCCTAACCATCCAAGGGAGGGGCAGCCCCCTTTCCTCATCTATTATAACACTCCATATTTGTGCCACTATTTCACAGATGAAGCAGGTGGTCTAAAATGTACGCTGTGCACGGGTACATTGTACATGACTCCAATTCGTGAGTTGCATACGGAGCCAGTGCTGAGAAATGTCCAAACTTCCCTGTCTGCAGTGACCCTCACCCTCTACATCAATGCCCTGTTCCCACAGTTCCGCACGGGCCAATTCGGAACGACCCACTCTGACCCCAGGCTCCTTTTCTTTTCTTCTGTTTCTCTCATTCACTTACTCCCACTGAATCTTTTCGGAGAGGCGGGGGGCCTCAGGCCATGTGATGCCCATAATGGTAAAATTAACAACAAAATAATGAGAGCTAACACTTAGATATATTTTAGGCACTTCACATTTACTAACTCATTACTAACTCAATCACATAATAACATTATGAGGTAAGTGCTGTTATGTTCCCCATTTTAGAAACAAAGAAATTGAGGCAGAGAGTTTAAGCAAATTGCCCAAAGACACCCAGTGTCCTAACCGTATTTTCTTAGACGCTATGTATGTCTATGTGGCATCCATTAATCACAGGGCCAAACTACACACAAACTACACACAGGGCCAAACCACATTGTTTACATCTCCCCTGCCATCCAGGGCCCATACTCTGATCCCTCTCCTTACCTAACTCTCACATACCAAGCCAAGATTCCCCCTGCCCTAAATCACCCAGGGCCAGGCACCAGACACGTTGGGACAGCCCCTATGCCCCAAGTCTGCCAGAATTATTCAAACCAGCCAATCCTAAACTGTTTACCCTGCCCCCCCAACACGGTAGAAACCTCTATAAGGGCTTTGGCCAGGTTTTCCCCTCACTCCTTTTGCCTCCTGACTTTGTGGCGTATCACTCATTTCTAGGAGAAGTCTGAGCAACAGTAAACTTTTCTTTCAGTGGCTTTGACGTCTCTGTGTCATCACTCAACCACCTTTATTAATTAAGCCCGAGGCATAAATCACCCAGGGAGGTAGCAGCTGAACGGGGGCTCTGCACCCTGCTACTGGCATATCCTGCCCCTCCTACTTGCGCTCTGCCTTCCTTTCCAGCTCAGCTTACAGTCCCTCCTCTGTCCCTTTGAATTCTCTCTTGCACCCCCTCATTGTGCCTCTGCGCCCTGCCCTCCTCTGCACTCTCTTGGCAAAACCACCGCCTTGGATGGGACCAAGGGTCTGCATTTCCCGGACCAACACTCACACTACTAAATACTATTGGAGAAAAATCTTATAAGCACACAGAGTTGTCTCCATAAGTGTAAGTCCGCAAACCTCAAGGGGGCCCTAAATACTGCCGGGGAAGCCCACTTTTCAGGGATCTTTCTTTTTTTCTTTTTGCGGTACACAGGCCTCACACTGTTGTGGCTCTCCCGTTGAACCTCAAGGGGGCCCTAAATACTGCCGGGGAAGCCCACTTTTCAGGGATCTTTCTTTTTTTCTTTTTGCGGTACACAGGCCTCACACTGTTGTGGCCTCTCCCGTTGCGGAGCACAGGCTCCGGATGCGCAGGCTCAGCGGCCATGGCTCACGGGCCCGGCCGCTCCGCGGCATGCGGGATCTTCCCGGGCCAGGGCACGAACCCGCGTCCCCCGCATCGGCAGGCGGACTCCCAACCACTGCGCCACCAGGGAAGCCCGAGATCCCCCTCTTTGATCCTCACGGCAACTATTTCAGTCTTCCCCGTCCTCCTCCAATCTCCAACCACCCCTCACTTTCAGCTGATGCCATCGTGTGCATTTATCAGGGCAAACAGAAGCCACCAGGTGGGAAACCGCACAGCCCCAGGCTCCCACCTTCCTCCTTGTACAGGGGGAATGTGTTCTCCATAGCGTGACGGATACCCTTGCTGCTGAATCAGTCCAAGGGCACTGCAACGCCTTTTCATTCATACGTAGTTCTCAGTCCTGCTGACCCATTTCATGCATTCATCTGTTGAGTATCTACTATGTATCAGGCACCAGTGAAAAAAACTGGAGATCTCTGCCTGGTGGAGCTGATACTTTTAGCAAGGGCAGATAGATATTAAATAACACGTATAATACATTAAGTAAATTATGTGGCACATCGGAAGGTGGGAAGTCTACGGAGAAAAGAAGTGGCGTGGAGTACTCAGCAGGGCTGGGGGCGGCGAGGACAAGGCGAGAGAGGCTATAGCATGAAGGCGGTACGAGATTTCTGTGGCAAGGGCATTCCGGACGCTGCGAAGGGCTGGAGCAAAGGTCTCACGGCAGGAGCCTGCCAGGTAAGCTTGAGGAACAGCGAGGAGGTCAGTGGGGCTGCAGGAGAGAAGCTGGGAGGACCAGCAGGTAAAGAAGTCAGTTCTCGGAGGGGTCTGTCTAGGGGACTGAAAGGACTCTAGCTTTTACTCCAAGTGAAATGGGGAGCCATTGACGGTTCTGGAGCACAGGAGTACCACGACCTCACGTAAGTGTTAAGAGCATCACTCTGATTGCCGTGCTGAGATGGACTACAAGGGCCAGGGCAGAGGCGGGGAGACCAGAGAGGAGGTGAAGCTGATCCAGGCAGGAGGTGAAGGTGACTTAGACAAGAAGGGAGCAGGGAGGTGGCAAGGGGTGGTTGGTTTCTTGGAATTCTCCCCTTCCTTGGCTGCTATGGGGCCACTCTCCCTTGGTTCTTTCTGCCATGCTGCCCGCTCCTTCTCAGCCTCCCAAGAGGCATCTCCCCTGGACTTTACATTCTGGGGCTCCCCAGGGCTCCTCTTCCAAGCTCTCTCTGGTCAGTTGCCGGTCGCCCGCTGGCGATGTTGAGCGTCAGACCTGTAAGTCCAACGGTCTGCTCATCCCTCTATCTGGATGGGCCACAGGCCTCAGAAACTTAGTCCCAACCTCACCAGAAACTTGCTCATCCCATCTCAGGGAAGGGCACCGAGGATCTCACCCAGTTGTCCAGAGAAGGAACCTGGGAACTTCATTCTCCTTTAATATCAGAGCCAACTAGTCACCTTTAATATTAAAGCCGACCTGTCACCAGGATCTGGTGATCTTGCCTCTGAAACAGCTCCTGAAAGCATCTGCTTCTTTCTATCCCCGCTGCCACTTCCCCACCTGGCATCTTCCCGGGAGGACCCTGGTGCCAACCCGATTGGTCTCCCTGCATTTCTGTCATGACCCGATTCAACCCGTGCTCCACAACCCCGCCAGACTGAGCTTTCCAGAGTGCCAATCGCACCTCAGCTCTGCCCATCTTCCATCTTCAGGGGCTTCACATAACCTCAGGAGATGGTCTAAAATCTACCCACAAAGCCTGGAAGACCGGGTCTCTGCTGATCTGCTCCTGTCTCCCCCACCGATGCTCCAGCCACAGTGAAAGGCTCTCTGTTCCCCCCAGAAAAATCCTCTTGGCCCAATTCTGCCTGATAACGAGACTTCTCATCCACCCTCCATCTCTCCCCCTCATCCTCAGGTCTCATCTCAATGTCGCCTTCTCTAGAAGCTTCCCTAGCCCTCCCTCGGAGCTGCATGCCCCACAGATGCCTAGTTTACTTCTCCCACCATAGCATTTCCATTCTGCCTGCTGTTTCCTTGTTTACGTTCCCATCATGTTGTCAGGTCACCCAGGTGCCCCGCCTCTGATTCCTCCTCCGAAGCCAGCACAGAGGAATGTCTTTGACATCACAGGCATTTACTGAATAACCAGAATATTAATGCGTGGAGCCAGGATTCTCAGGGAGTCTGGTCTCTGAACAGAAAAGTGGTTTCCTGAGTCAGTCCTATGATCCATGAGGCCAGACAAGCGACACCGGAACATCCCTCATTACCATGAACATGACAATCTGAAAAATAATAATTACATCTATGACGTGCAAGGCCTTGGACTAGGCACTTTATAGCTTATTCATTTAATTCTTACAATTATTCTATCAAATTACTTATATACCTTTCATTTTACAAATGAATAACTGAAGCTGTGAGAAGGTAAATAACTTTTGCTGCGTAGCGAACGAGTGGCAGTATGTGTACCGTCGCTTTGCGTTCGTGTGTCATTATGACCCCCCGTGATGCAGGAAAAATAACCCTTGTTTTCCCAATAATTATCTGTTGTCCGCCTATCCCCCAAATTTCTCAACCCTCTTTTCGAATGCATTTTATTTCTGGCTTGTACAGGCTTAAGTTCCCTGGTATCCAGACCTCAGTGTAAGGAAATAACACCCTCTGATTTGTCTTCCAGCTCCTCTGCCCTTAAAGCTGGGGTGGACATGTAATGCTGGGTCCTTGCCAGGCCTTGCAGGGCGTGGGGTCACCTGCCCCTCTAGCCCTGGTGTCCTGAGGGGGCTTCTGAGAACAGAGGTCTCCAGCAGTGGCTTTCCTCCAAGCCTGCCCTGGTTTGGTCCTTTTTACAGCAAGTGACCCCAACTGGGCACCCAAATGCTGGCACCCAAGCTGGCTTGTGAGGCTTCAGACCCCAGGAGCTCCAACCTCAGGGCAGAGAGCAGGCCTGCACCTCACCACCCCCCGACCCCTGGGATGGCAGTTGGGTGTGTGTGGCAACACAGGGCAGAAAAGAGACCTTGTTGGAACTAGTTTTTGAGGGAGAAAACAGAATTTGATGAAACAAAGCTGCTTGTTTATAAACAAGAACTGAGCACCAGAGCGCTGAAGACAATGTGTCTGGCTACCTCGGCCATATCCTGGGTGACCTGGGCCCAGGACAGTCCTGCAGAGAAAGCGTGAAGAGGGTGAGTGCCTCCCATCAGGATCAAAGACATTTGCAAACAATCCTGGCCCATCAAATGTAAGGAGGTGTCGATGCTGAAACAGTAGCCAAGGGATGCACCAGCCCAGGCCAGAGGTCTGAAAGGGGAGATGCAGAAAACGCAGGGGCCAGTGCAGGGGCTCTCAGGGAAGCCCCACCTGCCCAAACAGCCACCTGGCCAATGCCTCCTCACCCAGGGCCCAAGGCATCGGCCCTCCCAGGGACCCTGTCCTCTCTCCAGGCCTCTGGGGACCCTGCGAGTATGCCTGGCAGCCTCAGACCCAGGCAGGGAGGGGGAGGCCTCCCTGTGCCCCTCTAAGCACAGGCACCAGTTTCCCTCCTTTGTCTCTGCCTCCCCCAGGGCTGCCGCCCTGCCCTCACAATTCCTGATGTAGCTGAACACTTGTTTCAAATGGAAAGTAAAAATGCGCTTTTTTTCCTTCCGTCCTTACCTGCTAATTGCCAATGACGATGCCCTGGATTTGCCATCTGCTGGCCTGCCTCTCCTACAATTCCCTTCCTCTCTGGTACTTCCAGGAGAGCGAGTAATGAGAAACCAGAAACAGGACCTCAAGAACAAATTCGACCAAATAAATGCTATGAGAAACCTCTCAGGGCCTTCAGAGGGCAATGAGGCATGTGATATGAAGATTAGCAGTGAGAACAGCAATCCCCCCTAAATAAATAAATAACGAGGTGGCATGCTCCGACAGCCGTGTTCATTTCCTCGGCCACTTACCCCTCTTGCACTCTTACACTCCCTTCTCCGTAGGAGAACTTTGCTCCTGATTCAGAGGCATCCCAGGGGGAGCCCTCGCCTGAATGCATCAGCTGACTGCAGGGCTCTGCTGGCCCTCAGGATGCTGTTAGCCCCAGTCTGCCCCTATGTAAAGTGTCTGGGTAGGTGGGCTCTGATTTTAAGGCCCCTTCCTCTAATTTTATGATGCAAACTTCCCACGTTGCCCCCAAATGCCCCACCCTGGGAAACCTCCCCAGTCTAGAGCAAGGCTGAGCCTGGGGTGAGGCATACGAGGCAATGTCTGCACATAACATTTAAGGGGCACCCTAAAAACTCAGGAATGGAGACAAATAATATTTTGATGCAATATTTTAGAAATCAAAAATAATGCAAAAAATCCATGACGAGCAAAATGTCAAAATTTTCAGTAAAGACAGGCTCCCACCCTACAGGTGCATGGCTCACCTCACACGCCTCCCTCTGGTCCCGGATCCAGAGTATGAGTCCATGTATAAGATCGGGGCACCCTCTGCAGCAGCCCACTGCTCCTCCTTGCTTATCACGCTCTGGTCTTATTTTCGATGCCCAGGAAGGTGCCCAGTTCTCCCCTCGCCCCTCGTCTCCAAAGCACACAGACCCACAGATCCATTATATGGCTAAGGGTGTCCGTGCTTCCAAGCTTGGTCTCAGTTATCACTCTCTTCACCCTAAGCCTGACGAGAGCCCCTCTAGGAACACTCCTATCCCCTTGGAGCACCCAACATCGTCTCCCCTCTCTAAGAGGTGGGACTGGATCTTGTTCAATATTCAAACCCCAGCAGCCGGCAAGAGAGCCCCATACATATCAGAGGGATGAAGCAATGCTAAGGCGACTCTGAACTGGGGCGGCTCCTAGTGTCCACAGCATCCTGACAGGGGGTCCCATGGGACGTGACGGGAGCTCGGCATCACCGAAGCTGCCTGTTCATGGTGGGAGAGCTTGGCGGGACAGAGGCCCTTCCTTATCTAGAGTCCTAACAGTACTCCTTGTAAGGGCATCTCTTTTTCTTTCTCTCTTTAGTTTAAACATCTCCGGATCCTTTAAAGGATCCCCATTTGATGTGGCTCCTGGGGCCCCGCAGAGGGTGCCGGGGGTTACTTCAGGCCCTCAAAGTCTTAGATAGGTTGCTGGCTAATTTTTTTCTTCCTCAAAGTTTGCCATCAGCTTCAAGCGCCTCCACTTGCCCATCTGAGTTGAAGCCACCTGCTACTCTTACCTGGATTATTACCACCTTAAACTGCCATGCTGGACCCTCGTTTCTGCTCTTTTCCCAGTAGAATCCCCATGCAGCAATGAGGGATCCTTTTAGAACATCAGTCAAAGTCGTCAATCTGCTGCTCAAAACCCTCCCGTGGCCGCACCGTACTGAGAGTACACACCACAATCCAGACGATGGCTGAGGGTCAGCCCTCTGCTGCCCGTCATCTCCTCTCACCCTGCCCCTGCTCATGCCCTCCAGCCACATGGACCTCCCGCTGTTCCTCAACGGGGCGAAGCCTGTACTCGCCACAGGGCCTTTGCACTCGCTGTGCCTTCTTCATGGGACAGTTTTCCCCCAGAAATCCACATCCCTTGTCCCTTTACATCATCCGGGCCTACTATTTCAATACTTCCTTATTCTAAAAACATTCCTTGTCTACACTATTCAAAACAGCCTCTCCCCCAAACCCCAACCTCTGTCCCCTTGCTCCATAATAGGTACTGGCTACTCCATCACGGCGAGGACTATGCCTGTTCTGTTGACTGTTGCATGCCGGTGCCAGAACAGGGCCTGGCACACAGTAAGTGTCCAATGAATACCTGCTGCATGAATAAATGAATTGAAGGACCTGCCTCTGAGTTTATATTCTTATCATCAACACACAGTATTCTTGGGTTTGAATCCAACAGTGGAGTCTCTGTCAGATTTGCTGTTTCTTTACATCTAAAGTGGCACCTCTCTCGAGTCCGCAGTGCCAAGCTCCATGATTGCTGGATTGCACTGGAAGATCCAAACATTCTGTCTTTGCCATTTTCAACTCTTGCTGAGTTGAGTCCCAGGCCTGCCTTTTCAGTGTTGCCCCGGTATTTTTAGAAGAGCACTTCTTGTGTGTCTGTGAGGGCCAATTATCCCAGCTGCCTCCCTGGATACGTTTCCACTTGCTGGTTCATTTTTACATTCTCTACAATCACTGATGAAATTGCCCACTAAGTATGTTCCAATCCTCACAAACCTCAGCGGCATTCTGGTCCCGAGTGGCCTCGCCGCCATCCGGTGGAAGTTCACACAAAATAAGTCCATGAAAGGGATTAAAATGCAGAGCTGGTCTGACACAGAGAGGTTGGGGAAGGGAGGACCAGACTATATGGGGGGTAGGGGGGTCGTCAGCAAGTTAGGAGGACACCAAGCCCCCTGTCCTCCAAGACGTCCCCCAAGATGTCTTGGGTTTACCCTCCACTCTTCCGTCACGGGAGCTCGGCCAAGGGAACGGTGTGGCCTTTCCCCCAGCTCCCTGGAACCCAGGCTAACCTCTGGGTGGTGACTGTCCCGCGTGTACCTGGCAGACCAGTTAGAACTTGAGTCAGCACACAGTCGGGATCCATAAACGCGGCAGCCTGAATGAATGAGCACAAGAGAACAGTTCAGCGGGATGGGCTCAGCTCTCTACACTGGCTCTGACACTGGAGACTTCGGATGCAGCTTATGGGACTGCGAAACCCGCCCAACCCACAGACTGTTCATACGATGTCTTGAGTTCATTCAGTCTTCCGGGAAGGGGTCTGTTGGTGCCCTCAGAATCTCCAAGTGGCCATGGACCCCAAAACGTGAAGGGGTGCGTGGTAGAACAGGATGCGAGCGCAGCCTGCAGGGCTGTGGGTCCAGCTCCTGTCCGAAGCCATGTGCTCTGCCCTCTGCCCCGCCCACGCTCCTCCTCGGGCCCCCACCCTCTGCCACAGCCCTACCTTGTACCTTCCCCTTCGCCACGCCAAGCTCGCAGGTGCCATGCGCTTCCCTTGAGGGCTCTGCCCAGACTGCACCTTCTGCTGAAACACGCTTCCTCCTTCCCTAACTCCCGCTGGTGCTTCTAAGACCCCTCAGGGGTGCCCTCCTCAAAGCTTGTCCTGAACACCTCTGCTTGTCTCCCCCATCCCAGCAGCCCCAGGCCAGCGCTTCCAAGAGGGTGGCCACAGCCTGTCCACCAACGGTCTGCAGAAAGAGACTCCGAAGGAAATTGCGAGTCAGCTTTAAAAGCATTTAGAGCAATTCTGAGCAACTGTATATCAGCTGAATCCAATAATAAAAATTAAGGGTTTGTGTTTGTTTCTTTGTTTTTCTCCATTTTATCTTTCTAGTAATTCATTTTTATTGCATTTTATAAAAGTAGCAGCTCCTGATAGATTGGAAATAAGAAAAGATCTGGTCTTTTACTAGACGTCCGTATTTCTCAACCTTTTCTCCACTACTGCCCCACTGTGGAGCACTTTTAGATATTCCCCACCCCCAGCCACCTGCTCTGCTCCCCCCATGAAATTTTAACACCAGAGATAGTCTGTATATCTGTTTGTGTGCTGTATGTATGCTCGTGATTTACACATAAAAAGAACAATACTTTTTTGCATCCCCCTCCAAGAGCCAATTTTCATCCCGTTGGGGACCATGTCACTCTTGATCGGAATGCACGACACAGATAGTTTGAGAAGCACTGCTGGGGTGCTGGGTAGGCAGGCGCTGCCCCTAGGAGGGACTTGGAAATCTGTGTGGGTGCTCTTGTCAGCTAGTAGTCGTGCTGAGCATAGCAATATACATATTCTTGTAAATCCCCCTTCTCGTATTTCCCTTGTACATTACAGTTAAGGCGTTACACTGATTATGACTCTGGATGTTGGTTGGTTCCCTTAACTAGTATCTACCCGCTGGGTCTTGTGAATCTTTGAAAGATGAGGAGGCGGCGGCCATGGTCGTGCCCAGTGGTCACTCCCAGCGTTCTTGCTCTCCTGGTCATTTGCCCTGTGACCACTCACTGCTTATCATCTGGACATCTCCGGGCAGCTATGGGGAGCCTCGCAGCCCATCTGGAGAGGCTCCTTCTAGAGTGTGGGTAACCAGTGCAGCAGCTGCTCCGCAGAAAACACTAATCTGGGAAATGCTCCCTTCTGATACACCTGCAGTGCCCTCAGCATCGTCGTAAAGAGCTGGGAGCCATGTCCCCTGGGCACTGAAGCCCGCTTACCTCTGTTTAAGTCAGAAGCTTCCAACTCCGTTACTTTTAATTACATACACTCCTTTACTTTTTGTAGGAGACCCATGACAACCCACAGAAGCAGCATTCCAAAGAATACGCTTTGGAAAAAAAACTGAGCCTGAGGTTTTATTAATTCATGTTCCTTTGCCCCAAAGCCACGGGTCATTGGACGTCCATCAGTAAAAGGCAGAACTGCCTCCTCGTCTGGGCTGATGCAGAGGTTCCTGGGGGACCAGCGCCTGTGCATTCAGACCCCATCACCCAGCTATGAATCCTGCCCATTACTGCTCCTGGTGGAAGTGTGAGGACCACTGTGGCTCCTGAAACTACCATGACCTTGGCTGTGGTCACTGTCTCTTCCCAAGGCTCGGCACAAGACTTGGCAGACACTGGAGACTCAAATTCATTTCCTAATTTCTTTTTAACCAGAGGTGGATTTGCTCTACCTTGAAGATGCCTATAGTTTCTCACTTTCTCCTCTTAGGAGACAAGCCAAAGTACGGGGGCATCACAGCCGCATTTAGTGCCCAGATCCCCTGAGCACTCTCTGAGATGCCCAGATGGTGTATCTTTTTCAGAAGAATCTTTAGCTTATGTCCTTAAATCGTGGTCACTCATCCTCTCCTGGAGGGAATTATTTAGAGAACAAAGAAATAAGTCTCAGTTCAAAACAATGATCTGTTGAATTGTTGGATGCAGGCTCAGAGAACATAACGGATGTCGCGTTAGTCTGCTTGGGCTGCCGTAACAAAGTACTGCAGATGGGGTGGTTGAAACAACAGAAATTTGTCTCACAGTTCTGGAGGCTGGAAATCCAAGATCAAGGGGTCAGCAGGGTGGGTTTCTCCTGAGGCCTCTCTCCTTAGCTTATAGACGGCTGCCTTCTCCCTGTGTCCTCACATGGTCTGTCCTCTCTGTGTCTGTGTCCTAATCTCTTCTTACAAGGCACCAGCCATACTAGATTAGGGCCCATCTTAATGACCTCATTTCAACCTAATCACTTCTTTAAAGACACTGTCTCCAAATATAGTCACATTCTGAGGTTTTGGGGGTTAGGGCTTCAACATATGAGTTTTGTGGGGTGTACACAATTTAGCCCACAACGTATGGAAAAGGCATCTGGCCTCTCAAGTTTAACTTTCAGAGAAACACAGACTGTCAGAGCTCGGGTGATTGTTGAACACGTTCATTTCATGCATTCAGGAAAGAGAAGGGACGGCCTGTAACGACCCAGCTCACGGGTCCAGTAACCTTCTCAGGCACCCATCAGACTCCTTCCTCCCCCGCACTGCCCGCTGCGCCCACCGTGGGAAATGCTTCTCTGCCTGCTGGGGGGAGACTCGGGGGTGGTGGCGGCTGCGAGTTCCCCGACCTCCCGGGGCTCGCTTCATGAGTCTCTGATGGGCCCCGTGCGTGGGAAGAAATGTGGGAAATCAGACCTCTCTGCTGCCCCAGACAGTTCATAAGCACAGATGGGGCAGCGGCCAACACCACAAAGCCATCAGGAAATGCCCTGGGTGGCCGTGTCCTCCCTCCATCTGTGACAGGCCCTCTCCTGCCAGCTCCCTTGACATCTCAGGTGACATTTGAGCTCTCGTTCTGATGTGGGTTTTCAGGACACGGTTCATTATAGATTCATCTTTTGGGTCTTTCAGCAACCTGAGTTTTGGTCTTTCCTCTTACCATCACCTGGTGATGGGAGAAGGGGGCAGGGAGATGGTAGAAAGGAGGTTGAGAGGCAAGGGGGAAGCCTGCATGCTTCTGTGTGTGCAGATTTGCACACACAGAGGCTCACTGAGTGCACATTTCCTGAGAACCTCCATGCCAGGAGGTACTCTTGCTGATAACAGTGATAGAGCTTACGCCGACTAAGGGTTTCCTTTGTGCCAGGTGCTGTTTTAGTCATTTGTGTGTATTTATTTATTTAATCCTCACAGCCCTGGAAACGAGGTGCTATTGTCATCCTTGTTTTGCTGATGAGGAAACAGAAGGCACAGAGAGGTTAAGTAACTTGCCCAAGGCCACACAGCTAGTAAACTTCAGAGGAAGGGTTTGCATTCAGGAAGCCTGGTGCTAAAGTCCATGCTCTTTATGGATATGCCATACAGACAGAACACGATGAGATATCTATTCTCAGGGAGGGGAGGAGCTCAGAGTCTGAGAGGAAGGATGACATCCAGATCCAGGAAGATGGGAAGGGGCAGATGACTCGTGCTGCAGGTCAAACATTGCACTCACGCAGAGGACAGAATGTGACATTGAAGAGGAATAAAATGCAGACACAGGAGCAGATGGCAAGGAGCGGGTAGAGAGAGGGAGTTATGAGCAGACGGGCCAGTGAGGAAAGCCTGGGCATGAAGACCCTGACTCACTTCCCTATGAAACTCTCAAAGTCCCACCCGGGTTTTATAAGAGGCATTCCAAACATCACCAAAGAGCTGCTGCCCACTCCCCACTGCTATAGCGTCTCAGGACTTGGCTGGGAGAGTCCACATTTATGGAGGATTTTCTGAAGAGTTTGGAATCGCCCCAGTCTTTCTACCACCTCCTGGCTCAAACCAGACCCAAAGGGCAGTCTCTCAGCCTATGAACAGGAGTGATAAAGCCTAAACCGGACAGAGTCAGGTCAGCTCCTGAGAGATGCCACGTCCAGAAAGTGTCAGATCCTGAAACGACCTGGAGAGAAGCTTCAAATTGTAGTGGGGCAAGGCAGGAGTCAGGGCAAGTGGCTGCATCCGAGAATAAAGCCAGCAGAAGCTAAGAGACACAAGGGCGTTAGTGAGAGTGGGCCCACGGAGGGCTGGCGGATGAAGGCCACTCATCCTAGGGACTTGTGAAGACCCAGGGTTCCAGCCACTCTCAGTAAATCTTAACAACCTCTGTGTCCAGCGTTTGAACTCATGCTTCTGCCACTTGGGAAAGTATGCTCTCATTTTCTGTTCCAATATATACTGTGAGACCATCATTTCATGCTCAGAAAGCCCCAGAAAAAGAATGCCTAACACAGTTTGATGGATACAATGGAGCGACCTCATAATGTTAGCCTGCACAACAGGCTTTCTACCTGCCTGAGAGCAGGGCCACCAGGGACTCCATTTATATACATTCTGTGCTGAGTGCCCTTCCCTGTACGGTATGTTCTGAAGCCATCACTCCAAAGTACCACGTGTCAGAAATCCCTGCAGCAAAGGAGCTGGGCAGACTAACTTGGGGTCTCCTGGTTCTTCATCTCCAAGGAGATGAAAAACAAGCAGGTCCCCAGGCATCTATTCAGGAAGTATATTTTCTTTTTTTTGGGGGGGGGGTGGTTTACAGATGGAAAAATTAAGCCCCAGAGATCATGATCAAAGGAAAGGTATTTTACTGAGCTTGACTAAAGAAAGAGGACAAGAGCCCTTTCCTAGAGACACACCATGTGGCCAGTCTGGAAGAAAAGCCAAGGGGAACCTTTAAAACAAAATGAAGGTTGTATTTCTACCCTAGGATGCTATGATCTTATCATGGTTTCCAAAAATAGAAGATAGGAAAATAAATATTTTTATCCATTGTCCATCTGTCCATCCATCCACTGGTCTATCCATCCATGCATCCATCTGTCCATCCATCCATCCATCCATCCATCCATCCATCGAACCATCCATCCACCCATACTATAAATATTTCTTAAAGGTCAATGACATGCCAGGCACCATATGAAGGTTGCTCAGAGGATACATTGATGAATAAAATAGACACAGACCCTCTTCTTAGGGAGCCTGCAATCTAACAGATAAGGGAACTGATGAAGCAATTATAAGTATTTCAAGCACACTGAGAAGAAAAAGATGTTCTGGGTGCCATGAGAGCACAGATGTAAGCCAAGGGAGAAAAAAAGAAAGCCAGGCATTTAAAAAGGAAGTGTGTTCTCACTGAAGGTGTTCACACTGAATTTATACCCGGCTCAAACTCTCTTTACCTAAGGATCTAATTAAAATGTGGGATTGTGGTATCTCTCATATCTGCATTCGAATATATGACTTAAGCTTATAATTAAC
Source organism: Lipotes vexillifer (assembly GCF_000442215.2). Classification (NCBI taxonomy): domain Eukaryota; kingdom Metazoa; phylum Chordata; class Mammalia; order Artiodactyla; family Lipotidae; genus Lipotes; species Lipotes vexillifer. The sequence continues at coordinate 513,470 of NW_006797837.1, read as the reverse complement.
TGAGTTTTTAAAAAATGCAACCCAGTAAAATTTCAGAGCCAAATCCTGTCTTTTCAGTGATACACTAAATGCCCGATTAGCAATCAGACAAAGGCCATTGTCCCAAAGGCGGTAATTTGGTCTTCAGTGTGATCTGAATTTGCAAGCCTATGGAAATTGAGAATCAGAATGAACCTGATATTTATCCAAAGGGGAAAAAAAATGCTTGCTGGTGCCAGCAAAGAATGACAACCAGAAGAGCTGAAGAGGTCAGCAGAAACTTGACATAGAGAAGGCTTTATGCTTCGGACATATTCCTTTTCTGTCAAAAAGATTTGGTGCCTTTCCCTATTCTCTCCACCTTATTTCAAAATTACTCTCTGGGTGAAAAGAATGATCTCAAAAAACTTTCAGACGTGGTGAACAACGAGCAATGTATTGATCAAAGAAGAAAGCAGAAAGGTTCACATTTCTCCAAATACAACACCAAAAGCAGAGTGAGGGGATCTATGTCATTTCACACTTGCAATTAATCTTAGGCATAAAGAAGAAAGGAAACTTTACTGCACTCCTTGCTTTGGAATCTCATTCATAAGATGAATGATAAAGAGCGTGACAAGCACCTCACCTCAGGCTCCATGTGGGAGTCCCTGGGCAGAAGTGGCTGGAGAGCTGGTGTTTTCCTGGTTGACAGATGGGCGAACACTGGAGGGGAAGGGCCGTGGTATGCAGGGCCCACCTCTTATTTCCAGGTGGGCCTGGAAATAAAAGAGGAGGAGAGAAAACCACACCTAGAAGGAGAGGAGACTGGCCAGTTTCTATGATGAAAAATGGGAAGAGCAAGGAATCTTGGATCTAGTTGACTTCAAGCTTACCTTGAGGCACCAAGGTAACTGCCCACCTCAGGCTCCAAGGACAATTCCAGATTCTAGTAAAAGCCTCAGTCTGGTTTAGACAGAAGTTGGAGGCCACCTGCCAGGCACATGGTGCAGTGTTCATCAACAGATGAACGGATAAAGACGATGTGGTACGTATATACAATGGAATACTACTCAGCCATAAAAAAGAATGAAATTTTGGCATGTTCAGCAACGTGGATGGGCGTGGAGGGCATTGTGTGAAATAAGTGAAATAAGTCAGACAGAGAAAGACAAATACTGTATGGCATCACTTATATGTGGAATCTAAAAAATACAACAACTAGTGAACATAACAAAAAAGAAGCAGAATCACAGGTACAGGGAGCAAACTAGTGGTTACCAGTGGGCGGCGGTGGGGGGAAGGGAAATATAAGGGTGAGGGCGTGGGAGGTACAAACTATCGGGTGTGAGACAGGCTACAAGGATGTACTGTACAACACAGGGAACAGAGCCAATACTCCGTAATAACTCTAAGTGGAGCATAAGCTTTAAAAACTGTATCAAAATATTTACGTGGCGCCCCAGTAGGTGGGCCAAGGCCTCCTGTCCCACCCACCTGTGAGGTCAGCTGGACAGACACTCACTCCATTTGACAGAAGCACGGTCTTGCCCACCCAAGCACTGCTTAGAACTGCAATATAGGTTTCTTCCTGCTGCCTTATGCTGCACCTGCTTTCTTTAGAGGTGGGAGAGATGAGGGCTAACCCTCCTCCACCTGGAATCATCAGCGGACACTTTGTTGCCTTCCTGTCGAGCCAAGTGGAGGCCGCGTCTCTTCTCATTGCCTCATTCATTCAGAGCCTTTTGGAGAGAAAAGGAGTTGATGCAGAGTAAGGGAATCAGAAAGTACTTTGCTTCTAAAGAGCAGACAGAGAAGGGAGCCAGGGTGATTTCACCTACTCCACACACAGGCTGGAAAAGCCACACCTGAGGCCGACCACCCAGGTGACTTGGGGGCTGGCCAGTGGATGGAGGGCTGGGAGAGTAATAAAGTGACAGAGGCTGGGACAAGGGGACAGAGCAGGTTAGCGGGTTGGAAGGCGGTCTGGATAAGGCCCCAATTGAACAATTGCATCTGAAATTAAATATGACAAAGAGCCTGTTCAGCTACACAAAGCACTGGCAATGAGATTAGCACCTGTGCTCTCTGCTGTCACTCTTTTTTTTTTTTTTTTTGCGGTACGCGGGCCTCTCACTGTTGTGGCCCCTCCCGTTGCGGAGCACAGGCTCCGGACGCGCAGGCTCAGCGGCCATGGCTCACGGGCCCAGCCGCCCCGCGGCATGTGGGATCCTCCCGGACAGGGGCACGAGCCCGCGCCCCCCGCATCGGCAGGCGGAATCCCAACCACTGCGCCACCAGGGAAGGCCTGCTGTCACTCTTGCATCATCATTCCCTGCCCTTCCCCTCCAGACACCGTCCCTTCCAGGGCAATGTTCCTCCCCACCAGAAACTACCACACTGGTGCTAGAAGATTCTCGCCAGTCACATTGGTCTTGAAACAGGCTGTCTTCAAAGGAAACAGTCATCCATTTCTCCCTTAAGGAAAACTAGATGAGGGTGGAAATGACCCCAAGAGTGATCGCCAGAAGAAAATCTGGGGTTGGCTTAACTTAATATGTTCACACAAAAAAACTGGGAATGAAGGGACTTTTTTTGTTGGTTTTGAAATACTAACTCTGTGGGTGATGAGGTTAAAGGGTTTTATCATAAAATCCTGGACTATTAGAACTCAAATAAAATTGCAACTCCCAGCGAATGCCCAGAGAGGTTCAAAGACTTGTTCTAGCTCTTATAGTTAGTGAGCTAGACCTGAAATAAACTGGGGTTCTTGACTCTGAGCGCTATGAGTATTTTATATTTGATTTTTTTTTTTGAAATTATGTGTCCTGGAGCCAAACAAGATAGAGGGGGTAACTAAAAATATCCGGATGTAACCATTCAACCAGTGGAGGACACTGAACGCAACGATCTGGAATTCCTCTTCAAGCTCTGTGTCCTTGCTGGTCCTCCCAGAAAGCAACAACTGCTCATGGGAAGATGGATGCTGATACGGCTATGCCCCTGCAGAATAACACTGCTTCCAGGGGCTGGTTAATGCTAACCCTTTGGTATTTTTTGCATTTGATTTCCTTAATGTGATGGCTCTGTTTCCTCACTGTCTAGCTAAAGGTCAATTCCTATTTGTCCTCTAATAAATGGGCTGTTTAATGCCGGTGGGGGGGGGGGGAATCAACAAGAGAAAACCCTCATTGCTATCTACAAATAACTCTAAAGTAAATCATCTACTATGGATTTCTTTGAACTTTAAAATGTTTATCACTTACAAATGTACCCTCATTAGTCCTCCCTGGCAGCATCTAGCCCTTTCTGGACTAACTGCCTCTCAAAAAAGATCATGCGTTTTTGAACGTGCTGCATTTTGGGCTGCAGCCTTGAACTTCGGGGAATGCGACTGCTTTTTAATTGGAACCGACAACCAGTGCTGGCTTGGATTCAGAGCTGAGCTTCCCCGCATCAGAAATGTCTGCTGGAGCTTGGAGATCAGGGAGAGAGTGGCCAAGTCACCCACCTTCGGGTTATGACTCTAGGGGGAAGCTCCGTTTGTACCTGGGGACTCTGCCGCCTTAGGAAACAGAATTTCCGTTCTCTGACCAGAAAAAGCAGCAGTGTTTGTCATTCATGGGGATCAGCAAATTGAAACTAAGTGGCCCATGCAGAAGACTTCACGTTGCCCAGCTGATGTCTGAGAAACCAGAAGCTCAGATGAAAGGAAACAAAAGAATCACCAAGGAAATTTTAAGTGTTTTCCATCAATATGCCAGGCCCAAACGTCCTTTCCTTTCCAAAGGAAAACGACTGTAGGAACGGGTTTTCTTGCCTTCTATGACTGAGGGGAATAATCAGCCTTCTGGAAAGAAGCCCATCGCTTTAGATTCTTTCTACCAAGCAATTCTTTAGAATTTAGAGCTTATTAATACAACAGCGCATCTCACTGACACAGTAGGTTAAAGAGCTTATGCCTAATCAGAATAGCAGCACGATGGACTCCTAAACACCATCTCTTCTCCACGCATTCCTTTGATTTAACTAATTTTAACCAAGCACACAAGGGGCATGTGGTGACGGCCAGTCGTCCATGCTGAAATGCAGGCAGAGTCATCACGTGCCATATAAAATGACTAACCCTAAGCGTCTAAAGGGCTATTTCCATATGCACAGCACTTTGGATGGGGTGTGTGTTGGACTAGATTTAGCCGCTTTGGGATGAAAACCAGCAGAGGGAAAAAAATCCAAACATCAGAATAGCAGCACGATGGACTCCTAAACACCATCTCTTCTCCACGCATTCCTTTGATTTAACTAATTTTAACCAAGCACACAAGGGGCATGTGGTGACGGCCAGTCGTCCATGCTGAAATGCAGGCAGAGTCATCACGTGCCATATAAAATGACTAACCCTAAGCGTCTAAAGGGCTATTTCCATATGCACAGCACTTTGGATGGGGGGTGTGTTGGACTAGATTTAGCCGCTTTGGGATGAAAACCAGCAGAGGGAAAAAAAATCCGGTAAAATTCCCTCTTTTCCCACTCACATGAACTCAGGGTCTGAACTCAAATTCCTTTACGCCCTTAGTCTAAATTTGCAAACGGTAGATAAAGTCTTGCACGTTGGGGGAATGTTCCATTTGAACTCACTGACATTGTTAATACCAGCTAAGCAAGTTTTCCAAGAACAAAGAAATCTTCCTTGGTCTGAATGATACCAATTTCTTCATCCACTGATGCTTTTGAGACATGAAATGGGGTCAACTAGCACCCAAACTGTGGCAGGGTAGCGGGTGTGTGGACCCTCCAAATTCACCTGTGCTCCTCACTGGAGACTGTTCCCTGCAGCTAAGGTGGCAACGCCACTGTCCCCACACTCACTCCTTCTCTCTGCTTTGGGTCATATTCCTTCAGACAGAAATTCCAGGCCATGGTTCCAAGGTTTTCCCTTCTGCAAGGCCAGAAGCCATATCAGGGCCTCCTGGGTTATTCCACATTACAATCTGCTTTCTCTGAATTCCTTTAGCACTTTCATGGCACTGGATAATATACAGTTTCCCCCTTTTCCCAAACGTTTAATATGTTAATGCCCACATGCAAGTAAATGCTTTTTGAATGTCTGTGACTGCTCTAGGGCCCAGGAAGGATGCTCTGCCATCTAGCAAACAAAGGCATTGTGCTCAGGCATCGTGACAAAGAGAAGGGGCAAAGAGATTCATAAAGGCATAGGACATGGGAAGGGAGCTTATAAAAGCTACTGGGAACAAAGAGAAGTCAAGAGATGTGTATTTGTCTACGATACAATGATGTCGCGCCAACCATGAGCAAGGGCGGGGGCTGCTGGGTTGGAATGCATGATGACTTGTAACTAGAGGTGACCTGGCACTTGAGCTGGATCTTGAAATCAGTGCATTCGACTGGGGTCCTCTGGGGAAGGGGCCTTGAGTGCCCACCCACGGAGGACAGGTTTCAATCTGACATCAGTAGGGATACGGTAAATGCTTCTCACGGGGGGAACAGCAGGTCCTATCTGTTTCAGAAAGAAGAGATGGTTGAAAAATCCCAGGAGGTGGAAATAACGGTCGAAATGAGGGTAGGCAAGGGGCATAGACAGCAGTGTTGCTGGAAGACAGTCTGAGGGTTCTCGGAGGGAACCCCTGGATGAATTGGATGGGAAGCAAAGTAAAGAGCTGGAGACACATGTTCAGAGGCTGTGTGGCTGCCGGTCAAGGGAATTTTTGACTGAGATTGAATATTCCTGATCCCCCTCTACCTGCTCCGAGCACCGCATGTAATTGTAATGACTACCGTGAAAGCTGTCCATTTACCTTTGAGCATTCCTTTGGCAACAGTCCTTGGATTTGATAACTACTCTTTTCATTTGTATTATTTTTCAGTCACTTGTTAGGATTTTCTTGGTGTTCTCCTTTGCCCAACAGTGCTATATTTAGAGGCATTTTGAAATGGCAAACCCTTCCTTCCCCGGGGTCTTTTTATTTAATCCTATATTATCAATTCGTGATTTTTATTATATTGTGATCAGAGAATAAGATCTGTAAGATTTCTGCTTTTTAAGATATATGAAAATTTTGTAGGCTAGGATATAATCAGTTTTTGTGACTGATCCATGGACAGTTGAAAAGAAGTCATATTCTCCTTCTGGGAAGTAATCAAATTCTAAACATATATACCTTTACTAATTATGTGTTCACTCATTCATTCATTATATAATTGATGAATAAATGTTTGTTAACTATGATTAAGTTGAATTAATTATATCTCTCATATCAACTGTATCGTTTCTTTATCTCTCTTTTTTTTTTCTCAGTTTCATACGTTAAGAATGGTGGACTAACAATTTCTACTTTCTTGTGGCAGCTCTGATTCACCTGGGGCTTTGTACCTCGTTCCTTTTTCATCTCAACAGTGGGTGGTCCTTTGCCCTCTTCTTCAAGCTCTCACACTCACAAATGAACATGTGTGACACCGATTCTCCTGTTTCAGGCCTACTGGTCCCTGACTAGCCCTCAAAGGGTCACTCATTCTGAATCCGTAATCTCTACAGGCAAGCCCAGGCAAAAAATAAATCAATGAACCAATGCTGGGGAGACAGAATAAGGCACATCCTCCAGTGTAGACATCCACACTGTAATAAGGGTCCTGGATGAGAAGAGTTGAACAGCTGGGTCATCTCTCTTGGATTTGATCGGGAGGAATAAAGAATGTCCAGGTGACTACACAGCTGGCTCAAAAAATGAGTTTGGTGTTTGGTGTAGACCTGGCAGGAAGTGGAGGAAAGCAGGTAGAGTTCAGATCTCCTGTGGTTACAGTCGAAGAGCTAAACATTCTCTGACTGCACTTAGAGACTTATTTTGATACTGCTTGTACTTGTGTAGCTATTCCTTTCATTTTGGTTTTCACCAAGGTTACTGGGACAGTGATATTTACCACTCACTGACTATCCATGTGCTCGCCTACATGTCCTGTCCTCCTCAGAGTTAGATGAAGCTCTCGGATTCCAATGAGCAGTGAGTGAAATAATGTGCATCACACCTGGGCCAGAGCATTTATGGACAAAACAGATATGTGAGTCTCCAGTTTCTCCCTTCCCTGCTGAGGGGACCTGGAAGCCAGTTCTAGATGGTGTAGCTAAGATGACTATATAACTGATGCAATCACATGTACATTTTAGGGAGAAAAAGAGGAACTTGTAATAATTATGCCAGGACAACAGGATTTTCTTGGAGGAAACAGAACCATGGGTACCCTGTGTTATGCAAGTTGGAAGCAAACTGAGTCCCTGAGTTACCTCTTGTAAGAGGACTGCCTTGGAGAGCCACCGACTCTTACTAAACTTTCCATGAGTGAGACATAACTTCTGTGTGTTAAGCAAGTTAAAGTTCAGGGTTTAGTTGTTACTGCAGCAGAGTTTATCTTATCCTGACTGATACGGTTCTTCAGGAAATATCACTGTGTCTCCAGGTATGCTGACCATCAACAAGGAAGGAAGGAGGTTTGGTCCACATTCGGTCTGATCTGTTGAGCAAGCACCAAGGAAGAGTGAAAATCAAGAGACAGCAAATTCTTCTCATCCTCTTTTCATCTGGGGATTTTTTTCCCCCCTCTTTTTCTTTGGGAACTCCTATCATTCATAGATTCTATCTCTATGTTTTATTACCATGTCCATCATATTTTCTTGCATTCTTCTGGAAATATTTCTTAAGTGTATCTCTTTCTCTTCCTCAGTGCATAATTTTGCTTTCTAGTGCAACCAAAAAAAAAAAAAAAAAGAAAAAGCCAGCACATAGCTTCTTACAGTTTTAATTCCACTCTGTTTATGAGTAATAAGGTCCCCCTCTGTCTCATTGAGAATCTGTAATAATGGTTTCCTAACTTTACCATGGGTTTCAAGTAAGAAATAATTTAGATGCACGTTTAAGCTTTCATGACTTTATTCTTTTGTGTTACAAAACGTTTTCATAGGCTTTAGATATTTTTTTCTGTTTGTTCACATACTTTCTTGAGTCCAATGAATTGATGATAAAACTCTTTTATCTCTCAGGCAGTATTTGGAAGTATTTTTAATGGGCTTCTCACCATATCACCATTTTGGGTGATATCAGCTTGTATTTTAACAAGACATGTAGTTGGGGAGAAATGGGCCATTTATTTCTGATCATCAAATAGTTCTTAGCTTTGCCTCTCCCTGACACTGTCCCCTTTTTCAGATTCATTATAAGCTCCATTAATATTGCCTGTGGCTTCTTGAATGTATCAGTCTGTCTCACCCTGTTGTAGAGACCTGTGATCCAAGACTGTGAGCAAGATAAATCAAAACAGGATTCGTGCGTGTGTGTGTGTGTGTGTGTGTGTGTGTGTGTGTGTGTGTACCTGTGATCATGTGTATGAGTGTGAATGAGAGTTAACAACAATGGTTAAAGCTGACAGAGGTGAATTCAGCAAAACCAAGAATCTCCTAAGAAATATTCACCAATCACATGACCGTTTACAAACTGGAAGAGCAGAGGATGAGAAGGATGGGTATCAGGCCAACTGAGCAATGCGACATTATGATCAGGCCACCGGGATACCAGAAGTAAGAACCTTTACATACTCTGTGAAAATAGAGATGTACCATCTCTGCTGTGAGATAAGATCAGATGTTACAAAAGATCAGTAAATACAGAACATCCCTCTGGTGGAAGGAGATAGGAGAAAGGACAATTTCACAAAAAAATAACACTGCCAGGAGCTGTGAGTCTCCTTTACTCTCTTTGTGCTAAGTGCTGGCCATTGGAACACGTTGGCCACAAATGGTGACAGATTCAGAATGGGGTGAGTGGTGCCTGAAAGATGTGCACCCTTAGCTGCAGTCCATAAATATTTAAATTGGTAAGTCTCTTCCAATATGATTTATATTAATTCTCCCCCCTTGATCTTGGAAAGCATCCCTTAGGCTAAATGAACTTCTCTTTCCTCTGATCATGCCCTTCTCTTCTCCTGGAACCTCATTACCCCTACGTGTCTTTTAAGGTACAGCCAGATGTGATTCTGGACCACCCCGACCCTAGAATCCTCTTCTGTAATCCCAGATTATCCTGGCACATCTGTTTTATTGTGCTCATCACACTTTCTTCTACGTATGGATTTCTTCTTTTTCGTCTTTGGGAACAGGACCTATAACTTCCTTACAGTGTATCCCCAAACCCAGGGGATACCTAGGTTTCTGCTTGAAACCTAGTAGGTGCACTACTGCTCTGGAAATATTGAATGAATGAATGAATGAATGAATGAATAAACAATGTTGGCACAAAGGCAAGGCTTCCTTAAGTTTAAATATACAGTGTTGAAAGAGGGGTCAAGTCTGAGGGTGGAGTACAGAGACAGCTTTCTAGGTATCCCTGACTCAGATCTTCTCTACGTACCTTTGGTGATTAGTTTTAAAGGGAATTCCCCAAAACATTTCTTTGTCTGTGAGAAAACAAGTGGGTTTGTTCACTCAGTATCCACAGTGTGATGTGATCTTAGGCTTGAAGCATAACTTCCAGAATAAGGACTAGGACATGTGCCCCCCATCCTGCCCTTGGCCGTGTATGAAGAATCACGTTCTTTTCTGAGCAACACAAGAGGAGAAGGCCCTGGATGATAGGAGATTTGAAGCATGAGATCAGAACCAGAGAGGAAACAGGTATGTTTATCCTGCAGAAGAGGGGATGGATGGCGGAGGGGATGGGGAAGACCCACCACTGGGGTCTTTTATGTGAAGGGATTTTACCAGAAGAGGAACTGAACTTGCATTGCAGAGCTCCAAAGGGTAGAACCATGCCCTGTACAAGAGCCACAGGGAGACACAGCATTAAAGCTACTGTGAAATAAATTATAAAGCAATACTGCATGGTGGTTCACTCTGCCTGAGTCTGACATCTTTCTTTTCCATTTGCTAGCCCTGCGACTCAGCTTCCCATCTATGCAATGCTGATAATAACAGCTCATTGGGCAGATCTAAGTATTGAATAAAGCAATGAGCACTTAGCATAGTATCTGGTTTATGGTCAGCATTCCAAAATGAGAGCCATTTGTAGCAACATTTCCAGTGGTCTTATGACTCTGGTGGGGTGTCAGGCGATGAGCACCTTGTCGCCACAGGAGTTGAAGCACAGGCTGGCTGACAACTGATATATGAACTTTTAGGTCTCTCCCAACGGACCCCTACAGTGAATCTGAGGCTGATGGGGTATCTCCCCTGGAACATGGCTGCAGGCATTCTGGATCCCTCAAACAGCTGGAGAGAGAGAGAGAGAGGAGCTATATCTAATCTGTGTGCAAGAACCGTCTTGGAAAGAGCAACACGTAGAGTCAATTATCACAATTCCACTCCTAGTTTAAATGCTCTAATTACGTACGCTACATTAAAGCAACTTTTCCAAGTTGAAACATCAAAGATTCAGCCCTTGCTGTCTTCCCAGGTCACCACTGGCGAGCAGAGGAGGGTCAATCTGTTTGGGGGGTGTGTGCTGGGGGCTGGGAGCTGCCTCTCCAGCAGTGAGCCCTCTGGACAGGATAAAATCTGGAATCTGAGATGGGAGTAATACTTGCCCCTCAGATGGCATGAAATAGCATTATTTCTCTTTGTAGATAAACTAGTTTGCATGGGAAATAATCCCCCCCTTTTTTTTCTTTTTAAATCAGGGATGCTCACAAAATTCCTTCCCTAGAAGATCTTGACCGTATGAGGACAAGGACACTGGCAGCAGAAGTTCTGGGGAGTACTCCTTGTCATGAGCCCTCCCAGAATCCCCCATTAGCCCCACTAAAGAGCCCAGGTAGGCTCCAGTGTTGGGTCGCCTCAGGCCAAACAACCAACAGGGAGGGAACCCAGCCCCACCCATCAGCAGACAAGCGGATTAAAGTTTTACTGAGCTCTGCCCACCAGAGCAACAGCCAGCTCTACTCACCACCAGTCCCTCTCATCAGGAAACTTGCACAAGCCTCTTAGATAGCCTCAGCCACTAGAGGGCAGACAGCAGAAGCAAGAAGAACTACAATCCTGCAGCCTGTGGAACAAAAACCACATTCACAGAAAGATAGACAAGATGAAAAGGCAGAGGGCTATGTACCAGATGAAGGAACAAGATAAAACCCCAGAAAAACAACTAAATGAAGTGGAGATAGGCAACCTTCCAGAAAAAGAATTCAGAATAATGATAGTGAAGATGATCCAGGACCTCGGAAAAAGAATGGAGGCAAAGATCGAGAAGATGCAAGAAATGTTTAACAAAGACCTAGGAGAATTAAAGAACAAACAGAGATGAACAGTACAATAACTGAAATGAAAACTACACTAGAAGGAATCAATAGCAGAATAATTGAGGCAGAAGAATGGATAAGTGACCTGGAAGACAGAATGGTGGAATTCACTGCTGTGGAACAGAATAAAGAGAAAAGAATGAAAAGAAATGAAGACAGCCTAAGAGACCTCTGGGACAACATTAAACACAACAACATTCGCATTATAAGGGTCCCCGAAGGAGAAGAGAGAGAGAAAGGACCTGAGAAAATATTTGAAGAGATTATAGTCGAAAACTTCCCTAACATGGGAAAGGAAATAGCCACCCAAGTCCAGGAAGCGCAGAGAGTCCTATACAGGATAAACCCGAGGAGAAACACGCCGAGACACATAGTAATCAAATTGGCAAAAATTAAAGACAAAGAGAAATTATTGAAAGCAGCAAGGGAAAAATGACAAATAACATACAAGGGAAATCGCATAAGGTTAACAGCTGATTTCTCAGCAGAAACTCTACAAGCCAGAAGAGAGTGGCATGATATACTTAAAGTGATGAAAGGGAAGAACGTACAACCAAGATTACTCCACCCAGCAAGGATCTCATTCAGATTCAATGGAGAAATCAAAAGCTTTACAGACAAGCAAAAGCTAAGAGAATTCAGCACCACCAAACCAGCTCTACAACAAATGCTAAAGGAACTTCTCTAAGTGGGAAACACAAGAGAAGAAAAAGACCTTCAAAAACAAACCTAAAACAATTAAGAAAATGGTAATAGGAACATACATATCGATAATTACCTTAAATGTGAATGGATTAAATGCTCCAACCAAAAGACACAGGCTTGCTGAATGGATACAAAAACAAGACCCATATATATGCTGTCTACAAGAGACCCACTTCAGACCTAGGGACACATACAGACTGAAAGTGAGGGATGGAAAAAGATATTCCATGCACATGGAAATCAAAAGAAACCTGGAGTAGCAATACTCATATCAGATTAAATAGACTTTAAAATAAAGAATGTTACAAGACACAAGGAAGGACACTACATAATGATCAAGGGATCAATCCAAGAAGAAGATATAACAGTTATAAATATATATGCACCCAACATAGGAGCACCTCAACACATAAGGCAACTGCTAACAGCTATAAAAGAGGAAAACGACAGTTAACACAATAATAGTGGGGGACAGAAACACCTCACTTACACCAATGGACAGATCATCCAAAAAGAAAATTAATAAGGAAACACAAGCTTTAAATGACACAATAGACCAGATAGATTTAACTGATATTTATAGGACATTCCATCCAAAAACAGCAGATTACACTTTCTTCTCAAGTGCGCACGGAACATTCTCCAGGATAGATCATATCTTGTTTTTTTTTTTACATCTTTATTGGAGTATAATTGCTTTACAACGGTGTGTTAGTTTCTGCTTTATAACAAAGTGAATCAGTTATACATATACATATGTTCCCATATCTCTTCCCTCTTGCGTCACATCTTGGGCCACAAATCAAGCCTCAGTAAATTTAAGAAAATTGAAATCATACCAAGCATCTTTTCTGACCACAACGCTAAGAGATTAGAAATCAATTACATGGAAAAAAATGTAAAAAACAGAAATACATAGAAGCTAAACAATACGTTACTAAATAACCAAGAGATCACTGAAGAAATCAAAGAGGAAATCAAAAAATACCTAGAGACAAATGACAATGAAAACACGGCGATCCAAAACCTACACGATGCAGCAAAAGCAGTTCTAAGAGGGAAGTTTATAGTTATACAAGCCTACCTCAAGAAATAAGAAAGATCTCAAATAAACAATCTAAACTTACACCTAAAGGAACTAGAGAAAGAAGAACAAAGAAAACCCAAAGTTAGCAGGAGAGAAATCATAAAGAGAAGAGAAGAAATAAATGAAATAGAAACAAAGAAAACAATAGCAAAGATAAATAAAACTAAAAGCTGGTCCTTTGAGAAGATAAACAAAATCGATAAGCCATTAGCCAGACTCATCAAGAAAAAGAGGGAGAGGACTCAAATCAATAAAATTGGAAATGAAAAAGGAGAAGTTACAACAGACACCACAGAAATACAAAGCGTCCTAAGAGACTACTACAGGCAACTCTATGCCAATAAAATGGACAACCTGGAAGACATGGACAAATTCTTAGAGAGGTATCACTCTCCAAGACTGAACCAGGAAGAAATATAAAATTTGAGCAGACCAATAACAAGTAATGAAATTGAAACTGTGATTTAAAATATTCCAACAAACAAAAGTCCAGGACCAGATGGCTTCACAGGTGAATTCTATCAAACATTTAGAGAAGAGCTAACACCCATCCTTCTCAAACTCTTCCAAAAAATTGCAGAGGAAGGAACACTCCCAAACTCATTCTATGAGGCCACCATCACCCTGATATCAAAACCAGACAAAGATACTACAAAAAAAGAAAATTACAGACCAATATCACTGATGAATATAGATGCAAAAATCCTCAAGAAACTACTAGCAAACAGAATCCAACAACACATTAAAAGGATCATACGCCATGATCAAGTGGGATTTAATCCAGGGATGCAAGGATTCTTCAGTATACGCAAATCTATCAATGCGATTCACCATATTAACAAATTGAAGGAGAAGAACCATATGATCATCTCAACAGATGCAGAAAAGGCTTTTGACAAAATTCAACACCCACTTATGATAAAAACTCTCCAGAAAGTGGGCATAGAGGGAGCCTACCTCAATATAATAAAGGCCACATATGACAAACCCACAGCAAACATCATTCTCAATAGTGAAAAACTGAAAGCATTTCCTCTAAGATCAGGAACAAGACAAGGATGTCCACTCTCACCACTATCATTCAACATAGATTTGGAAGTCCTGGCCACGGCAATCAGAGAAGAAAAAGAAATAAAAGGAACACAAATTGGAAAAGAAGAAGTAAAGCTGTCACTGTTTGCTGATGACATGATACTATACACAGAGAATCCTAAAGATGCCACCAGAAAACTACTAGAACTAATCAATGAATTTGGTAAAGTTGCACAATACCAAAAAAAATGCACAGAAATGTCTTGCATTCCTATACACTAAGGATAAAAAATCTGAAAGAGAAATTAAGGAAACACTCCCATTTACCATTGCAACAAAGAGAATAAAATACCTAGGAATAAACCTACCTAAGGAGACAAAAGACCTTTATGCAGAAAACTATAAGACACTGATGAAAGAAATTAAAGATGATACCAACAGATGGAGAGATATACCATGTTCTTGGATTGGAAGAATCAATACTGTGAAAATGACTCTACTACCCAAAGCAATCTACAGACTCAATGCAATCCCTATCAAATTACCAATGGAATTTTTTTACAGACCTAGAACAAAAAATCTTAAAATTTGTATGGAGACACAAAAGACCCCGAATAGCCAAAGTAGTCTTGAGGGAAAAAAACGGAGCTGGAGGAATCAGACTCCCTGACTTCAGACTATACTACAATGCTACAGTAATCAAGACAGTATGGTACTGGCACAAAAACAGAAATATAGATCAATGGAACAGGATAGAAAGCCCAGAGATAAACCCATGCACTTATGGTCAACTAATCTATGACAAAGGCAAGGATATACAATGAAGAAAAGACAGTCTTTTCATTAAGTGGTGCTGGGAAAACTGGACACCTACATGTAAAAGAATGAAATTAGAACACTTCCTAACACCATACACAGAAATAAAGTCATAATGGATTAGAGACCTAAACGTAAGACTGGACACTATAAAACTCTTAGAGGAAAACCTAGGAAGAACACTCTTTGACATAAATCACAGCAAGATCTTTTTTGATACACCTCCCAGAGTAATGGAAATAAAAACAAAAATAAACAAATGGGACCTAATGAAACTTAAAAGCTCTTGGAAAGCAAAGGAAACCATAAGCAAGATGAAAAGACAATCCTCAGAATGGGAGAAAATATTTGCAAAGGATCAACGGACAAAGGATTAATCTCCAAAATATATAAACAGCTCATGCAGCTCAGTATTAAAAAAACCAACAACCCAATCCAAAAATGGGCAGAAGACCTAAATAGACATTTCTCCAAAGAAGACATACAGATGGCCAAGAAGCACATGAAAAGCTGCTCAACATCACTAATTATTAGAGAAATGCAAATTAAAACTACAATGAGGTATCACCTCACACCATTTAGAATGGGCATCATCAGAAAATCTACAAACAACAAATGCTGGAGAGGGTGTGGAGAAAAGGGAACCCTCTTGTACTGTTGGTGGGAATGTAATTTGATACAGCCACTATGGAGAACAGTATGGAGGTTCCTTAAAAAACTAAAAATAGAACTACCATATGACCCAGCAATCCCACTACTGGGCATATACCCAGAGAAAACCATAATTCAAAAAGACACATGCACTCCAATGTTCATTGCGCCACTATTTACAATAGCCAGGTCATGGAAGCAACCTAAATGCCCATTGACAGATGAATGGATAAAGAGGATGTGGTACATATATACAGTGGAATATTACTCAGCCATAAAAAGGAATGAAATTGGGTCATTTGTAGAGAAGTGGATGGGTCTAGAGACTGTCATACAGAGTGAAGTAAGTCAGAAAGAGAACAACAAGTATCGTATGTTAACACATATATGTGGAACCTAGAAAAATGGTACAGGTGAACCAGTTTGCAGGGCAGAAATTGAGACACAGATATAGAGGACAAACGAATGCACACTAAGGGGGGAAAGCGGCGGGTGGTGGTGGTGGTGGTGGTGGTATGAATTGGGAGATTGGGACTGACATGTATACACTGATGTGTATAAAATGGATGACTAATAAGAACCTGCTGTATAAAAAGTTAAATAAAAGAAAAAAAAAAAGAAAAGAAAATCTTGAGCTTAGAAAGAAGTCAGTTGAGACAGGCCCAGAGGGAAGTCAGAAGGCATCCTGATTTATTTAGCAGGTATGAAAGGCCAGGCCAAGGCCAGCCTTGCCTGGGAAAGAATTCATTTGCAGCTGCCCAGCCAAGCCTGCTTCAACCCATCTCTGCAGCCACTGGGGAGGAAAAGGCACCTGGAGAAGGTCAAGTGAAGCATCGCACTGAACTCGGAGGCCGATTCATTCCATGCTTGCGGACCCTTAGCCCCTCCCTCCCGCACATCTAATCTCTCCAATTTCACTTTTCTTCCGATTCATGCCCCACTGTCACGCCTTCTCCTTTCCCAGCTCTGTCTCCATCCTGTCCCAGAGTTTCCCTGCTCTCTCACGATCCCAAACTACCCCTCAAGGTGCAAACCCTCCTAATCTAATTGGCTGTGACCCACCAAGGTCAAGGTCACAGTCTCTGGACATTGAGTGTTCACTTAATCTGCGTGTGCCTCCATTTCCCAGCTGTAAAGTGGGAAGTAAATAAGAGCTTTTATCGTACGTGGCATTGCTTGTGTGTATTAAACCAGCTGGCCCAGTGTCCGGCACGTGGGCAGTGATTCTCCTTAGCTACTGTGATGATGAGTGGTCCCTGGTGCCCGACCCTTCCCACTGTGCCCTCTGGTTCCCCATTTCAATGTCCAAATTCCTGTCCTACAGCCTCCGGGAAAAAATGGCTCCCCCTTGGTCTAAAGCAGTGTTTCTCAACCTTGTTTTTTTATTATTACTCCCCTGCCCCTCTGAAGTCTTTTTAGACATTTTTTGCTAATTGCCTTCCTCTCTCATGGAATTTTAGCATCATGGATATACTGTTTTGTCTTTTTTCTTTTTAAATTTTATTTATTTATTTCTGGCCACACCACGCAGCATGTGGGATCTTAGTTCCCCAACCAGGGATCGACGCCACGCCCCCTGCATTGGAAGCATGGAGTCTTAAACACTGGACCACCAGCGAAGTCCCGGATATACTGTTTATGTACGTACTATGGCCCTTTGAAGCGTTACAAACCATTGTAATAGCTAAGATCTGCCCCCTTCAAGAACCAGTGTTATTACCTACCCCCCTACCCCCATGGGGGCCACAGTGCCCCAGGGAGAGGGCATGGCCTAAATCAGTGGTTCTCCACCACGGCCAACTTTATTCCCTTCCCCTCTCCCCAGGGACATTTGGCAATGTCTGAATGTCTGAGGATATTTTTTGTTGGTGAGGAGTGGGCACTACTGGCACTACTGGGGGTAGAGGCCAGGGATGCTGCTAAACAGCCTATAACATACAGGGCATCGCTACCCCCTAAACCAATAATTACCCAGCCTTACATGTCAGCAGTGTCCAGGTGAGAAATTCTGACCCCCGAGACCTCTAGGGACCTCACCTCCAACAGAAGTGTTCTAGGTTTAATATTCAGCTGGGCTCTGGCTGGCTTTCAGAGCTGCTCTCACAGGTGGAAGGGCCTTTCTTAAGATGGCATGGCGTGATGCAATGATAGCACAAGACCCGAACTCAGGGCTCCTAGACGGACTAGCGAAGACCATACATCCACTGCCAATGAGGTTTCCAGGCCCCGGGGAGACCCCAATTCTGGTCACCCCTGCCAAGCCCTCGTCCTGTAGAGACTCAAAGCGTCTGATTGTCAGAGGGTGACCTTGACCTTTTTTTTTTTTTTTTTTTTTTTTTTTTTTT
>NW_006797837.1:453239-495471 GCF_000442215.2 Lipotes vexillifer | reverse complement strand
TGTCCCGTCCACTGTTGTGGCCTCTCCCGTTGCGGAGCACAGGATCCGGATGCGCAGGCTCAGCGGCCATGGCTCCCGGGCCCAGCCACTCCGTGGCATGTGGGATCTTCCCGGACCGGGGCCCGAACCCGTGTCCCCTGGATCGGCAGGCCGACTCTCAACCACTGCGCCACCAGGGAAGCCCTGACCTTTTAAATAAAAGAGAGCAAAGCCCCTACCAGCAAATCAGGGATTTCCACTGCAATTGGACCAGCCCGTCTCCTTTAGCTCTGTCTCTCATCCACGTGTGCTGTGGGTCATGTGGTTCTCCCTTCAATGAGAACCACGTCCCCAGCGTGCATGGTGGACTCTGGGGCCCCACGTGATCTGGGCCCTTTCTGCCTTTCCGACCTCTTCCCTCTCAGTCTGCACGCTGACAGATCTGCTCAGCCATCCCTGCCTGGAGTTCAACAAACCCGCTTATCTCTGGAGCTCGAGGCCCTGTGAATTCTGTTCTCTGCTGTCTCCTTCCTCCTTCCAGTCATGCTTCAATATCATTCCCGAGACAGATCCTCCCTGACCACAAATGTCCCCAGCCTACCACCCTGGGGACAGCCTACCATCCCCTGTGCTTTCCCCGAGCACTTAGTGCTCTTCCTTCCTATAACGTATCTCAAGGCATCACTGTCTGTCTGTGTGTGTTTAGTTACTTACTGTATGATCCCCCAACCAGACAGTCAGCTCTATGATGTCAGAGACCTGAAAACCCCAGGCCTCTCAGAGGGCCAGCACACCCTAGATAAAAAAAGAATCAGAAGCTTCCAGACAAACCCAAAAGTCACCCTGGAAACCACAAACGACCACCAAATGCAGATAAGGGAAAAGGCGAGCACAGCCGTTGTGTCTCCACGTGGGTGAGATCAGCACACACATTCTGTGAGTGTCACCAGTATCCCTGCTGACCAAGGAAGCCAGTTTTTAGCTACAGTATGTTAAGGACACACCTTGCTGCTTCTGAGGCAGTCAGCCCTCAGTCAGTGTTATCAGAGAGGCCAGTCTCTTCTAGAACGTGGGTGGTTCCTGCCTTCTCTGAATTGGAAAACTGCATCTTCCGTCAGAGTAAGAGATGAAGCTGAGGTGCGGTTACAGCAGAGTGGAGGGGTCACGGGAACAGGTGAGGAATCTGAGGGGCACAGTGAGACGCCAGGGGCAGAGACCCGCAGGCCCCACCTTGTCCTGCAAGGCAGTCTTGCAGCACCTGTCATAAGGGGACCCAGAAATGGAACCAATCCTCACCACCTCCACCAGGAACCCTCTTTCGATCTCCTGATTCCCCACCACTTTGCTTCCACGTGACGTGCAGCACTAAATCACATCTGGCCTGTACCACGGTCAGCTGCACACCTGTCACTGTTCTCCATCACCGCAAGTCCTCCCAGCCTGCAACCTTTCCCCTCTCTGCCGACACGGGGCCTGATACGACACTTAGCTCACTTTCTTGCACGCAGGACTCCAGACATGCCTATTGGACTAAATGTAACTCCTTCTAGGGTGGAAGACCAGACCAAGGTTGCAAGAACCAGATGTGGCAGCAGGGACAGCCCAGTGTCAGCAGGGGAAGGGAGGGAGGAGAGACTGAAGAGACTATCTCAGCCCCCTGCCATTGGATGGTGGATGTCTAATCCACCCAAGAGGAAGTGGAAAACATTCTCCAACGTGTAGAGTATATTTCCCCCCAAATTGCCGCAACCCTCTCTTCCATTCCACATGCTCTTTTGTAATGTGATTCTGCCCGTCCAGAAGTGGGGTCTATGTCCCCTCCTTTTGAACCCCAGGCTTCCCCTGAATTGTGACTACAGTAGACATGACACTGGGTGACCTGGGTGGCAAGGTCATAAAAGGTGATGCAACTTCCATTGGGCTCTTTTGAGATGCTTAGTCTCATCATGTTGAGAAGGTGCCCAAACCAGCCCACCCGGGAGACGACCTGGAGAGCCATGTGGAGGTGTCCTACCTGGGAGCCAAGCTCAGGAGACAGTTAAAAGCCAGCACCAGCTGCCAGACATGTGCCTGAATATTCTAGATGGTTCCAACTCCCATCCTTTAAGTCTTTCTAGCTAAGGCCCCAGGCATGGTGGACCAGAGACAAACCATCCCCACAATACATGTATTAGTTTCTTTGGACTGCTGTGATGAAGACCTCAAACTGGGGTGCTGAAAACAGAAATGTATTTTCTCATAGTTCTGGAGGCTGGAAGTCCACCAAGGTATTGGTAGGACCATGCTCTCTCTGAATCCTTCCTTGGCCATCAGTTCTCTGTGTTCCTTGGCATTCCTTGGCTTGCAGCTGCACCGCTCCAATATCTGCTTCTGTTGTCACATGATGTTCTCACTATGTGTTTGTGTCTTCACCTCTTCTTATCAGAACACTGGTCATACCAGATTAGGGCCGGCCCTAATGACCTCATTTTACCTTGATTACATCTGCAGAGACCTTATTTCCAAACAAGGCCATAATCCCAGGTACCGGAAGTTAGGACTTCAACATCTCTTGGGGAATAATTCATCTCACAACACGTTGTGCCCTGTCTGAATTCCCCACTCACAGGAGAGATAATGAAATGATGGTTATTATTTTAAGCCACTCATTTTGGGGCTACTTTCTTTCTTTTTTTGTCTGTGCCACATGGCTTGCAGGATCTTAGTTCCTCGACGAGGGATTGAACCCGGACCCCCTGCAGTGGAATCCTAACCACTGAACCACCAGGGAATTCCCTGGGGCTATTTTCTATGCAAATAGAACTGGAACATCAACCAACTCCCTCAAGCCCATCCAACTCTTCCATCATCTGGATCTTAAGAAGTTGTGCCTCCCACTTTCCTGCCTGGATACAGATCTCTTCTTAACAGCTTTACTAGAGTTTGTCATAGCTGCCAGTTCTTTAAGAAGACTGAGCATCTTGCCTCTGGGCTAATTTTTCTTTGATAACTTTCCAAAAAAGAGCCCCAAATTTGCCATAACCATTCTAAGCCCAAAGGACTGGCTGATTTTCTGGGTGAGCAAAACAGGAGAACTTGGTATGAGCATCACTGGAGGTAAAAAACATTTTTAAAAGAAAATGATAACCTTTCACTGAAATCTGCACATTCTTTTGGCCTCTTTGCATCAATAGAATGGACCTTTGTAATTTCCTACATAGTTGTTCTTGTAGGAGGAGTGGAATTTGAATGTGTCACCAAAAGGTTAAAAAGACTCTAAATGCCAGTCAGAAAACATATGTAAGGTTTTAATGCCTCCCATTTCTGTCACATAGAGGAAACATATAGATGTATTTCTAAGCGTGAGTACTTTAAAATTTATGGCGTTGTCAAATGCACAATATATTTTCCTTTTAGATTTTCCAAAGTCGGGGGGGGGGATTAATTACAAAATAGTCAAATGAGGTGCCGTTTCATGCTCGGTGAAGCAGACAGTGGCTATGCGTGGCTGTCCCTGGAAGATGTGCCCCTACATGGCATTTTGCACGTGGACGAATGGTGGCTTCAAAGCTGAGGGTAACGTTCGGCAAATCCACTCACCATATGTCCACTTAGACTTCTTTCCACAAAATTAACTGGCTTAAATAAGAGCTTCCACAAAAATAAAGGCCATTAGCATAAACAAAGAGTTTCCTTGCTGAGCTAGGCGGGTATGTAATACTTAGGAAATGATCTTTAAGGACAAATGGTTCCATCTGGGAAGAGTCTCCAGCACAAACTTTCCATTTTCAGAACATGATAAAGAGATGTCAGACGTGCTTTCATGCTTGAATCCGGCTCCCTCAGTGGGGCCTGCAGCTGAGTGAAGGGTTGCCCTATTCTGAGGGACTTTAAGTGCAGCCAGCCCACGCAAGCATCATGCTGCAGAATGCGTGAGGGAGCCAGCCCAGGGCACTGGAACCCACCTGTCTCCGGTACTCCTCCAGGATTTCTCTCCACATTGCTTGCTCGGTCCATCATTTCTCCCTCTGGTCTTCCCAGCTCTCCAATCCTCTGGCTACACACTCCAGCCCCGATTCCTCCTCATGCCCCTATGTTCTCATTTTAGTGATTATTCAAGCTCTCTTCCCACTGCCCACTTCCCTGACCCTGGAAGCATCAGATTTCTAGGCCCAAACAGCCTTGGTTCCATAGGACCCCAGGCAGCTGACTAAGGATGGCTCCCTCCTTGGCACCTTAGCAAGGGAAGAGGGGATAAAACACTGATGTTTCTCAGGCAAGCTCTCCTTCAGTGGGCCAAAAGATGGGATGCCAAGGATGGATAACCTGGGTTTGTCCAACTGGCTCTCTGCACGACAGCAAATATCTGAGAGGCCCCCAGACATTCACCTATTTTCCTGTTGAAGCCCTAAAAACTTTGCAGTGGCAGTTTTCCTGAAAGCTGAGCACATCACAGTGCCCAAGGCCCATCCACCCCACTACTGGATCCCGGGCTGAATGGAGTGGCTCAGGATCTTGGTGGCTGTTCTTTGTGGCATGGCATTCCACAAGTCTACGTGGTACAGGGAACGAGACAATTATGCCCTAAATATTGTAGAATAGGGACAGGTTGATTCCCACCCCCTTTCGTGTAGAAATAGTGGAAAATGGCAACAAACACACCAGGCGAGGATGCTACCTTCCAGTCTCCTGCCCCAGAAACCCAGAGCTATAGACCACCCACATCACTACAGTCTTAGCTGGAGAGGATGGTGTAAATTCAGGTTCACATTTATAGAGAGTCAAATTATTGCTTTATTCCCAGGGAGATGAATGAGAGTGACAGACTTTTCAGAGTTGTAAAAATAGATGGATGCTTCCTATAAATAACTCACAGATGCCTACAATAATTGACAATAGATCTGGCAGTCTGGGAGCAGGCAAGTGAAATTCCAGATGGAATACCACAATATTTTCCAGTGGTAGAGTAGATGGCTTGGCTATTATGATAATACATTTCAGCATGGCAAAATATATCTCCCCTTAATAGAAATACATTAGACACCATTTATAAAAATATCAACATCGCGGTTCCGGTTCTCAAACTATAACTTACACATAAATATCACACAATTTATGGATGAGGAAATCCAATTTCATGCTGTTTCAAACACGTTTTTGTTTATTGCATAACTACAGTTCTCTATATATGAGATAGTGTATTACATGATAGAGGTGGATGGGCATCGTATCTATCTGTGTGTCTACACAGGAATTATGAGCACTGAATCTATTGCAAATGGAAGCACTTTATGATATGTATTATATACAACCAACATCTTGAGCACCTACTATATGATGACATCATTACATAATCAGCAGTATTGTCACTTCCATTCACAGGGTGGAGGGATGCAGTGCTCTGGATGAATAAATATTCTAAGCAATAGGTGAGTGAAAACCTCAGAGAGCTTTAGAGTCAGACAAATTGGGGTTGACTTCTGGCTCTTCTATTTATCAGCTGTAAGATCTTGGACAAATTACTTGCCTCCTAACAATCCTAGTAAAATGGCATCGATAATGACTAATTCACAGGATTCTCATGGGGACTGAATAACGTAATGTTTGTAAAGTGCCTATGGGCACAGTGTCTGGCCCAATGTTAGTGCCAACCAACAGCAGATATTATTGTTTCTCTCTCCCATTTAAACGTCATGGCATTTGTGGGAAATGCCCGAATTTCTTCTTAAGCACCGAGTACAGACTAACTGAATATAGACTAACTGTGGTGCAAAAAAGTACTGCAACAGTGAAGGTTATAGAGAAGGTGAAGCCTGTAGGCTCTTCTCACCAGGGCCTCCCTTCTGTTCTCCCTGGTGTCCCTCTACTTATTGATGATGGTGTAGGTGTTTCTTGACATTCTCTGCCCACTTTCAGAATTTTGGGGGTCCTGTCTTTACCCCTATATGGGCAATTTTTCCTCTGTGGTTTAGCTTTGTTTATTTATCTATTTATGGTTGTGCCGGCTCTTAGTTGCGGCAGGTGTGTTCCTTAGTTGCGGCTCGCCGGCTCCTTAGTTGTGGCATGTGAACTCTTAGTTGTGGCAGGCGTGTGGGATCTAGTTCCCTGACCAGGGATCGAACCCGGGCCCCCTGCATTGGGAGCGTGGAGTCTTAACCACTGCGCCACCAGTGAAGTCCCTAGTTTAGCTTTGGTATGCAATGATTTAATTTAGCTTTGACAATCAATATGATGCTTTTTTGCAGGGGAGGGGGAGGGAGGAGTATTTTTTTTTTATGCTTGGCAGTTCTTGAATTTTTTTTTTTCCAATACTCTAACAACAATAACAATCCTAGAGCCCCCGGTGAATCAGATACATGAGCTCAGCCACAGTCCAGACTTGCAGCTCCTCTGGCAGTGTGGGTTGCTGGACATCACAGAACCAAAAGCCTGAGAGGGTGCTGGGTAGAAATCAGCCTAAAAACAGAGGGCTTGGCCCACACTGCTATGATTATACAGTGTTGCCAAAATTACACACAGGCATGTATAGCAGTTTTATTCATATTTCCAGATCTTGGAAGCAATCAAGATATCCTTTAGTAGAGGAATGGATAAGTAAACTGTGGTACATCCAAACAATGGAATATTATTCAGCACTAAAAAGAAATGGGCAGTCAAGTCACGAAAAGACATGGGGGAACTTTAAATGCAAATTACTATGTGAACAAAGCCAATCTGAAAAGGCTACATACTGTACAATTACAAATAGACATTTTAGGGCTTCCCGGGTGGTGCAGTGGTTGAGAGTCCGCCTGCCGACACACAGGACACGGGTTCGTGCCCCGGTCCGGGAAGATCCCACATGCCGCGGAGCGGCTGGGCCCGTGAGCCACGGCCACTGAGCCTGCGCATCCAGAGCCTGTGCTCTGCAACGGGAGAGGCCACAACAGTGAGAGGCCCGCGCACCGCAAAAACAGAAACAAAAACAAAAACAAATAGACATTTTAGAAAATGCAAAGCTATGGAGACAGTAAAAAGATCAGTGGTTGTCAGGGGCTGGGAGTGGGTGGGAGGGATGAATAGGTGGAGCACAGTAAAATTTTAGGGCAGTGAAAATACTCTGTATGACACTACAATGATGGATACCTGTCATTGCCCAAACCCGTAAAATGTACAACACCAAGAATGAAACATAATGTAAACTATGGACTTTGGGTGATTAGGATGTGTCAGTGTAGGTTCATCTACTGTAACAAGTGTACCACTCTGGTCAGGGATGTTATAATGGGAGAGGCTATGTATCTGTGGGGAAATCTCTCTACTGTGCTGTCAATTTTGCTGTGAACCTAAAGCTGCTCTTAAAAAAAATAGTCTTGGGCTTCCCTGGTGGCTCAGTGGTTGAGAGTCCGCTTGCTGATGCAGGGGACACGGGTTCGTGCCCCGGTCCGCGAAGATCCCACATGCTGTGGAGCGGCTGGGCCCGTGAGCCACGGCCGCGGAGCCTGCGTGTCCGGAGCGTGTGCTCCGCAACGGGGGAGGCCACAGCAGTGAGAGGCCTGCGTACCGCAAAAAACAAAACAAAACAAAACAAAAAGTCTTAAAAAATAGCCAAAACTTCAGGTCAAATAAGTTGTCAACTGACTTGCAACCTCAGCAAAATTTTTCAGAAAAGTAAATTTTGTTGTTCATTGTCATTTGGCTCTAACATCCTATATCAAGGAGGTGGCATAACCACAGAGAGAAAAATGATTTCAAATACCTTTAAAACACAGAGCATTGACCACACATGACTAGTGGAATACATTCTAAGGACAAAATAAACCATAAAGAAACACTGAATTTCATTCAGTCAGCTTGTTAGCTGGCATTCTTATTTTGAATATATATACATACATATATAATATATACAGTAGAATAAAGCAAATAAGAAATTATGTCAATAAGAATATGACATTCTATGTATATTATAATAAGGCTTTCAGTGAAAGATAAGTATAAAATCAAAGAAGTAAAAATCTTGTAATCACAAATTTGAATTGGAAATATTCGTATGAAAGAACGACTTACATTTCTCTTTCTAAAAATGTCTGTATTGTCCAACTTTTTTGAAAAGTCTCAGACAAGATAACAATCCAGTAGCAGCGAGAGCCTTCACTGACAAGGCTCTGGTCTCCAATTTCCCACTAGAAGGAATCAGGGGTCCTTAGAGTAATGGCTGATTCCAGGTTTGGGACATAAAATATATGGGACAAGTCTGGAACCTCCTGGGCCAGAAAGCAAGGAAGCTCTGCAAAGTGGCTGTGCAGGTGTTTTGCCATTTTTTAGTCTTGACTTTTAGGTTGTGTTATATATAATCTGGATAAGATTCCTTTGTCAGATATATTTCTCCCAGTGTGTGGCTTGCCTATACATTTTTAAAGGTTATGCTTTAATGAGCTGAAATTTTAAATTTTGATTAAATCCAATTGATCACTTTGTTAAAAAACTGTTAATGTTTTTTGTACCCAGTCCAAAAAGTACCGCCTACCTAAAGATATTCTCTTTTGTTTTCTTCAGGGTTGTATGGATCATAGACCCAAAGGTAAAAGCTAGAACCATAAAGCTTCCAGAAGAAAATATAGTGGAAAATGAATAAACAAGCCACAGACTAGAGAAAAATATTCACAGTATGTATATCTGAAAAGAATATCATACCCAGAACACATATAATGAATCCCTACAAATAGACAATAAAAATAAAACAACACAGTGTTTAAAAATGGGCAAAAGAAGATGTGCAAATTATCCATAGGCACAAGAGATATTCAACATCATCAGCTATCAAGGAAATGTAAGTGGGAACCACACCGAGGTACCACTTTAAACCTACTGGATTCGTTAAAATAAATACTGACAATACCAAATACTGGCAAAGATGTGGACGCCTGGACCTCTCATACAATGGTGGTGTGAGGAGAAAATGGTACAAACACACTTCAGACACTTGTTTGACCATTTCTTAAAAAGTGAAACATACATCTTCACTACATTCTAGCTATTAAATTCTTATGTACGTCCCTAATAAAATCTAAACATATGTCCAAAAAGACTTTAACATGGATGTTCATAACAGTCCTAAATTGGAAAGAACCCAACTATCCTTCAGCAAAAAACTGAATATACAAATGATCATTTGTATGATGATCATTACTTCTCAGAAATAAAAACAACATGGAGGAATCTCAAAAACATTAATTAGTTAAAAGAGTAGAGTATATAAGGTTTGATTCCATTTGTGGGACGTTCTAGAACAGACACAACTAACCTATGGTGATAAAAATCAGAAAATGGTTGCCTGGAGCGGGTGGCGTAGGGGAGTAGAGAGAAAAGATAGGAAAGTGGCAACGAGGGACTTTTCTCAGGCAAAGGAAATGTTCAATATCATGTTTGGGGAGGTGATTATTGGGATGTATGTAACTGTGAAACCCATTAGACTGAAGACTGAAAATCTGCATTTTACTGTATTAAATAAGACTTTAATGAAAACACATACAGAATGGGCAAAAAATGAATAATGACTGTAATGGATTTAGAAACAAACAAACAAAAATATATATATATTTTTAACATCTTTATTGGAGTATAATTGCTTTACAGTGGTGTGTTAGTTTCTGCTTTATAACAAAGTGAATCAGTTATACATATACATATATCCCCATACCTCCTCCCTCTTGCGTCTCCCTCCCACCATCCCTATCCCACCCCACTAGGTGGTCACAAAGCACCGAGCTGATCTCCCTGTGCTATGCGGCTGCTTCCCACTAGCTATCTGTTTTACGTTTGGTAGTGTGTATCTGTCCATGCCACTCTCTCACTTTGTCACAGCTCACCCTTCCCCCTCCCCATGTCCTCAAGTCCGTTCTCCAATATATTTTTAAAAAATAACACCACTGGAAAAGAGCCTATTGGGCACCTCTGGAGGTTGCTATGGCACCAAATCAATATTCTAAAACTGTTTAAATAAAAGGAAAGAATCAAGCATTTATCTGGCCTTTCCTATTTCAACTATATTTCAGAGTATCCAAATAGTTGATGAGGTTAAGTTCATTTTTAGTAGAATTATGGCTTAGAGGCACAGGATGAATGTAAAATTGAAAAATCACCATCTCATAAACCCTAATGAAACAATGGATCTGGGCAATGATCATTAGTGGCTGCTAAAACCATTAGGTGAAAGGTTGAGTGGGGAATTTTATAATGGATAAATCAGTCTGAAAACACATGGACCTACTGTTGAATCTCAACATCACTAAAATCCAGACAACCAGATGGTATGCATCTCCTAATGTGATGTGATAGGAAGTTTGCAGCGTCACCTACAGCATCCCCTAAAGTGTTCTTGTGGGAAAGAAGGAAGGGCTAGAAAGAAGTAAACTGAGTCTAATCAACCTTCTAGATCTAATACGGCTTAGAGAAAATGGAGATTAGAGGAACATGTTAAAGACATTAAGTGGAATCAATCTGTCAAGTCCAGATTGTGCAAAATTTTACAAGACAGATGGTCTGGCGTCTTCAGTAAATGAATGACGAGAGAATCATAAAGGTGAGGGGAAATGTTTAGATTAAAAGATACTTAAGAGGAATCTGGGTGGGGAGGGATAAATTAGGAGTATGGGATTAACAGACACACACCACTATATATTATAGATAAACACCAAGGATTTACTGTATAGCACAGGGAACTCTATTCAATATCTTGTAATAACCTATAATGGAAAAGAACCTGAAAATATATATAACTGAATCACTTTGCTCTACACATGAAACTAACACAATATTGTAAATCATCTATACTTCAATTAAAAATTTAAAAAAACTGAAAAGAGGCATATCGACCAAATGCAATTTGTAGACCTTGTTTGGAAAGGTCTACAAATCGCATTTGTTGTTGTTTTCGTTGCTGAGAAAATCTCACAGAATTCTGAGAAATATTTTTGAGAAACATGAACTGGTAATGGATTTTACTACGTGTAAATTTACTTTGAGCCTATGCTTTAGAAAAGCCTTTATATATTAGAAATGCACTCTGGAGTTTTTATAGGCAGAATGATATGATGTCTAGGGATTTGCTTTTTAAAAGCTGAGAGGCGGCAACTGAAAAACACACAGCAAAATGTTGCTATTTGTTGAAGCTGAATGATTTGTACATTTGGATTCATTAGACTGTTCTATTTTTGTGTATGTTTCAACTTTTCCACAATAAAATGTTGAATAAAAATAAAAGAAATTAACATAAAATGTAATGACAATTCTTCATTCTCCAATTTGTTTTGAGGGGAAAAAAAGTAACAAGAGGCAGTATCATCTAAACCCTTCATCCACTCGGGGGTGGAATTCCCAGCCGGTACAAAATTATCATTAAAGATTTTAGAAACTCTACGGAAACCATTTTATTCTACAAACTGACATGATGTTGTTGGCCGTCCTTGGGAAAGTCTCTTGAGGAAGGCTTGTTTGGGGGGCAGGGTGTGTATATGCATATGTGTGTTTTTTCAGCTTTTCCTATTTAAGAGGCTGGCAATACACTTTAGAGATAAGTCAGCCTAAACCCTGAGCCCCACTGTCCAGTGGACCCCAGAGTGGCACAGTGAACACCCCATACTTCTCTTGGAACCTCGTCCCAATTCCTGCTCTTGGTTGGGACCCCGTCCTGCACCTGTGTTCCCTCAACATCTCACTGCCAGGTCACAGAGGACTGTTACTCCTCAAACTCAATGTTTCTAAAATGGAACTTCTCGAATTCCCACCTACAGAACTTCTTCTCTGCCAGTGTTCTCTAAGTGAATCCACCCGGTTGCTCAGAAACCTGGGAGCTACCCCACACTCCCCTCTCATTCATTCCTCATGTTCAATCATCCACCAGCTCCTGTTCATCATGTCTCCTGAATGGTGCCCAGATCCATCCCTTCCTCTCCATGCCTGCTTTGGGTATCTATACACACTCTTCTCAAATCCACTCTCTCTTGGTTTTTCTCTTATTCTGGGTCCCTTCTTCTCAGTTTCCTTTCCAGCCACTCCTTCCACACCTTAAATGTTGCTTTTTTTCTGGACTTCTGTCTTATCCCCTCTTCTCATTTCTCTATGCAACCTGTTGCCTCTGGCAACTTCAAACATGATCTAGGTACCAAAGATGCTCAAGTCTATCTCAAGCTTTGTCCTCTACCCTTAGCTTAATCTCCACACAACCAACTGCCTACTGGATGAACTGGACAGTGTCAGGAACTTCAGACTCACCACATCTCAAACAGAAAGCATCATCTTCTGCCTTTTCCCAGACATCCTCCAACGGTGCTTCTCATCTCAGAGAACAGCAACTCCCAATTGTTCAAGCTAGTGACTTGAGAGTCAGCCTTGACCCCCGCTTCCCTTCATCCCCTCTGTACACTCAATCCTCAGATCCTGTCTATTCTGCCTTCTGAATTTGTCCATTTCTCTCCCACGGCCCCAACCACAGTCCAGGCTCTCTCACTGCCCCTCCTCTGAGTCCATCCAGCTTTATCATCCATTCTCCACATGGCAGTCATTATGATCCTCTTATTAAAAAAAAAAAAATTCTGATAACCTCGCTCCCCTTAAATGCCTCCAGAGGATCTGGGTTATGGGTAAAACATGGGACTATGTATAGATACACATACACACACAGATATATGTCTCTTATATCGCATATGTCTTTTTTCTTTCAAAATGTCCACAGTGGTCCTTAAGAGAAGGCCAAATTCTTGTTAACCAAGTCTCGCATAATCTAACGCCACTAGACTGCTGCCACTACATCTAACATATTCCCCTCTCCCTTTACCTGCTCCAGCCACCTGGAACGCCTCGCAGTTCCCAGAATATATTTCCTTCTCAGAATTCCAAACGTTTGCACATGCTTTTCTCTCTGCCTGAAATATCCTTTTTCTTTTTAAGACCAGTCTATTGAGGCATGATTGACATTAAAAAGCTGTACATATTTAACGTATACGACTTGAGTTTGGAGATGAGTATACCCCTGGGAAACCATCACCACAATCTATGCTATAAACATACACATCACTTCCAAACGTCTCCTCCTCCACTCTTTACTTATTATTACTGTGCACCTTCAACTTACACAGTGATGTATGCCAATTATATCTCAATAGATAAACAAACAAACAAACAAACCTTTTTTGAAAAGGACGCAACGTAAGATCTACCGCCTTAGCAACATTTTAAGTATTCAATGCATTGTTAACTATTAGTACTATGCTGTCTAACAGATCTCTACAACTTAATCATCTCATACAAGCAAAACTGCCTGGAATATTCTTCTACTCTTACACTCCACTTCCACACCTTCTTGGCCTATCTAAATTCAACATATTTTTCAAGTCTTCAACATCGTTTCCTTAGGGAGGCGCTTCCCAACTCCCTAGAGTAGCATATATTCCCCTATTATCTTCTCTATTCTCCCCTTGTCCTATCTTTTCACACTCATCCCATTGGTAATTACTTATTAAATGAATGGTTTTTCTGCCTGACTATAAACTTCATGGAGATAGAGACCATGTCTGTCTACTGTGGTCTCCCTAGCGAAAGCGTCTGCTAGAGCAGAGAAGGCTCCCCGTTATATCCAAGAGCATTCATCTGAACTGTTGGCCACCTGAAATAGATGCATCCAGATTAAAGACCAGTTGGTGAAATCCCAAAGCCTATTCTACCTACACAAGACCAGGGACTTTCGCTCTGAATTTTATCACAGGTATACTCTAACCCTGCACCATGAAGACCTTCCCATAGCCAGAGATGACCAACGCCAATAGGGAAGGAAGAACCAAAGACTCATACAATCTAAGGATTAGGAAAACGAGACAGAAGTGATGGTTTGGTCACCTCCAGCGGTGACCATTATCCAAATCACAACATCCAATGGACAGAGGAGACTTAAGCCCCAGAGTTCCAAATGGAAGACAAAGGGCACAAGAGGCTTCCGGACATTGGGGATTTTGATGTCAAGGGTCTGATAGAGGGCAGGGAGGATCCTTCATGGTTAAAATGGATGCTGGGTGATGAGTCCCAAAGCCCATGGACAGAGGAGTGGCTGGGGTGGGGATCAGAGCATCGGTCAACAGCACTCGTCAGAGCTGTTTCACGTTTCTACTTGGGCTGAGTTATCCATCTTCACTCTCAGACATCAGTACTCCTGATTCTTGAGCTTTCAGAGCCAGACCAGGACTGTACATGCCATCAGCCCCCCTGATTATGAGGCCTTTGGACTCACACTGAATTATACCACCAGCTTGTGAGAGAAAAGACACAAGATGGGGAGCAAAAAAAAAAAAAGAACCAGAGATGAGGCAAAGAGTGGGAGAGGGAGATTCCATGTTCATCTGGAGCCCTGGGACTTAGGCCACCCCAGACAGCCCATCATTTCTAAGCCCTTTGAAGGAGGCAGTCCTTCAAATGCTTGTCTCGACAATATTTTCAACAGCAATGTACACACGTAGGAATTCTGCCTTTCATTCAGTTCTTGAGATTCATGGTGAGCTAAGACCTTTTCCGGTGGCTTGAGGATCTGACAGCATCTTTCTATTGCCTTCCTTTCAGAATAGCTGCCAGACAGGATTCAGTAGTGGTGTATGTCACGCTCTTCTATGAGAGCTCAGGATAAGACAGTGCCTTTTCTTCCCAAAGCCGACGGATATACTGGAGAAGCCTGAAGCCATCTGATTTTATACCACTTAGAAGTAATCTATCTGGTCTTTTCTCCTCGGAGAATTTTTTTTCCTCTTACCATTTAGACATGTTACTATAACATGCCTCGTTAATGGTTTCTGATTAATGTTACTCTGAACAAGATGAAACCTTTCAATTTCTGATCTCATTTATTTTCTCAGCCCTGGAAAGCTTTTTTTCCCCCTCCACTGTATCGACTGTTTTGGTCACAGGCAAGCTTGCCTTTCATCCAAACAACAGCCCTAGAGTAAACTCTACTGTTTCTTTTTCCCTGAACCACAGTGAGACTTTCTCTTCTTCCTATTCTTTAATGACTGAGGATGGAATTAAAAAGTAATGAAAAATGTTAGAGAATAGTTACATCACAGATGGACCTATTTCTTAGTCAAAGAAATCACAAAGATGTGGTCTCATATTAAAATTTCCCCACTTAACTAAAGCATAGAATTTTATGTCATTTCTTATAGGTTATTATAGGCTAATTTATATAATGTATGTGTGTACACTTTATATAATTATATATGTGTATATATGTGTACATATATTACATAAGCTCTGATTTTTTTTCAAGCAGCAGGGATGGCTTTCTTAATAATGTATTTTTCAAGGTGGGCCTTGAAGCATGTGGACTCTCACCCGGGCTCATTTCTGAGAATAGATACGTATTTGCCAGGAAGCCGGCTAAGGTCGGGCGTAGATCAGGGGCTCTCAAACTTGGGTGTGTGACAGAATCATCTGGAAGGCTTATTAAAACACAGGTTGCTGGACGCCACCCCAGAGTGTCAGTAAGTGTAGGATGGGGCCCGAGAACCTGCATTTGTAACAAGGGCCAGGTGGCGTGGATGCACTGGTCAGGGACCACACCTTAAGAACACAGAGTACTGTGTAGATGGTGGCTACGTGGACCCTGGACCCAGGCCTTGGCCCTTAGGGTACCAACAGCAGTCAATTCCTGCTTTGAGAATCAGCAGAAAACCAAAGCTTCTGTGGAGAGTCAGCTCGTAGGTCATGGGATGACACGGTCTATGGGAAGTAAGAGGCATAAACATTCCCAAATGTCCTGCGTGGATGCCGGATGTGCCCGGGATAAGGGGCAAGTGATTGCATGAGGGTGGGATCCGAGCCCCATCCATCGGATGCTTACATAAAGACGCGTGGAGAACAGCCAGGCTCGGAGCTACCCCAGAGAAGACAAGTCAGAGAGCAGGCTCTGGGCCCCATCGCTCCAGCCTGCCACATGGAGATGCAGAGCGGAACTCACGGGCCCTCAGCTCATGGCACAGGGGCTGTGCTCCACTAGGCTGTGCTGCTGCAGGACCAAGACTCACAAGCCCCTCCACTCCTGCAGGGATCGGGTAGCCACGAAGGACTGTCACTGCCATCAACGTGGAGCCTGGCACAGCCTGGCACCCAGACCTTTGCTTTGCAAACATGGGGAGACCAACATCCTAGCAAGCCTTAGCAGTGGGTTCCGCTGTCACCACCTCTGTTCTCCCCAGAGTGCAGCCTGCCACGGCAATCAAATCTGGGGGCCCTCCTGTCCCCATAACCTCTCCACCTGTGCCCCTGCCTCCGTAGGGACAGTGCTCCCTTATCCTGTTCTCCCCCCTGTTGGTGACGTCTGGCCCTCCACTGGGTTCCTTCTCACAGCATATCGAGACATTCAAATCTCCCTTAATAAAAGTATTAAGTTATTAAAATTAATAAATTACAAAATTATTATAAATTTTAATAATTGTATACATATTATATACAAATATACATATAATTTTATAAACTATCATAAAATTTATAAAAAATTTAAGAAGCTTAGCCAACTCAATGCAGGGCTGCCTTCGGCTCCTTCCTTTCGCAAATAAGTACCTGGACAAGTTATCACCTCCCATTTCACCGTCGGGCTTGCCTCCATGATGTCGCTGCTTCTATGCATGTTGGGTCCTAATAGGCATTCAGTCATCAATCTAACAGATACCTACTGAGCCATGTGTTAAGCATGGTTCTACATGCTTGGGATGCAAAGGTGAGCCCCACAAAGATCTGTGCCCCATAAAGCTTGCAATCTAGCTAGTAAAGGTAGAGAAATACAATACGCATAAAAAATAAGTCAATTCCCTGGCGTGCTAGAAGCGGATGAGGGCTAAGGAAAAGAGCAGCGTGAGAAGGGATGAGGAGATGGGAGCAGGGCAGAGACTGCAGTTACAGGCCAAGTTCAACATGCTGGGCCCAAATCTCTTCCTTCAATTAAACTTCAAATGGGTAAATGCCAAGTATATTAGCTACGATAACATATTCATGGGCTTTTTAATTGCTCGGCTTTCAAAGAAATCTTATGCAAATTCCACTTAGGAAAGAACCCAGCCTGGAATTGAAAACACAGCAAGAGTCTGCAGTCTCCAAAAGGGAGTGATTTTAGGATCCAGGGAAGGTCTCCACCATCCTCTTTGCTTCTGCAGCCTGGACGTTCATTACATCACGAGGACATGAAGCCTTCCATTCCACGAAGGGGGCTCAGGTGCAGAGGAGGGGGCAATGCCGTGTCTTAAAGGTCCTGAGCAGTTAGGGATAACGAGTGAAATCTGACACAGAGAGCAGGCTTTGACAGCAGTACTTGCACCTAGGTACTAGGTACTTGCCTGGCTAGAACAAGAAGGAGATTCCAGCAGCGGAAGGAGGAAGAAATTCAATAAACTTAAGCCTTTCAGTTGTGTCCTGAGTCGTTTCCAACAAGCCTACTTCCCAGGGGCTCAGGAACGCACAAGCTCAGGACAGGGAGCAGTGGGGACACAGAGACCCCCAGCTGGGCATCATCCCCCAGGACCCCCCTCTTTGCGGTATGGAGGAGGACGTACCAGTTAAGTGGTTACCAGGTGTCCCCCATCCACACGCCTCATTCGGGTTCATTCACTAAAGTGGAGAGGTTGGAATGCATCAATTTGTCCAACTTTTTTTTTTTACAGTGAACTTCATCTTCCAAACAGAATCTAAAGCAATACCCAGTGTCTAAAATATCCAGCAGTGGAGCTGATCTGAATGGGGGGCCAGCAAGAGGCCCATTCTGCGTATTCTTCCTCACCCCCCCCATCGTCCTCCTTAGAAGCATTTCTGAGAAATGGGAGAGTCCCACAGAACATGGCCCTTCTCTCCTCTGGCATCTTATGATTCTATGATGCACATGAACTGTCAAAATATGTAGCATGTAAATTCTAATTTAAGGAGATGAGTTAATTTTAAGAAAAATTTAAGGAGAGAGTGAAACTGGATGGGAGTGGGAACCAAATTCTCTAGCTAATGTCCAGATTGGGTCTCCCAGGCATGGACAAATTGTTCAACCTTTTGAGGGGGGAAGGCCAGGTCTCCCCCCCCGTCTGAGGAGGGGTGACAACCCTGCTGGAACATCTTTAGGAACAGAAGTGGGGTGAATGATTCTGTCATTCACCAGCTAAAGAAGCTTCAAATACACAGCAAAAATGACCAGGCAGTTCTACTCACAAACACAAACAGACTAAGAGGAAAGGATGCCATGTCACAAACCTTGATTCCAAGTTCGATATTTTCTCCTCCATACACATCCATCCCAGGGTCCAGAAGACCAATTTCACCAAAGAACCTCCTGTTGACCACAAACGAGCAGCCAATCATGGCTGGTGTTCTGCGGGAGGGAGAAAGAAGCAACAGTCATGTGATACATACACGCGAATATTACTCAGCCGCGAGAAAAGGAAATCCTGCCATTTGCAACAACACAGATGGACCTTGAGGGCGTTATGCTGAGCGGAACAAGTCAGAGAAAGACAAATACTGTAGAACTCTCTTATATGTGGAATCTAAAACAGTCAAATCATAGAGACAGAGAGTAGATTGGTGGTTACCAGAGGCTGGGGGATGGAGGAATTGGGGAGATGCTGGTCAAAGGGTCTAAAGTTGCAGTTAGAAGATAAACAAGTTCTGGGGATCTAATGCACAGCACTGTGATTACCGTTGAGAATACTGGACTTGGGGTTTCCCTGGTGGCGCAGTGGTTGGGAGTCCGCCTGCCCATGCAGGGGACACAGGTTTGACCCCTGGTCCCGGAGGATCGCACATGCCACGGAGCGGCTGGGCCTGTGCGCCACAACTGCTGGGGCTGTGTTCTGGAGCCCACGAGCCACAGCTACCGAAGCCCGTGCGCCTGGAGCCCGTGCTCCGCAACGGAAGAGGCCACCACAGTGAGAGGCCTGCGCGCTGCAATGAAGAGAAGCCCCCACTCGTCTCAACTAGAGAAAGCCTGCGCAGCAACGAAGACCCAACGCAGCCAAAAACAAATAAATTAATAAATAAATGTATTTTAAAAAGTAAAAAGAATACTGGACTTCCCTGGTGGTCCAGTGGGTAAGACTCCGCACTCCCAATGCAGGGGGCCTGGGTTTGGGGAACTAGATCCCACATACGTGCCACAACTAAGAGCCTCCATGCCGCAACTAAAAGATCCTCTGTGCCACAACTATGACCCCATGCAGCCTAAATAAATAAAATATTTTTAAAAATACTGTATTTATATACTTCAAAGTTGCCAAGAGAGTAGATCTTAAATATTCTCATCACAAAAAGAAACGATAATTATGTGACCTGTTAGGGGCGTTAGCTAATGCTACAGTGGTTATCTTACTGCAGTACAGAGATCAAATCAACATGCTGTATACTTTAGACTTATACGTTGTTATGTGTCAACTGTATCTCACTTGAAGGAGGGGAAGGAGAAGCCGCCTCTAAGGCATTTCACTGGTGCCGTAGGGGGTAAAGAAACACACGACATACTTCCTGCGTTCAAGTAACTAAGTTATTATTATTACTATGATTATCGCAGCCATTTATCGAGTAATTACTACAGCTCAAGCATAAATGCAAAGCACATTTCACGCACTCTCTCACTTAAAAACATCCATGGTCGTGTGAAGGAGGTAGGACCTCTCCAGCTGAAGCCCGCGGAGAGCTCGCGGCCTGGCATGAATCACAGAGTAGAGGTCAGGACCCAGCCAACTGCAAAGCCCTTCATTTTAGCCTTTCTGCTTCACTGCACTCTTCAGAAATGGCTTCGTGAAGGAGCTGGCAAACTCCCAGACTGCCAAACGCCAGAAATGCTGTTCAGATGCTTTCCTGGGCAAAACAGACGTCTCATACGGGAGGCTCCGTGAAATTCCACTGGGGCCGCCGGGAAGCTCTCCAGTGGGATGCTCCTGAGCTGAACTGTAGACCTCAGCGTTAGATCCTCGTCCGCTCCTCCAGATCTTGAGCTTGACTTTGACCTTAATGTCCAGATTTTTGACTCCTCTCGGTGCCCACGTGGTGCGGCAGCAGTGGGACTCACTGGAAAGGTGAGTGTTCAGAGTTGAACGGACCTAGTTTGATGAACATGGGTGCTGCCATGGGAAAGTGTACTTGTGTGAAGTTAATGGACCCTCCTGGATCCCAGTTAAGTCTCTGTGGAGTATCGCTGTGAAAAGATTTGCAATGAGCTCAGTGCAGACAGCAGGGGCTCAATAAATAAGGCTCCTCTGCCCTCCGCGTTTCTCCAGGAAGCTCACACCAATCACACCTATGGACACAGAACACTGCCCCCTACTGGGGCAGCTGTACCAGTTACGCCAGGACGGCAGTCATTTCCTGCAGCCTTCGGTCCCTCTGAGAGAAGCAGCTGGCCCCTTGCTTGCAAAGGCACTATGTGAGCCCAACTCTTATCTCAGTTAACTGAACCAGGAGTGAGCACAGATCCCAAATGGGGTCAAGCAGATTATGTTTTTCCTGAAACTTGGGATCGAGACAGTGCTGGGAGCTAGAACTAGATGGTCTCACCCATCTGTAGGGCTCAGGCTGCCATCTGGGGGCAGCTCCGGTGGTCCCTGTACAAGGATGGCTGAGCAGAGGGAGGCAGATGCACTGTGGAGGTGTGAGATCACGGGATGGGGGGCGGCCTGGTGTCTTCGGCTGCCCATCAGCTGACAGGTCTGGCTCCGCTCTCTGCCCCTGGGTCATGTGCGAGCCCCCTGGGTCTTTGTGATCTGTCCTCCTTTTATTTATTATTTGTTTAAATTTTATTTATTTTTGGCTGCGTTGGGTCTTCATTGCTGTGTGCGGGCTTTCTCTAGTTGCG
The DNA here is from genome assembly GCF_000442215.2 of Lipotes vexillifer. Taxonomy (NCBI): domain Eukaryota; kingdom Metazoa; phylum Chordata; class Mammalia; order Artiodactyla; family Lipotidae; genus Lipotes; species Lipotes vexillifer. Next base: position 474,671 of record NW_006797837.1, on the reverse strand, counting down.
GTGAGCGGGGGCTACCCTTCGTTGGGGTGCGTGGGCTTCTCATTGAGGTGGTTTCTCTTGTTGCAGAGCACGGGCTCCAGGCGTGCGGGCTTCAGTAGTTGTGGCACAGCGGGCTCAGCAGTTGTGGTTCAAGGGCTCCAGAGCGCAGGCTCAGTAGTTGTGGCACATGGGCCCAGTTGCTCCGCGGCATGTGGGACCCTCCTGGACCAGGCCTCGAACCCGTGTCCCCTGCATTGGTAGGCAGATTCCCAACGACTGTGCCACCAGGGAAGCCAGATCTGTCCTCCTTGACTTAACCCGTGTGTATTAGACAGGTTTCTGTTCTTTGCAACTGAATGGTGCCGATGACACGCGCTATCTCCCCCACCCTCTCCTTATGATCGGGGGAGGGTGGATGTTTTATCACACAGCCAGAAGAGGCAAACTTCAGGGAAGATTCACTCTGGGAGAGTTACAAGCCGGGGTCACTCGAGTGATGGAGAAATGCCAGTGATGTGTGCTTGGAGATGGGACGTGTGGTCTTGTGAGGGTGGGAGTCTGCAGAGAAGGGGGAACGGGAGCCAGTGCTGGTGTCACCTCAGTTTTCTAGAGAGCCATTGCTGAGCACATCAAGAAATTCTGAGATGTTAGAACAGTCTCTCCAACCCCTAAACTCAAGGTCTGAAAATTCCCAATGCTAACACGCATGCGTAGTTAAGATCCTGCTCTAAGACGCTGTGCTTTCTAACCCCTCAAGGGCAAGCAGGGCAGTTAGAATCACAGGGCACAGCAGTCAACAAACACTCTCGAAGGGGTGGCTCTGGGCACAGCCCCATGGCTGAAAAGCATGTTTCTCTGAGATTGGTTCAGGATCCACCTACAACAGCATCACCCGGAGGGCTCCTTAGAAAATGCAGATTCCTGGGTGCAGCCCAGACTATGGAACCAGACTTACAGAGATGGGACTTAGGAATTTGGGTTTGTACCAGCAGAACCAGCCTGTGGAGCCATCTCCCTCTTGAACTGCCAGGTCTCCAAGAGCAGAGAAGTTATCCCCCTAATTTCTCGTTGTATTCCCAGGAGTGAGTGCCTTGCTGACACAGAGCTAGATACTGTTGAATGAATGAATGAGTGTAACAGATCTGGTGACCGCCCCTGGTGGGGAAGGGCCCCGTGATGCCCCAGGGACAAACTAGCTGACCTGAACCAGAAGCCAAGGGCAGCAGGACAGTGTGCGGTCGCTAGGGGAGGGAGGGAGGGACGAACAAAGGAGGAGGGAAGGATTCAAAGCACAGGACTTTCACTGTCAAGGACACAGGCTGCTTCTTCCTTCCCGGTACCTCTCAGGTCGCCCTTTAGGAAACATCTTTCACCATCACGCAGCCTGATCTCTTCATGTAACTGGCTTTATCTGGATGATATCGTCCGGTTGCGGTGGCGGCGAGGAGAGATGGATTCACAGTATGAGTCACCCTGGGTCCTCTTACCTGCTGCTCACAGCTCTATTCAGCGTATTCCAGCAGGTCCCACAGTAGAAGCCCTGGGATTCCCCACGACAGGACGGAGAGGTCCCCTAGTGCCTCCTCATTGAAGTTAGGCCACAGCAGCCACCCAGCTGTCACGAGGCCCCACAAAGAGGTCACAGACAAGCAGGCTGCTGTCTGCATCCTGGTGGGCTGTCAGAACCCAAAGATGAAGGGCGGGAGGCTGGTCCTCAGGCAACGAAGATGTAGAATGAGCATGTGATCATTACTGCTGTTGGTGGCATGTGGAAAGGTCCCCTAAAGGCCACAGTCAAACACCTGCCACCATGTCAAGAGGGTTCCTGGGCGCTGGTACACATCTTGGCACTCTAATGAGGCCAAGCTTGACAGAGATGGTGCAGAGCAGTGCCTTGCAGGGGCTGGAAGCAGCCTGGGAGACCAGCCCCGAGGAGACGGCTTCCCTGCTAAGCCAAGAACCCAGTCCTGCAAACAGCAGGGCTCCGAGGCTGCCCCACTGTGCTGGGAGCGGGGCAAGGTTCAAGCAGGTGACTGATGTATCACCGGTCGATGTGGAGACTAAATAATTAAAAGGCGTATCCTCACCCCTGGCTGGGCCAGTGAGTGTTGCTGGTGAGCTCAGCGGATGACTGCTTTTGGATTCTGGATTGATGATGGACAGCTGTCCTCAATGCTCGGGAGAAGCAGGTCTCCAACAGAAAGCCTCCACCTGGCCCTATCTGGGACCCACTGCACTGGTGGCACGGTTAGCCAGACCCGTCCTTACAGGCAGAACCAAGAGCCCACCAGGGCCCCATTTCCCCTCCAAGGTTTCATCCTCACCTGCCCATCAAACCACAGTTGATGGCACTTCGGGGTCGTGAGCTCCTGGAGCGTGAGCCTACAGCCTCGTTCTTCAAACTCCACTGCGATTACCACCATCAGCACAAACATTTCAGTTCGAAATCATTCAAAAAGGATAATCATATTAAGGGATCTGCCAAAGTCTAATAGCTCCATTATGGAGGATAAGAACGGAAATTAAAAATAATCGCTTTTATTGTTGCTGTTCCAGAGAATATATGCAACATACACGACGGTTCCAGCTGAGAGAGAGAGGAGAAAGGGAGGGAGAGACAGGGGAGGACAGGGTGGCGGACCCAGGAATTTCCACCCAGATATGCAGAGCTTTGTCAGTGTCACTGCTTCCTCTCCTCGCTGGTGACAAAGGACCCACCTGTGTTCTAGATGTGTCCACCCTCAAAACGCTTCACTGGCTCCCTATTCTCTCCTGAGTTAAGTAAAGTTCTTCCTTAGCATGCCTGCCCATGGCTTGACCACACTGGGCAATTCATTGTTCGGGAAAAATGTGTCCCAACTTATGCCTGGACGCCCTTCCTCAGAAATGTCCTCCACAGGACCACCTCCGTCTGCCCAAATCCTACGCACCTCTCAAAACATATTTATATTTTTTGTTGCAAAAAACAAAGATATATGTCTTACAGAAAATATACCTTGACAAAAATAAGAAAACAATAAACTCATCTGTGCTCTCTGGCTGTAAGCTCTCAACTCTCTCATTCAGCCCCTGTCGTTCCAGTTCACCTCCTCAAGTTCACCGGATCCACCCCACTGGGACCTGCAGTCCACTGGCGCTGCCACCTTGACAGTGGAACCCCTCCTCTTGTGTTTTTCCCACCCCCCAAGCTCAAAGCCATGGTTGCTTATTGTAAGAGCGCCCTGGCTTCCCCATTCCCACTTTGCTTTGTTGGCAGAACCCTGATGCTGATAAGTACAGCTCTCCACAAGCTGATTTGGCTTTAAATTCAGGGCTGTGTGTGTCCAGTGGGTCCTCAGCGTGTCCCACAATCCTGCCCCCGCGGCCCGAGTCACTCCAGACTGACTCTCCTAGGAGACTCTGCCCCAGCTCCTCCTTCCTCTGCAAACCTCCCACACGACCTCCTCCCTCTCAAGCAGCCACGTTCCTTCCCACTTCCCTAAGAAAGCAGCAAACAAAAGCGAACGTCCCCACCTCCCTCGTCCACCCACTTGGTGGCCCCCGTCACCCGCCTGCCTCCCTCTTGCTGTAATTGAACTGTCCATGCTCTTAGCTGAGGCCAACCTCTCCACCCATCCTCTCTTGCTGCTCAAGGACCTCACTTCAGCCATCCCCCCCTCCCCTAAACACACCTGTATTAAATATCTATTCTTATTTTCTGTATTCTTGATGCTTTGGCACTTGAGGCCTTGTTGACTGGGGAGAGACTGCCCCTCCCAGGACTCGCCAATTCTTAGAGACAGCAAAAAACCAGCTGGAGAGGATGCCTCTCCTATGCAAACTAACCAGCCTAGAGCCCACACTCCCAGTCACCTCCTCTACCTGGTCTTTATACTCCAGGAAGCAATAGCCCTCTACCCTGATCATCCCAGGGCCAGGAACCAGATAACTGGAGACAGCCCCCTACACCCCAAAATGTTCCAACTAGCCGATCCTAAGCCAGATCAGCTGCTTACGTTGCCTCGCCCATTTCTTCTGGAAGAAACCACAGTAAAGACTTGGGCTCTTGCCCTCTCCTCATTTCTCCTCCTAACTGCCCCAGGTGCTTCCCCGGATGGCCCTGTGTGGCATGGCAGGCCTCCTTCTCTTGGAAACTGTGGGTAACAAACTATCTCTTTAATGGCAATAATCTGTTGTCCTCACCATATCTGAATTGAAAAACCCTGAGTACATGTTAGAACAACACTGTCCATTGTCATCTTCCGTCCTGGGCGGGCTCATTCCTAGCAGCTCAGTCTACAATTCCCCTCTTGACCCTCATCCCTTACAGCTGCCTCTCCTCATTTTTTGCTCCCCCTTACAGCAAAGCCCCTTTAAAGAGCTGTGCAGTGGCTTCCCTGGTGGCGCAGTGGTTAAGAATCCGCCTGCCGATGCAGGGGACACAGGTTTGAGCCCTGGTTCGGGAAGATCCCACGTGCCGCGGAGCAACTTAGCCCATGTGCCACAACTACTGAACCTGCACTCTAGAGCTCACAAGCCACAACTACTGAGTCCGCACACCACAACTACTGAGCCCGTGCGCCACAACTACTGAGCCCACGCGCCACAACTACTGAGCCCGTGCGCCACAACTACTGAGCCCACGCGCCACAACTACTGAAGCCTGAGCACCTAGAGCCCATGCTCCGCAACAAGAGAAACCACGGCAATGAGAAGCCCGCGCACCGCGACGAAGAGTAGCCCCTGCTCTCCGCAACTAGAGAAAGCCCGCGCGCAGCAACGAAGACCCAACGCAGCCAAAAGTAAATAAATTAATTAATTAACTTAAAGAGCTGTGTACACCTCACGTCTCCAATTTTCTCTGCAGTTCTCTTCTCAGCCACTCAACCAGGCTCTCACCCTCACCGCTCCACGGCAAGTGCATTTGTCAAGGTCAGAGACAACTCCTCCTAAATCGAATGGCCAATTCTCAGTCCTCGTCACGTGTGCCCTCCTAGCTGCATCTGATACAGCAGATCATTCCCTTTCCCTGGAAGCAGGCTCTCCATGCCCGGCTGTCTTCCTGGACGCCCCTTTCAATCTTCCTTCTTGACTCTTCCTTTGCTTTCTGATGTTCAGGGTAGAAGGACTCCAGGGCAGAGCCCTTGGATCTCTTTTCTTCTCTATCTGCATTCATTCCTTGGTGATCATGTTTGCTTTCTTGGCTTTCAATAGCATTTATATTCCAATAGTTTCCAAATTTACACTCCAGTCTGAATCCTTCCTCTGAACTGCAGGCTGGTACATCCAATTGCCTACTCAATGGCTCATTATGTCTAAGGGATCCCTCAGACACAGTTGGAAAGGAATCGTTAAGCTTCCTTCCACTCAAACCCATCCCACCTATCTTTTCTATCTTAGGTAATGTCAACTCCATTCTTCCAAATGTTGGGGTAAAAACCTTGGTGGTGGCTTTGGCGCCAACTGGTCAGAAATTCTTATGGCTCTACCTTCAAAATACATCTGGGGTCTGAGGACCTCTCACCATCTTCACTGCCACCATGTAATCGGAACCATCATCATCATACTGCCTGGATTACCACCATGGCTCCCAACTGGCTTTCACCCTGCTCTCTTGCAGCCAACTCTCAATGATCTATTGAAACATAAGTCAGATCAGGCTATGCGTCTGCTGGAAACCCTCCAATGATTCCCCATTTCCTTCAGAGTAAAAGTCAGGGTCTCACAACAGCCTCCAAGGCTCCATCCGGACACTCTGTGTTTCTGAGTTTCTTCTTGCCCTCTCTGCTCCAGCTACATTCCTAGGTATACGCTCAAAAATAACTGAAAAGAGGTATTCCAACAACAACTTGTACATGCATGTTCACAGTAGCATCTTTCACAGGAGACAAAAGGCTGAGCCCAAATGTCCATCAATGGATGCATGGATAAACAAAATGTATATGGTCCACCTGTACAATGGATTACAGTTCTGAGACATGCTGTAACATGGATGAACCTTGAAAACATCATGGTAAGTAACAGAAGAAAGAAGGACATATGTTATATGATTCCCTTTACATGAAATGTCTAGAACAGGGAAATCCATAGAGATAGAAAGCAGATTGGTGGTTGCCAGGGGCAGTGGGGAGGGGACAGTAGGGAGTGACTGTTTAATGGGTACAGGGTTCCCATTAGGATGAAAATACTCTGGAAGTAAATAGTGGTGATGGTTGCAAAATATCATGAATGTACTAAATGCCACTGAGTTATACATGTGAAATGGTAAATTGTATATGTATTTTACCACAATAAAAAAATGTGGAACTGGTGATAATAATCCTTAAGCTTCCTCTGATTGTCACATTACATTATAAATGGGAACCCAAATATTCCAGGTGCCGTTAAACAGAGGGCAGGCGACTGCAGGGGTGGTTCTATCTCCATCCTTACCTTCTATTCATGGAGACTATTTTCTAACACTCTGGAGATACCATCCCAAGATGCTTCCAGTTTTAGCCCAAACACCATATTTTCACAATCTGGGATAAGTGGCGCAAGCACCAAGGTGCTCACTCTAGGATGGGTGGGGACACACGGCCCCAGGGCTCAGGGAAAGCACATTAATCTAAACGTCCTGCTGGGTGGTGTCCAGCCATCTGTGACAGTCTCCTCATCAGTAAACCGGGCATGAGACTCTGCCCTGGAGACCTAATAGGACGTGGTTAGAATCTGATGAGGTGATGAAAACACATGGTCTCCATGCAGGACAATGTACTCAACACGTGTGAGGTGTTATCAAGAACTTTAAAGAAAAGCAGAGGGATGAAGGACTGAGGGGGAGGGGAACAGAGGGGAGAAGCTGGTGAGGGAGTATCCTGGCAAATGGTGTCACTCCAGGAAATATTTTGGGTCTAGAACGAGACAGGCAGCGAAGGAAGCCTGAGTTCTAGGAGGAAAGAAAAATAAGGAAGTCTAGTACACAACACGGTATAAAGGTGTGAAGTCTGAGGTCGGTATCAGGGGTGGGTGTATGAAAACACAACCCAGGGAAGAGAGTGGGGCAGTCACAGTGGCCCAAGAGAAATGCCTGCCCAACTTGCAGTGACAGGTGAAGGACGCTTAGCCCCGCAGATGGCCCAGCCCGTCCAGAGGTCACCTCCTCTCAGCCCCGAGGTCAGGGTCAGTCTGTGCCTCTGCCTGTGGGGTCCAGGAGAAAATGTGTGAGATCCCACCTCCTTGCTGCTCTTGGCACTTGTCCAACTCAATGCCTTATCCGCACTGCACAGAAGGGCTCTGAGCAGGGGTCAAGTGTGGCTGCTCATTTGTGCACTTGTTTATCTGGTCAACAAGCATTACCAGGCAATGGAGGATGCCTTTGTTAGACTATGGACCAAGCACTTGAGGAGATAAAAACACACTAAGAGATCGTCCTAGTGGGGAAGTAAAGCAAGCACTATTTCTTGGTGTTCCTCAGTGAAAATGGTTTCTGGTTGAAGCTATGGAGTTATAGCTATGTATCTATATGTCTGCATCTATATGCGTCAGCAAGGCTGTTGGAGTGGAAAGAGTAGACTCCAGGGGTGCAGGGGAAAGAAGGAGCTAGAAACGGAGACTGTGGATCTGTGGCGTGTGGACACGGTGATGAGCTGTCTTCAGAACAAAGCCCCCATCGGGAAGGGTCTTCCCTCCTCCCCTTTTCAGCGACGGCTCTTACCGGGGCACCGGGGTGTGTGCGTGTCACAGCGTGGCTGGCTGTCTAGGTCACCACGGTGGCTACAGGGGCTGGAGTGTCTGCCTGCCCCTTGCCTTGTCCTGCCCACCTCTTACCTCCTGCCGCTCTTGGAGCTCCCAACTGCCCCCCACCACTGCCAGCCCAGTGGCCACATCTCCAAAGGCATGTCTGGCTGATGGTTCAGGAGTCAGGGGTCCGGAGCTTACCCTGTTTTCTCTCTTCTCTTTCCTTTGGGCCAAAGCTGCCTTTCTTTGTCCTCAGACTCAACCACTGCCGTTTTCCTTGGTCCCAGCTCTGCCTCAGCTAATATCCAGGCCTGTTAGCTGAGAATCTTCTAACACCAAGGCCCCATTTGTAGGAAAAACATAGACAACTCATTGCCATCCCTGGAGCTGTCTTGGCATGAATTTCTGCAAATCCCGTTCTCAGAGCCCAGCCAGCACTGGGTATTTTGGGGGTCCCATCACGTTTTTCGGCAATAAGTAGCTTGGTTAATCAAAAATGCACTGATTTCAGTGCATCTTATTATAACATCACACACCATGAGTTCTTTTACACCATTTCCTAATAAACACAAGTTCCTGATGTGGATGTCACCCTCCTCAGTCACCCTCTGGCACAGACACTGGTTTGCTAAAGTGACCAAAAGACAGGGCAGGGATGGGACAGGAGAACTCAGCAGGCACCACATCACCCAGGCCAACAGTGCCCTGTTGCAGGTGCATCCGGCGCTGCAGGAGTATAATTCATAATTACACCTAATCCTCAAAGCAGCTCTACTTGGTAGTTATTAGCCCCACTTTCCAGCCAAGGAAACTGAGGCTAGAGGTTAAGTGAACTGTCCAAGGGCAGACACATGCAAATAAGTTCGGAGCTAGGAGCAACCTGGTGGTGTCTGATCCCACACCGTCCTAGGTATCCTGCTGCCTCCCACACGAGATCACTGAACACCGGCAGCAGCGAAGGGCTCTCGCACTGGGTAAAATAAGTGGTCCTGCTTTGAAGATTCCTGGGAACTTGCAGCTGCTGAACAGTAAAAATACAATTTGGGGGAAGGAGTTGGCTGGCTCTCATAGAATTCTCAACTGGCACAGTACAGTAATTTAATACTCAGAGTTCCATTTGCCTCTGCTATACATATAAATACCTAAAGGGTAAGTACCGCTTGCCTTTCTAAAAAATCAAATGCTGGATCCAGCACACAAATATCCCACCAGAAAATAGGGCCCAAAGGCCAGTGCTTTGCCTGTTAAATAGAGGTAACACATTCCCTTTTGTTGCTGAAAAGATAATTCACGCTGAAACAACTTCCTCCAGATTGGGAAGTGAACTGTCTGGGTATTAAGAGCCTTTCCTTGTGAAGGATAAAGGCAGTGCTCATCTCTCTGCAGTGCGATTTTTCACAGATGCAGAAAGTGTCAGTGGGGATTGAAGTTGCCAGTCCCAAACGCCTTTCCTTGGCTCACTGATTTGCCTGGGCTGGATTTATTAAAACAAAGCCCCTAACAAAACTCTGCAGCAAGATGTTTCCTATAAATAATTTTCTCAGCATAACACTTTTGCTCTTTGCTAATCATAGTTTCTTTAGGCTTTGAGAAACCGAATTGCAAAGTATCCGTTGAAGGCTATTTTTGTAAAAGCATCAAGTTTCAGCCATCGATATATATGGCATATATATATATATATATATATATATATATATATATATATATATATATATATATATATATATATATATATATGACATATGCTATCTTGTGAGATGAAACATAGATTCAGTGAATGTTTGGGGAAGAGAAAAAGAAGAAAAGTCCAGAGCAAGGTTTTGGCTGTTTCTGTCCAGACAGAGAGCTAAGAACATTTTTCACAGACGAACATTTATAATCCACTTGAAGATGGAAGCACTTGATTTGAATCTCAGTGAAGCAAAATGCTATCCCTCCCCCAGCAGAAATTCAGTTTTCCTCATTAGCAGACCCGGACTCCAAAAAATTGAACTCGTTATTATTATATTTTGAATTTCACCAGTAAAATATTTGGGGAAGTTGGTTTTCACTCTTGTTCAAAAGTACCTACATAATAGCTTTGATTTAGTGTGTCTTGGATCCTAAAGCTTAAAAATATTGACTATTTGTCCCTTTACAGAAAAATTTTGCTGAATTCTGTTCTAGAACAGGAGCCCTGGAGGGAAATCCAGATGCCACGTGGAGCAACTTGGTACCTACCTGGTGAGTGGCCGGAAGGGAACTTGGAGAACGATAGATAAGGGCCTCAGGGGAGAGAAAGACTTGGAAGATGGATGAGCCTCTTTCTCATCTGTTAAAGGGGGATAACAGTCCTGCCGCAGCTTCCAGAGCTGATGTAAGAACAAATCTGATAAATGCTTTGGGCCGTACACTTGAAAATGGCATCAGGCTCTCGACACACGTGTTGTTCTATAAAAGAAAGTGAAGGGCAGCAGAATGTGCCACCCCAAAATACGCCTCTTTGGCACAGAATTATCTTCAGCTGGTTATTTTTAAGAAACAGCAGACTTAGGAGAAGCTCTGAAAAATCTAAAAGTAACTCTTTTTAAAGAGAAGTTTACATTCAGAGAGGAAATCTCCATTTGTAAGGGTGTCTCCCTCTCTGCACCCGGAAGAGAAGGGTGACCCTAAATCTCTATAAACTCTCCCCAATGGAGGAGACACCAGCTTAAATCTACGTAACAAACCTTACCTTTGTTTACTGTGCTTTTCTTGGTCACCTTCCATCAACAGCCCTCCCTGCTCCCCAACATCTTCTTTTGTCTTTAGCTGGAGATGGTATTTCAGGTGGTGGCTTTGGCCATTTCTGGGAATTACTCAGTGTTCTTGGGTATCTCCATGAATACCCAAGGCATACAGGTTATTAAACAGATGTTTGTTTTTCTCCTATTAATCTGTCTTTTTATTACGGGGTGGGGGGGGCGGTTCTCAGCTGAGAACCTAGAAGGGTAGAGGGAAAATTATTTTTCCTCCTGTACAAAAAGAAGAGTGTTGAGATTTGTGCATGCTGGAGAATTTTCCTGAGAAGATTTTAGAACATCCTATATAAATGCAGGCTCTACGGGATAACATAAAATTAAAAGTAAGTAAATGAGATGTACCAAATACGGACTCATCTCAGGCAAAGCAAGATGACTGGTCAAAGGAAACCCGGAAGAAATGCCCCGTGTAAGTGATTCAAACTACCACAAGGACGTGACTCTCTCTCTGAGTCCACCCGTGTGTCTATCCACATGTACTCTTTTTCCTCCTAATAAACACTTTACATGTTTCACTATGTTCTGTCTCTATGTGGAGATTCATTTCTACACAGCTGATGGGCCAGGGCCGTGTCACTGGCCACTGGCCACTTGCCCCTGGTGGTCTAGTGGCTGGATTCAGCGCTCTCACTGCTGCACCCTGACTTCAGTCTCTGGCCGGGAACCAAAATCCTGCTTCAAGCCACTGCAGGCTGAGGCCACCTGAGATCAGTAGCTTTGAGTTGGGACTGGGATGCTTTAAGACTAGGATGAAAAGAAGCAGAAAGATGTGAATTTTCGGTTGTGACGATAAAACCAACCCTTGAAGCTAACTTCTGAAACAGTCTCAAAGCCAGGATTTCATGAGCATGAGCTAGACACGGGAGAAAGTGTTTTCTAAACTGGGAACATCCCTGAAAATATCAAGGATGGCGGTCAGGCAAAGCCAGAGGATGGAAGGTGTAACAGGGCCGTGGGTCTCGATGCTCACTCACCTTAGGCTCACCTGGGGAGCTTTGAAAAATTACCTGCGCTCGGGCTCCCTTCCAGACACTCTGATTCAACTGTACTACATCCATATTTGAGTCAAAAGTGCAACGAGGGTTGAGAACCATGACAGACGGGATGTGTCCAATCCCAAAAGGAGGCTAGTTTTTCCTGGATTGGGGTTGAAGGCTGAGGGCGAGTGGAGAAAAGAATAGCCCTGAGAGAAGACCTCTTCTAGTCTTACTGCTTAGGCTGGAAGTCAGGGTGGGGAGAGAAAGCCTGCAAATAGACTAGGAAGGCCGCTGAGATGATGCTTTGCTTGCTGCCTAGAACTCTGGGGGGAGGAAGAAAGTGTTGCAGGGTGCCCAGAGTGGGGCAGATATGATGGAGAGATATTTAGGCAGAAAGGAGACCTACAACAGCATTCCCAGTGCTCAAAGCCAGCTCCTGGTGTGGCACAGGATCCTGACGTTCCTGCATTCCCCAGGGAAGGGGTGGCAAAATAGTTACCAGGCTGAATCACAAGGAGTCAGGAGACTGGAGGACACAAAATAGGTAGATATTGTGCCCAGAGTTCAAGACCAACACCAAGGACATCAGCAGTGGATACAGAGGGGGAAAGCTCTGAAGATGGGGATGTGTGAGATGAATCAGCAGGGGCCAGGAAGGTTCCAGAGGGCAGCCTGCAGCCCAGCACCTCTCCCCATGGCCAGCCCCCCTTGCTCCCAAGTGCTATTCAAGAGGGGAGGCAAGAGAAGGAAACCCTCTGAGGAGGAAGAGTGGCCCTTACAAAGAATATAACCCGTTTAATCCTGCTTTGCTGAGCAACTGACTTCAAAGAGATGGGGATTTAAATTGGAAGAAACTGAGTTACCCTGAAGTGACATGATTAGTTTTCGTTTCCATCATCAGTGAAACGGGAATTAGAGACCGAGCTGAATTCAATATGAAAAAATAAGTCAATATTTTTTACATCTGACTTGCAACTGCAATGTAAAACCTGCTACAGAGTACTTAGAAGAAGTATTTAGAGTACTTAGAAAAATAAATGGACTCTAAGACACCAAGAGAAAACAAAGAGGGAAAAAGAACAAAGGAGTCACATAAGAGAAACAACTTTTCTGGAAAAGAATTTGGCAGTATGTCACATGAGTCTCAGAAATGGACATGTGTTGGACCTAGAAATTTCATTCCTAGGAATATATCCTAGAGAATAATAATGACGTCTGCCTCTGAGAATATCAGATTATGTGATCTGCACAACTCTCTAGGTGAAAACAATGGAAGAAACTGGGCAAAAAATTGAAATCTTAATAAAACCACTAAAGATGAACACATGGAAATGATTGAGTTGAGATCTCGCTGAGAATGGAACGAAGAGAGAGAAGCCCAGCAGTGGGTTTGCTTCTGCTCGGAGGTATGTACTAGTCCAGAAAGGAAGCTGAGAGGCTGAGTCCCCTTTTGAGCTTGCATTTTTGGCCTGAAGATTAGGACTACGAACACGAACGTCAGCAGTGAATACAGAGGAGCAACCTCAGAAGACTAGGGAGTTAAAAGTTGGACTTCAGGGCTCCCCAGGGATGAAGAACCTGAGAAGCTACTCTCCATTTTTGTCTAGGACCCTGAAAGGCTGTCCTTAGAGTAACTGTCTACTGGAAATCAACCTGCCCTCCCACAGGCTTCCAGGCTGCTTCATGTCACCTGGGTGGTCCAGAGAACCTCAAATCTTAAAATTCAATTAAGGGCACCAGGGCTGCTAGCACTCCCGTGTTTACAGAAGTAAGCAAAAATTTTCACTATAGGCAGATCCTACCAGCCTAGGTTTCAACTTAATTCAGTAAATAAGTTTTCAAATGCAATCTCTAACATAAAACCAAAGATAATTAGAAGCATCAGGAATCAAGATGTCAAAAGTTCGACCTGTGGAAATAAGAGACAAGGGAAAGGTTACCACAGGACCTACAGATATTGGTACTATCAGACACTAATTGCAAAATATCTATGTTTACTGTGTTTACTATGTTTGAGGAGATAAAAAAAAAAAAACTTAAAAATTTCAACAGAGAACTACAAAAAGTGACACATCAGGTTTGAAAAAAAGAGAAAAATCTAGAAATGAAAAGTTGAGTAAAATTAGGAACTCACTGGGTAGTTTAATAGCAGATTAGACACAGCTGAAGAGAATATTATTGAAGTAGATGATAGATCAAAAGAAAATTTCCAGAAAGAAGCACAGAGGTAAAAAGATGGAAAATACATGAAAGAGGATAAGTGAAACAGAGAATGCAATGATGAGGTCTGACATAGGCTTCAGAAATCCCAGAAGAGAAGAAATAGGGCAAGGCAATATTTGAAGAGGTAATGACTGAGAATGTCCCAGAACCGAAGAAAGATATCAACCCATAGATTCAAGAAGCCCAGCAAATATTAAGCAGAATTAAAAAAAAAAAAAAAAGAAATCCACACCTAGACATGTCATAATGAAATTTAAAAAGTTAAACAAACAGGGATAAAATCTTATAAGCAGTCAGAAGGGAAAAGAAAAAGAAATAAAGATTTTTTAAAAATGTTTTTGTATAAACTTTTTAATCAAAACATTACTTATCATGAAGAAAGACTGGAAACCTTCTGAATTTCCATCAATAGGGATATAGTTAAATATATTTTGGCATATTCCCATGATGAAATGTATGCAGCTATTAAAACATCATTTTTAAAAATACTGAATTTAATGCTAATAAAAAAGTCAAAATACAGTTTTTCAGGAAATGGGCCAAGATGGCAGAGTAGAAAAACCCTGAGCTCACTTCCTCTCATGGGCGCACCAAAATCACAACTGTATGCAGAACAGCTACTGATGAAAAAGACCAGAACCTACGAGAAAATATCTTCTACTGCTAAAGACATAAAGAAGGAACCACAACGAGACAGCTTACCAACAGCATAAAATGACCTGTGAGCAAAAAAAAGAAAAAGTCAAAATACTATGGTATCAATGTCTGATCTCTCTATTTAAATATATATGGTATATTGGAAGGAAATATGCTAAAAATATTACCAATCATTATTTCCAGTTTCGAGGTTGTGGGTTATTTTTTTCTTCTTTGAACTTTTTTTCATGTTTATACCATGAACCTGTTGGCTTTTAAAATCAGAAACAAAAATTGCTTTCGCTTAGTTTCATTTAAAAATACAACACTAACCATCTTTGTGGTTCTCAGTTCCAAATTGGGGCAGGACCCATTTGAGCTACGCTTACTTTGTACATGTCACATTCTAATTATTCTGTTTTTAAGTAAGTTGGGGTCAATGCACTGAAAGACAGTCAGGAGATGGTTAATGTTCAAACATGGTAGTACTTGAGTGAGGTTGGTATATAGCTGCTCTTTTCTGGATGCTTCTATGGACAGCCTGCCAAGCTTTCCCTCTAAAACTTTCCTTTTGTTCTCCTAACAGGAGACCATGTAACAGGATGGGATTCTTTTCCCCAAAATATTCTTGCAGCAGTTTGGCATGTCCCCATCCCCTCCTGGGCCTGGCATATACCGAGCTGGGATAACAAGAAGGGCTTTTCTAACACAACTCAAGGAGAAAAAAGAAACACTCCTTTAGTATAAGAAGACATATTAAATCTTTAATATAATAAGATTTATATTATAATCTTTTCTCATGGTCTTATAGATGCTTGACCTAGAAGCTCATGAAGGAAAACTTCCTTGTATCACCTCTTCAACCCACACGGGTCTAAAAAGCCTCTGGAATTCCATTCAGGAATCAAACTGACAAAAGAAGCAGGTGTCCACAGGACTGATAACCTTGGCCAAGCAGACTTGGGGTGTGGGAAACTTACTGGAATAATAACCAGAGCACATGAAGCATGGACTGTACTGTCCTGCCATCCCAGAGATAATGACACGAGGAAGTGGTTTTTCATAAAGGCCAAGTAGTCACCAGGGTCCAGAGGCTGGCAAGGGGTTTCACTGGATCCAGAGCCCCCAGAGGCTCAGAAGAAAGCGGTTTCTCACACACCCTCACTCGCTTCCTGGCTCAGTGAAATCAACAGCAGTCCGCTATTTGCTTCCAAGGCTGATTAGTTGATAATTACACGGAGATGTAACACATGGAATTAAGCAAAATACTCTACAGGAAAGGGACTTTGGCTGCTTTTTTCTTCCTTAATGAAATCATTCTTTTTTTAAAGGTCTCTGCTCTGAGGAAGAAGACGGGACAGGCAGCACAATGAGACCAGCTGGCTCTGCCTCAAAACACCACCCCTGAAGTGCCTTCTCCCAGCCATCTCCAAGGGTACGGGCAACAGCCTCTCAAAGGTCACTCCCAAGATCACTTTCAAGGCATCCCCAACACCTGCCTGATGGATCCCAAACTCCCGGGCAACATTCAAGGCTGGCAGAGACTTGGCCCCTTCCTAACTTCCCAAATGTCTTATCTACAATCCCTTCTGTGAATCCTCACTCACATGCCAAGAGCATTTGTGCTTCCTCCTCTGTGTTTATGCCATCCTCTGCTCCTTTCTACTCAAGTCCTTCTATTTTATGGGGTTAGCTGCAGCCCCGTGGCCTCCATGAGTCTTCTGGCCAGTTCAGCACAGCGGCTCTCCACCTCTAGAGTACCTGCTGTCTGCAACAGTCCTTTGGCAAGTGTACTGTTCTGTTTTTCAGTTTTCCGTGTCTCCCCACCCCTACCTTCAGGTCGCAGGAGTGGGGACATGGCCATATTGCTCTTTTCCTAATCAGACGTTGTGCCCACAGGCTTCAGTGATGGGAGCGCTTGGGTACCGTGAATCAGCAGCAGTGCATGAGTCAGCCTTTAATGGATATGATGACTGCACTGCATCCCTGCCATCCACACATCAGATTGGGTCCAAAAGAGCAGAATAATTCTGTCACTGTGGGCTTTGAGAGGAGGCCAGAAGGGAATGAGATACTAAGAACAGCTTTGACTCACAGGGAGCAGCTGGGTAGGAGGAGGGAGCTTGGCAACCCGGGATGGAACCCGGAAGATCAGCAGAGGCTGGCCTTTTGTACAGGGCTGGGGTGCGCCTGGCAGCCTGGCCAGGTCCAGAGTTTCAAAGACAAGCCTCCAAACGTTTTCCAGTGAGAGGCCAGAAAGTCCAAATTCAGGGTCAGAGTCAAGTCCGGACCCACAGGGAGGAGTTGCAGAGCAAAAATCAGAGCAGGAAGTATATCCCCCGAGGATCGACTGGGCAGCTACGATTTCAGCGGGTTTTTACGAGCCTGGGGGTACGTCTCCTCACCTGTCAAATGTGAGTAGGCTCTGCTGCCCAGCTTGAGCGGCAGTGGGTTTTGAGCCACTAAATTTGCTGCTTTGCCACCAACGCTATAACAGCTCAGGTTTATTGAGTGTTTGGCAAATCTTAGGCACTGTTCTAAGCATTTACCTAATCATTATGTTCGAAACATTATTTTACCTAAGCCTCCCAAAAACCTATGCGGTAGAGGCTATTAATATCCCCAATTTAAAGATGAAGAAACTGAGGCACAAAGGAAGTAGATCATTTTCCCAGTAGCAAACTACTAGTAAGTGGTGCAGCCAAGACCGGAACTCAGGCTCTCAGGCAAGGCCCTTGGAGCTTTCTCCCTACCTGACCTCTCCACCTGTCTGCCTCACCTTTGGGTGAGTCCTGGCCCTTGCCTGGGGGAGAACCACACTGCTGGCAGTGGTCCACAGAGCAGCGATGGGGCTGGTCCTCCCCTGGGGCATGTGCTCCTTCAGGCAGATTCTTCCTGCATGCCCTCCCCACCAACTCTAGCATCCCTGATCTTCCAGCCTCTTGTCTCCAGGGAACGTATACCTTCCCAGCTCCTCTAGCCTGCATCCTTCCTGCTTCAGTCAGACCCCTGCCTCCTGTTCTTTCTCTGAGACTCAAACCCTGCTGAGACTCACAGCCTGTGCTCTGAGTCCTGTGCGGTCAAGGGCACAGGGGCGACGGAGATGTTTAGGGGAGTCCAGTACACTGTGTTACTGCAGCCTCAGTTCTAATGACATCTGCATCAGGGGGTCCCCAAGACTACTCCCAGGTTTGAGCACTCACTAGGAAGATTCATAGGACACAAAATATGGTTATACCACGGCCATGACTTATTACAGCAAAAAGATTCAAAGAAAAATCAGCAAAGGAAAGGGGCATGGAACAAAGTCTGGGAGAAACCAGGCACAAGCTTTCAAGATCCTCTCCCAGTGGAGTTACACAGCACAGCAACGAGCTGTGACAACACATGTGAAATGGTGTCTACCAGGAAGGCTCAGTGGAGAGCCTGGGGGTTTACTGGGAGGGTGATCATGGAGGTACCCTCTGCCTAGCATGTACCAAAATTCCAGTCTCCCCTACGGAAAGCAGGCACTTAGCATAAACCATATTGTTTGTTCCAAGTAATTCAGATACAGTGAGTTACTCCTATAAGATATCCAAGATGCCGGCCAAGGGCCAACCTTGGAAGCAGGCCTTTTTAAGAATAAATGATTAGGCCTCCTATGCTAACTCTTTTCTGCACACAATCCAACACAGACAATATAACACCCCCTCGGAGCCTTCTTTTCTTCCTCATTTGTGCCAGATTCCAAGCTTCCAAAGTTTGCTTCTCTCCTTTTCTTTTTTCTTTTTCTTACATCTTTATTGGGGTATAATTGCTTTACAATGGTGTGTTAGTTTCGCTTTATAACAAAGTGCATCAGCTATGCGTATACATATGTCCCCATACTCTTCCCTCTTGCGTCTCCCTCCCTCCCACCCTCCCTACCCCACCCCTCCAGGCGGTCACAAAGCACCGAGCTGATCTCCCCGTGCTATGCGGCTGCTTCCCACTAGCTGTCTACCTTACGTTTGGGAGTGTATATATGTCCATGCCTCTCTCCCGCTTTGTCACAGCTCACCCTTCCCGCTCCCCATATCCTCAAGTCCATCCTCTAGTAGGTCTGTGTCTTTATTCCTGTCTTACCCCTAGGTTCTTCATGACATGTTTTTTCTTAAATTCCATATATATGTGTTAGCATACGGTATTTGTCTTTCTCTTTCTGACTTAATTCACTCTGTATGACAGACTCTAGATCTATCCACCTCATTACAAATAGCTCAGTTTGCAAAAGCAAATGCAAAACCTCACTGGAGACACCTACATTCAACCCAGAGCTGCCAGACAACACCGAGTCCCAATCCAGAAGCTCCACTGAAGGTGAGCTCATCATCTAAAATTACAAAAATATAAGGAAACAATCCATGAGTGAGAGTCAGCAAATACAACAGGATTAGAACCCCCAAGCACTTGAGATAATGGAACTATCTTGGGGCTCAGGGCAGACCGTCCCAGAATATGCCACAATGGCATATTGAATATTTTGATTATTCTGAACTAAAGTTACACAAGAAATGGCCAATGCAAGAGAAACACTCTTGACACTGCTTTCAGTCTCCTTGAAAACAGGAAATAAATCTCTCAAGCAAAAGGTACATTCCTTGCATCTGGAGGTAGAAGGCCACCCGTATCGCCAGAGAGAAGAAATTCAGGCTGAGAAGTCTACAAACCAACCTTGTTACTTCTTTAATTTGCTACCCTAAACCCAAACTCTGCTTAGATTCTCCACTAGTTGGGCACCCAAAACCTAAGTCTCTTTGTCTTATCAATTCCTCTCAAATTTATTGTTTCTTTGTCTAAAATAAAAGCTGCCTGCTTTGGCCACTGCTACGAGACCCATACCTATGAGACCTCCATGCTCACGAATTAAAAATTTGTTTCTTTTTCTCCTGCTAATCTGTCTTGTGTCAATTTTATTATTAGTCCAGCCAAAGAAGGCAAGAGGGGTAGAGGGGGAAGCATCCAACGCCCTTGCCCCAACAACTACCAGATAGAGACCGTAAAATAAAAGTGTTCAGAATGATTAAAAATATAAAAATAAGGATCCAAAAACATAAGAAAACCCTATGAAGAATACCCAAGCAGAATAAGCAAACGAAACTTCTAGAAATGAAAAGTATAGTCTTTGAAATTTAAAACACAACAGACAAATAGTAAACTTGTAAAGAGTAAACTTGCAATAGTAAAGTCAAAGAATAAATTATACTTAGCTGAAGAGGGAAACGGAGTGAACAAAGGGAGAGATTGATGAAATTACCCTTAGTGCATATAAAGAGATGGAAAATATGCAAAAGGGATGAAGAGATAATGAAAGTTGGCTCCTGACATGCCAACATTAGCCAGCAAGCTACTGGTGCCTGGGCAATTCCTCCCTGTGGCCAACAGCAGTGGAAATTACTAAATGGTCTACATTCAAATAAAGCTTTATAATTTATAAATAAAACTTTAGAGGTCAATTCCTATAATTCATTTGATCTTTTAAAAATCCATGCAATAAAGCTACAGGTACTAAACTACTCACCTTACAGATGAAATGATGGAAGCTAAGAAAGATGTAAGGGACTTACATAAAATCATACAGCTCATCAATGGTGAAGCTGAATACCAAAGGGGATCTTCAGAATCCAAGAGCCTTTCCTCTCTACCACATCCCTTCTTGATGAATACTTCTTAATCAAAGGGTGCTGCTGCCTTAGTCTGTTTGGGTTGCTGCAACAAAATACCACTGGCCGGGCAGCTTATAAACAACAGAAATTTATTTCTCACAGTTCTAAAGGCCGGAAGTCTGAGATCAGGATACCAGTACGGTTGGGTGAGAACCCTCTTCTGGGCTGCAAACTTCTCAGGGTCTTCACACAGGGAAGGAACAAGAGAGGTCTCAGGCCTTTTTAAAGACATTAATCTCATTCATGAGGGTCCTGCCTTCATTACTTAATCACCTCCCAAAGGCCTCACCTCCTAATACCATCACATTGGGCATTGGGCATTAGGATTACAACATATGAATTTGGGGGTAGGGGGGGACACACATTCAGACCATAGCAGATGCCAACTGGGATGATAATGGAGGAAACTTTGCCAAGTTACCTGAGTCTCCACAGTGTGAAGTCAACCACAGAACCTCAGAACCACAGAGCGACTTTCCTTCCTTGTCTTTGAGAGCATCCGCTATCTGCTTAGGCAGAACTAGCCTGGACTGGCTTTTTGCAAAAAAAAAAAAGGTGAATTGCTGGCTGCAGCCAGCTCTCAGAGTGAACTCCTACCACCCTGGGCTTCATCATTTTGGGTGGGAGGGAGACAATGCCTCATTCATTTCCTCCCTATTTTAGGGGAAAATAAACTGGATGGGAACTCTGTTAGGGTCAATTTCACAGGCAGGGCACAAGATGAGAAACATATTCTCAACCGTGGGTTGAAACCATAAGTCAACCACGGGTTACTGCAGCTCTTTCACCAAAGGACAAGGAGAAATGAAATTCTTTGGGTGCGCGGGGTCTCAAGCATTTCCCCCCTAGAGACACGGAAACAAACTGTTCAGCTGCAGACACCCTCACACACCAAACAGGCTTGATCTCTATACTCTGATATCCCCAATTTATAAGTTATTGGGGTTCAACACATCTGCCAGGTGGGATCTCAGATCTGACGAGTCTGTGGATTCATTACCCTTGGCAGAAGGAGTCTGGGTAAATCTGCTTGCAAAATAACTGTTGTGTATTTTAATTCTCAAAAGGGCAAGGCAAGTAGAATGCAGATCTATAGGTCCTGCTCCAGCTACATCCTTGTCAACTTCAATAACCTTCTCAAGATGATGATTATCTTTTATTAAAGAAACGCGGCTTCTCCCAGAGTTATAGGGCAACCAACAGCAAAGGGAAGTGTGTCCTCTAGACTCTAAGCAAGCTTCGTGCCTTACCTCTTTTAGGCACTTATTGCTTTCCACCTTATATGGTCATTATCCACCTACATGACTGAGTTCTGCTCTAAAAATGTGCCCACGTTCTAGTTCCCTTGTGAATCATCAACAGCACTTAACACAATATCTTTCATTGAGTAAGTGCTCTATAAATATTTGTTGGGTAGCAAATGAATGGATGGGCCTGAGTGGGACACTCTTT
>NW_006797837.1:438806-453078 GCF_000442215.2 Lipotes vexillifer | reverse complement strand
CACTCTTTCTTTGGTAAGCTTTCTGCTTCAAGAAGTCTTCTCTGCAAAGGGCCTTCCTGTGTATTCATACGAGAGCGGCAGGAATTCAGAAAGAAATGGCATGCACGTCGCTAAGCGGTCATATTCATAATGAAGTCCTTTTTATTCTTGTTTCAGATTTGCAGCCTGATCACATTGGTTCTCAGGAAGAATTCATAGGAAGGTGCTCTAGCTTCCAGCTCCTTACATCGTCCCAGATTGGGAAAGAGCAGAATAGTGGCCACGTTACACACGTAGAAGGGGGGCTGTGAGTTGGAACAGGAGACTGAAGAATTCCCTCCCCACACTACCCGGCAGCAGGACCACTGTTCCTCCAGTTCAACTCTGTGTGGTGGCTTAAAGAATCCAGGGCCGGCCAGTGCAGAGTACAGATTCAAAGCCGAAGTGGATCTAATGCGTTATTGATGGTAACGAGCCTTCTGTTAAGAAAGAAAATGGCCCACTGGTGAACACTGTCTTCATGGGCAGTTCTGGTTTGTGAATTATGACACAGTCACGCTCATGTGTTTGAACAGAACACTTCCACTTCTAGGAAACTGGCCTAGAAATATGCCTGTGTAACAAAATATACATTTAAGGCTAATCACTATTGTATTCGTTGGAATAAAAAAAAAATAGAAATAACCTAGTGTCCATCAATAGGTCCTGATTAAAAGCCTCCAAGGACAGATGGACTTCTGTCTGTCACATGTACTGCTGTGAGCCCAGCACCTAGAACACTGCTGGCGCACAGTAGGTGCTTAATAAGTGTTTACAAGATGAACAGGATGGCATTCAACTGTTAAAAGGACTGAGGTAGAACTAAATTCCAGCTATGGACATGCGTCCTTGATGTATATTAAGTGAAAAAAAAGCAAGTTACAGAATAAAGTGAATGATGTATTAGGAATTTGGCACTTGTAGGTGCCATCAAAATTTCCGTTGGAAAAAAAATATATATATATCTGTTGGAAGAAACAGACTCACAGACATAGAAAATAAACTTAAGACAGGGATAAATTAGGAGTTTGGGATTAACAGATACACACTGCTACATATAAGGTAGATAAACAACAAGGACCTACTGTATAGCACAGGGAACTCTATTCAGTATCTTATAATAACCTATAGTTAATCTGAAAAAGAAATTATATATCTATATATATAACTGGATCAATTTGCTGTAAACCTGAAACTAACACAACATTGTAAATAAACTATATTTCAATTTAAAAAAATGTGTGTGTGTGTGTGTGTGTGTGTGTGTGTGTGTGTGTATTTGCTGGAAAACGTTTGTTGAATTTACATAGAAGGTGTCATGTATGTTTACGAGCACATGTACAGGCTACACACACAGGCACACATATTGGTAAATGCATAAAGGGTCTGGAAGGCTGTATACAAACAGCTCAAAGGAAGGGAGTGAGCTAAGGAACTCTCAGTTTATATAATTCTCCAAGAGGTGAATTTTTTACAACAAACGTTTTTCTATTTTTGAAATTTAAACATTAAAAAAAAACCCTCAGCCTCCAAGAAAATCTCCCTGTGCCAAGGGCCAGGGCCAGTAACTTGCATAAAGGGCAGTGGATAATCATCGCTGGCCCGAGGCTGCTCTTTCCAGCCCTCCAATAGGATGTGAGGTGACGGAGAAGTCATTCCAAGGGCTCGGCTCCTGAACTCACAGCGAGCAGAGAAGGGACTGGAGAAACCCTTCATAAAACGAGGGTTAATTTGACAATGGAGAAGCTGTTCCCGCCGCCACATTACCCAAAAAAGGGAGATCGATAAGGGCAATTGATCATTTTATCTCATCACTTCAAGGGACTAGGGAGAACTTTCACAGGCACTGAACTCGCTCTCAAGTTTAAAGGCCTTTAAATCAATTTTATTAGGTTAATTGACGATCTCGTCCATGCACTTTTGCTCTGCCATCTGCCGTGTCCTATCGGGTTGACAGTAAGGCTCGAGGTGGAGTACTTGGTCTCTTATCCCCACTGAAAATGAAACAGAGGGGGTGCGGTCGACCTCCATGTGCCGCTGGCTAAAGGGCTAAAGAAATAAGAGGCCGTTTCATCCTTCAGGAAGGATGAAGGATGGAGCACAGTTCTTGAAACACAGCACTGGGAAGCTCTGATTTCCAGGGTCTCAAACGGACTCATAAAAATGTGGTTTGGGCACAAAACACGCTTAGAATTTTCCCTTTCTTTTTAAATATCGTCAACCACTGTAAGTGTTCTAAGCACAAAATTAGCAATGTTTATTTAGTTAACGGCTGAGCCCCCATTTTGTACTAGTCACTCGGTGTGCTAGTTTCCTTGGGCTGCCATAGCATATAATCACAAACTGGGTGGCTTACATTAGAAATTTATCCTCTCAGCATTCTGCAAGCTGGAAGTCCAAAATCAAAGCATAAGCAGGCTGCACCCTCTCGGAAGGCTCTAAGGAAGAATCTGTCTTTGACACTTCCAGCCTCCAGTGGCCGCAGGAGTTCCTTGGCCTGTGACTGCATAACTCCAATGCCGGCCCTTTCCTCTGTGTGTCTCCTCTTCTGTCTCTTGCAAGGACACTTGCCATGGGTCTTAGGGCCCACCTGGATAATGAAGGATGGTCTCATCTAGACATCCTCACCCCAATCACATCTGCAAAGACTCGTCTCCTTTCCACATAAGGTCACAATCACAGGTTCTGGGGGTCAGGATGTGCACATATCCTTTGGGGGGGGGCATCATTCAATCTGCCACTCTGTGGTAAGCACTGAAGATACAAAGATACATAAGCCACAATTCTCCCCGTTGAAGAGTTCCTAGTCTGTTATATATCATCAAGTAACTGTGATATAATGTGCTGTGAAATATAAAAGGTAGACGGAAACAACCGTCTTGAAGCTGGAAGACTGATTTAGGAGAAAGCTATAAAGAGGAGAAGCAGGCATTCGGGCTGAACCTTAAAGAATAAAGAAGCCATCAGTAGGCAGACAGGGATGCGGTAGGATGAGAATGGGCATCCCAGGCAGCAGAAAGATTATGGGCTCATGGAGGAAGGAATGGAGGTTTGAACGTGCATGTTGTGTTCGGAGCAGGCAAAGCTACCCAAGGGGACAGGAGCATAGCATCCTTGTGTGTGTGTCCTGGGGGAGGAAGCAGGAGACGGGGTTTACCATGTGGGGTCAGGTTGTGAAGGATCTGGTCCTTCCAGTTCTACATCTTGCCAAGCACTTGCCATCACTCAACTTTTCAAGGGCTAGTCACTTCAAACTTATCTCTACCTGTGTGCACCCCATTATACAAGGAGCTCCTCAAGGCTAAAGGTCTATCTTCTGTGCTTCCTCCTTAGCAATGAACATGACTGTGTCCAAGGCTGGACATCTGTGCCAGGCTGCTCCAGCTGTGCCTGGAGAAAGGGTGAGGCCTAGATGTAGGAGCCCCCCAAACACAGAGTACTGGGTATGATCAGAAACCTGGGGGAACAAGTCTACCAATGACAGCCGGCTCGCTGAGCTATCTCTGGGAAAAAGAATTTAGTGAAAAGAGCAAAGCCTAATGCTGATAAACAATCTCTCCTGCTATGAACAGCCATTGATGTTTGGTCTTTAATCGTTGATAGCTAAATACCCAAATAGACTGATTGTTAAGACAGTCAGTTGAGTCATAGTATGACTTGTCAGGCTGAATTCATTGATTTTTATGAGTAAACACGCTCCGATAATGGCCTGGCTGGGGTGTTATACAGATAGGGCTTCAGCATTACTATACACAGAGTCGAAAATTCCAACTGCTGGAAATTAAATGCATTTATTTCTACAAATTAAATTGCCTTGGGGAAACTGGCCTCAGGTGCAGAAATACTTAATGTTTACCAACTCATATTCCAATTGCTAAGTAACCCCTGGTCGGGTCTTGACACTTGGTTCAGAAATAACATCTATCTTCTTAATAAGCAGATAAAATGAAATCATGACCACATGACCACAGATTTCACGCCCACCGCTTCTCCTAACACAGATGCTTGATGCAAACTCTGGAGACAAAGACAGTGTGGTCACCACCGAGCCGTATGTTAGAAGGAAGCATCACAAAGTGGGATGACTTATTGTTTGTACAATCATCTGTGGATAATAGAATTCAATGGTTCCCCAACAGAATTTTTATCTACTTTGACTTCACAGGTAAAAATGCATAGAAACGAAAGGAAATGTACCAGATTTTACTCAACTGTCCTCTTCTGTACAGATCTAATCTGGTGTCCTCATCTGCCAGGGAGCATGAACCCCGATAACATTTCAGAACAAAGAGACAGGAGAATAAGAATAGCATGAGCTGGATTCAGAGGTCAGTTAGCCTCTGGCTAGCACCCACCATGCCACGTGGTAAGATGGATGAACATACAGAAAAACATAAAAATTTCTAATCATTCTAAAGCTTGGATTCAGGCAAGCTATGGCCAGAATCTGGCCGAAACAGCTACTAACCACAAGTCAGTGGGGCTGGAGGGACAAACACAACTCTGGACTCTCTCTTGAAACAGTATTCTTGCCCTCTTGAAGGATAAGAAAGCTAAATGATGCTTTCTCACCATCCTCCCACTGGCCCAAAGGCTCAGGGGTAGAGAGAGAAAAAAAAAAAAAACGGGCAGCTTGGCTCTTACTATTTTACGGGACAAGATACTGGGTTGTCCCGTTCTCCCTTAGGAAACTAAAGCTCCCAGAAAACAAGAGGCTGGAAATATGGCCACAGGGAATGTGATATACCGTATCACAGAAGTGTAGTTCTCCCAAGTGAGCAGGGAAGGGAGAAGGTAGCACTGAGACAGTGAGACTCAGTATGCAACATGCATGCAAAGAACCCCCAAACAAACATGCAGGAGCAAATGCACAGAGCCTTAGAGACCCCCCAGGGATGGGGTCAAGATATGATGCCACCTCAGCCCAGCAGAGGCTCATAAATGAAGCTTCCAGACGTCTACCTGTGATCCGTGTGGCTGTAAGGATGGAAAACGGGCTCTGACTGACTGCCAACTCAAGCCTAAGCTAATCAACCATTTTCCCCGGCATGTCTCCTGAGGATGACAGTCTGTGGGAAAACACTGCAACGCAAGGGAAAGAAAATATCTTCCTGAAGTCTCCAAGAAGGAGCGGAGCTCTGAAATTACCAGCTACAGGAACCAGAAATTGAAAAAAAGAAAATGTTTGTCATCATCCACTGCATTAGTCCCATGATCTTCCCTAGAGTCTATTTTCTAAGACATTATACGTCATATTTATTTTACGAATTCTGGCAGGGAAGGACACATATTTGTTCCCCTACAGTTGAAAAAATTCATGAGCTAGTCACTCATTTTACTGAATCCTGTTGGTTCCTGCCTCAATGCCTCAGCTTTGCTTCCACGGGAGGACTTTTAACTCGTACGATGAAGACACGTTCCTTTAGGTAATTCAAATTTTTAATAAGAAGTATATTTCTAAATGTTTGGTCTGAGTGTTGGGTGAAAGAGAAACGCAAGCATCAACTACTCTGGTCCCTCACGTGCGGTTGTGGGTGGAGGTGAGGCGCATCTCCAGAGATGAAGAGCTTGGCCGAAAGGAGACACAGATGCCCTACGAAGGCAATGGGGCTTTTACTGGGAGAAGCACAGAACCTGTAAACAGCTGTAGCAAGAGGCAACTTCTCTTCCTTGTATTTTTTGTTCCTTTTTTCCTCCCCGCTTGAGAGCAGCAAGCTTTGGAGGCTATGGACAGGAGTGGACCCGGGGTGGGGGCGGGGGGGGGAAGGCAAAAAGCAGGTTCCTTGGGGTTGCCTCTAGAGCTTCAAGCTCTGCAGGAGAGACGCCCCAAGGCTCATCCGAGAGGAGACCAATTAGCAAAGTAGGGATGAAATCTCCATGAAAGGGGCTGGTAGCCCTCTTGTGCCTTTATACCTATGCACAGACCCCAGCTGAGGGGAATGTGGAAACTGACAATTAGTCAAGATTTGGTTCTTTAGATCCAAACCATCTCAGGAGACATGGTCTGATCCGTGCTATTGAGCTTGGAAAGTGATGATGTCATTCATACAGTTAGACATACGCAAGTTTAAGAGACATGCTAGTGAATTCCCTGGCGGTCCAGTGGTTAAGACTCTGTGCTTTCACTGCCGAAGGCCTGGATTTGATCCCTGGTTGGGGAACTGGGATTCCCACGGGCCCTGCAGTGTGGCAAAAAAAATAAATAAATAAAAGACATGCTAATCAAGAAACTCTCTTCAGGTGATTTTTCTAATCTCCCTCAGCGCCGAACTCACCCTTCTCAACCCGGCACTGTGATACTGGGGCAGGAAGTCCCCAGATGACATTTCCCAGACCCCTTTGCCTGATTATATTCTGATTAGACTTCTGATTAGAATCTGATTAAATTAGGTTCTATGGATTCTGTGTGCCATAAAATTAGATGTCTGCCAATGGGAGGCACTGGCAGGAGGCCGGAAGTCAGGGGAAGGAAACAGGACTCATCCCGTCTTAGGCTTGGAGCTACATCTCTCAAGAAGCAAAGGAAGACAAGAGCCCCAAACTCCAGGGAACTCCAGAGTTCCTGGTACCACATGCACTGCATCCCCAGGTGAACTGAACATATGAACTTATTTACAAAACAAAAGTAGAGTCACAGATGTGACAAACTTATGGCTACCAGAGGATAAGGTGGGGGGGGGTGGGTAGGGATAAACTGGGAGGTTGGGATTGACATATACACACTACTATATATAAAATAGATAACTAATAAGAACCTACCGTATAGCACAGGGAACTCTACTCAATACTCTGTAATGGCCTATATGGAAAAAGAAACTTAAAAAAGAGTGGATATATGTATAACTGATTCACTTTGCTGTACACCTGAAACTTAACACAGCATTGTAAAATTAAAAAAAAAAAAACCCTCTGTGTTTGAAATATCGATGTTCCTGACTGGATCCTAAAGGACCCACTACCTTTAGGAAATGTCCTAGAATTTTGTGAGGCTTAAATGCGTTAATACGTGGAAAGTACTTAGACTAGTGTCTGGCGTCTAGTAAACTTGAAAAGCCCAAGAGTCAAGTCACATACAACTGGCTATTGTGACTACTATTATATTACTATATCTGCTACTGTTATTAAATTATCATCTATCGCTATGTTATCCAATACAGTAGGCACTAGCCATATGTAGTGATTTAAATTTTAACATAAATTAATGAAAATAAAACTAAATGAAGAATTCAGTTACTCAGTTGCACTGGTTACATTTCAAGGGCTCACGTGGCTACCATAGAGGGAAGTGCAGATATGGAACATTTCCATCATCCCAGAAAGCTCTATTTGGACAATGTGCCTAGAAAGCAACTGGAGAGCTTGTTAAAAATAAAATTCCTGTGCTCCTCCAAAAGATGCTGATTTAGAGGGTTTGTGCAATCAGTGTTGATAACTGGGCCCCTCAAGTGAGCTGATGTGGGTCTTCCCCAACCACACTTTAAGGGTAACTGAGATGGGGATGGGGTATTTGTCTCTTAACACGCCTCCTAAAATGTCTTTAAGAGACGTGTGTGTGTGTGTGTGCGTGTGTGTTATACACAAACATAAATACTGTTCTCTCACACTTAACCAGAATAATAGAAATCACAATTTCAGAGATGGCTCCAACTTAAAACAAAATCTCTGTCAACCCAGATGATCAGGAGCACATCCACTGTCCTGAAGGGACAGAAGGGACCCTGTTTTGCCACCTTCTCAGCGGAAGTCTGTCCTTACATGACAGGTGACCAGGTAAGTAGCAGAAAGGATCATGAGTAGCCAAAGGCTGCCTGAGTCACAAACTATTTGCTCCTGTTCACCTTTCAAATCACAAGGCTCATTGTTTAGCAAATGCTTCTACTTTGACGGTCACAATTAATCTTTACTTTTAAACAAAAGTATGTTTACATTTTATTGGTATTTATACTTCAGAAGCTTTCCGGAGAAAAGCCCACGAGTCAAATTTAAACAACACGTTTGTAACAATGAATTCTTGATTGTGTAATAAGCTTTGCAAATATTGAAGTAAACAGGACTAAAATTCACGGATTATTAATTACCTAGCGGTGCTTGCAACACATGCCCTCAACCTTCCCACCTACAGAGAAGATGCACGTGGCATGCGTAATCTGCTACTGAGTCAAGAGGCTGCTGATTCCCTTTATGCAGAGAACCAGATCATAAATGTTCTGGAAGCTCAGAGCTGGGAAAAGTCGTCTCTTGTAATGTGCTTATACACATCTCACCAGCACCAAATGAGAGCTGAGTATTCCATCCCTCCTTCTTTGCCCTGACTGCTAGGTGGGCCATTTCAATCACTGAAACTTCCTATTTTCATTTTATATGTAACCTTATATTTTACTTTACATTAAATCTTTTTTACACATTTAATCTTATGTCACATGGTTTCAGTTTTATATATCTATGCTTTTACTGTAAGTCTCCTCACATTTTTTCTGCAAATAGGTGGTTATAAATTCATCCATCCATCCACCCATCCAGCCAAACGATTCTTCCATGCTGTGGGTAACAGCTACCACTTGGTAACTAAACTCACTAGGATTTCTAATCCCCCGCTGAACATACCAGAGTTACAAAGGGAGACAGACTGTATTAACCGAACACAATTGTTCATCTTCCCCCTGCTCTGACCGTGCTTTCCTGGGTAGCTCCCCCCCTCACCGACCATGATCTTGGTTGTGTGACTTGCTTGGGCCAATGGCGTGTGAATGGAGGTGATGCAGGCCGTATTCAAACAAGATCTTCAAGTGCCCTTGTGCGTTCTGGCTCTGATTGCTCCTGCCCCCTCCAGAAGACTATCACATACCCACAGGTATGACTCTTTGGTTGGGTCCCTGAACGAGAAGTCATAGAACAGATTCCCAGTCAATCCATAGCCCAGAGAAGAGTTACACGGTTGCCCGTAGATGACATGTGACATGAGCAACAATGACCTTTTGCTGTTGAGGCCACCAAAATTCGGGGTCACTGGTTATGCCACATAGCAGAACATAAGCACTCTTCTTAACTTGGTTGTTGCTGATGCAAAAGGACAAGACTGGAATCCTGGCCCCAATCCGATGGCGCATCCCAGCTGGGATCAGCTCGTGGGACACCATGCCTGATCTAAGGCCAGAGACACACGTGTGTTACGCTTTCCTGAAACCTTCTGGCCAGGAAAACAGAAGTATGTGAAACAGAAAGAATTCCCAGACGATGAGGTGATGCCAAAAACTGCAACAATGAAATCCAAGGGCGCTCCATGATCCTGTATCCCAGACGGCAAGGAGAGGTTGGAGCCCCCTGTCCTGCTGTGAGTCATTTTCAGGCTCTCTGCCGGGTTTATATCTCCCCTGCAGAGACCCTTTGGGTTTAGCACTCTAGCCTCAATTACTTAGCCCCCCCAAAATGGAGGGGAATTTTGGTAAAAATCTTGGTCCAACAGTCATATCTCAAAAGTGGAGAAAAGATGAATACAGAAAGGGGACGGTGATAGGGAGTGTGTGTGTGTGTGTGTGTGTGTGTGTGTGTGTGTGTGTGTGTGTGTGTGTGTGTGTGTGTGTGTCTCTCTCAGAGAGAGAGAGAGAGAGCACACATGTGTGCGTATTTAAGGAGAAAATCAAGGTCTCTTCTGATGAAATGCCAGGTTCCTTGTCTCGCTTTTTACTGCAGACATTTTTAAGATTTTGCTACATTTGAAGATTTGCTACAGATGGCAAATATTTATTAACAAACCAACTACAAAATGAGCACCGTGAGAAAAGACAGTTAAAAGTTTACACAATCCTTAAAGTCAAGACTAAAGTGAGCCTTCAACGTCAGCCTGTGGAGGACAGGATAATAATCAGATCAGAATCGAAGGAAACATGGATCTCCACGTAGCCGGGGCTTTGAAATCTCCCGCCTAAGAGCTCCTTCAATTACATCCCAGGAAACCTAATGACATTTTCGAAGGACTGATCTCACATAATCAGAGGTAAAGCAGTCGTTCGTCACACTTAAACGGTGGCGTTCTGTGATGAGTTGGTTCTAATTCTTGTATTCTGTGGATTCGTACTGCTTAATGACACGCATAATGGCTTTCCTGTGTGATTTTTATATATCATACTGAACTATTTTTTAGACCTTCCTTCCCTTTTAATATTTTACTGAAGGGATGTTTTCACATATGCTGAATTCACGTCATTCATTCAGAGTCTACAGAATATCTCCATCAACAATCATAATTATGACAACAACAGTGGATGGCATGCTCATAAATAAGCAATACATTGTGCTAGATATAGGCTGGACACATAAATAAATAGGACTAGATTCTATCTTAAAATTCTAATGAAAGACTCTCATAGAACTTGGAGGCTGATGGAAGTGATAGGGATATGACATTTAATAACTAATAAAGCAAAGAAAATGACCGTTGCCATAAAGGAGGTGCAGATGGAGGGGCCGTGGAGAGATTACATCAAATTTGGAGATGAAGGTGGGCTTCATGGAGGAGGTGGCACTGGGAAGGCTGAACCTGC
The DNA here is from genome assembly GCF_000442215.2 of Lipotes vexillifer. Classification (NCBI taxonomy): domain Eukaryota; kingdom Metazoa; phylum Chordata; class Mammalia; order Artiodactyla; family Lipotidae; genus Lipotes; species Lipotes vexillifer. The sequence continues at coordinate 442,519 of NW_006797837.1, read as the reverse complement.
TTCTGGGCATTGGTAGTCGAGGAGGTCGTTTTAAGCAGATGTAACCTTGCCGGTTAAACCAGTGAAGCAGGGCAGTGTCTGGAAATGTTGCGAGCGGTGTGACTCCAGTTTACAAAAGAATATATTTTGCATTTCAAAGTGAGAAGCTTTGCCTGGTCCTCTGGCTGGGTTCAACCAATTTGTGAAGAATTGGCTGCAGATTCCGGAAAAGAAGTTGGTGTTTGAGAGAGAGAGAGAAGGAAATTGAAATGACCCGGGTCCTGTTTCTCTTCCTGGCACCATGTGTAAGCAGCAGTCACATCAACTTTTTGCAGAGAAAAAAAGTCTAACATCCTACTAAAAGAAGAATCCAAATGAAAAAGGAAAAGTGGGAACATTTTGGACTAAACGAATTTGTGGCTGGCACTAAAAACATTTAAACAGGTCTAATGATTATAACAGATGTGGTCACAGAAACACATGCAACTGTCAGGCTTATTCTTCAAAGAGATGATAGCTAATGTAAAAATTAATAAACTGAGAATAATGTAGGCCTAAACCCTCAGGTTTCATTAACAGAAGGAATGGAGCAGGGAAGACAAGGGACAGGAAAAATTTAAATGAGTTCAACACCTTGCCTTATTTGGGATGGAGTCAACCATGAGTTTGATCATTTAAAAATACAGGCTTCAAGTGTTTTTGAAAATATAAATAGAAGTCATAGAACTAAAAGGAAAATGTATGTCTTCCAAATCACTGGAGAAGACAAAAACAAAGAAAACATACAGCAGAGAAAAAGGTGGAAAATGAAGGCCAAGGGAGTTTGCAAACAGGAGGCAAAAACCAGAACACAAAGTAAGGGCGATGATGTTTTTTCCTGACAATAATCACATAGAATTCAGAACCCTATCCTAAAATGGAAAGACTCTTACACTAAGTTTAAAAACAAAATTCATCCACGTACTACTCACAAGCAACATGCTGAAAACAGAATGACAGAGAAAGGTTAAAAAGATCGGCAAAGATTTATCAGGCCAAAACAAACGAAAAGGAAACAAGGGTGGTAGCATTAATTTCAGAACAATGAAAGTCAGTGCCTCTACCCCCATATAAATCAGACAGCTGCGCTGATAAGGCTCACTCACTATTTTTCACAAGATTAAGACAGAGGGGTTATAATCTCAGGAACACAAGGACATCACTTCCTTGAACATCTTTCTCCAAGGGCAAATACCAAATGTTTTAGGAAATCCATCTGGTCTACCGTGGCCATCTGCTCAGCTGGTTGGAGACCGAGGTCATGCATAGACTTTGCGTAGAGTCCTGCTGGAGCTCTGTGTACCGGGGACAGCCTAGACCAGTGGTCCTTGGATGTGGGTGGCATCAGAGTCACTTGGAGGATTTGCTGGGCCCATCCCCCAAATTTCTTAGTCACTAGGGCTGGGGGAAGGGGAGCTGAGAATCTGCATTTCTCATAAGTTACCAGGGAATACTGATGCTGCTGGTCTAGGAAGCAAACTTCGAGAACCCTTAACTTGGATGATTTATTCCCCTACTGATCCAAACATTCTCAATCTCAAGAAAACTACCCCAGGGGAAACCAGATTCCACCAGGGAGGAGGCCCGGGCTCTGTGACCACATCACTGGCCTGAGGAGAGGGCTAGTGAATGTGTGTGGTCAGTTTACGCCAGCAGAGGCCCCAAGAATCACCTGCATCACTGCAGAAAGGATGCGAGGACTGTTTGCAGCTTTGATGTTGTGCCAGGAACACATCAACCCTGTGGGTTTCTGGCATGTCCTTCTTTGTTTCTCCTAGAGAAGACAAAGCAGACTCTGAGGCCCAAGGGTACTGCGCAAAGAACACCAGACTGAATGCCAGGCGCCCAGGTTTTATCTCAACTTCATCACTAAATAGCTCAGCGACCGTGGGCAAATCACTTAGCGTCATTGTACTTTGTTTTTTTTTGTTTGCAAAATGAGACATCTGGATGAGAAGCTTTTCAGGGTCTCTTATGGTCTAATGTTCTATGACTCCTTCTAGAAGCAAAACTTTAGGGGAAAAAATTCTCTAGGATTGTGGGAGTGCTCACTCAACGGTTACACTTTTAATACAGACCATTTGTTACCATTTCAGATATGTCATAAACACAATGCCATCAGCTAGCAATCTGTTGTCCTTTCTTTACGGTATGATTGACGATATTCAACCTGCCACCAAATGTTTTTCGGGAAGAAACCATTTCCCAGCAAGCCAGCATGGTGACACATGTTGGGCTCAGAGCCTGGACACAAGAAGTCCAAGAGGAAGAGAGTGGAGGAGCCTACATCAGCAGCAGGCCCAGAGCTGGGCCCAGCCACTGTGATCTGAATGAACTGCCGTCCTCATCCACTGGGGGCAGAAAGGCTGCCACGTCGGTACCAGGGTTCCAAGGACTTTCCATGGAGAGGGTGCGGGCAGCAGCGGTTAATACAAAGATGGGGTCCCAGGCAGGCCCTGCAAATCGGTGGTCCAGACCCCAGGGAGAGGTGAGCAGGGGCTGAAGGAGGTTCCCTGGGCAGGTGAACAAGCATAGAGGCAGAAAGCAACCTCTATATTGGGCAGACCTGGCCACTCTGGCCACCTGGGGACAGGTGGGCTAAGCCTGGCCTTTGACTCACTAGCATGCAAACACAGAAGTAAACCCATGCCAGGCCTGGAATCTGCCTTCAGAAAGATAGCTGGCATCTGTCTGGGCATCTATAGTCACAGCTCTGTTGCGCTACAAAGAGGTGTATGTGACATTCTAGACTCCAGCACCCACTAAGTGCGCACGCGCACACACACACACACACACACACACACACACACACACACACACACACACGGAATCATCAGGCTCTCCATGGCCCTCAGGAATCTCCCACAGTCAGCTTTCGCTCTCTTCCACTCCCAAGATCACACTGACCCCTCAGCAGATTTTACTGTAGGGTTCCGTGGTGAAACAGAAGGAACCGACATCATTCACCACTCAGCCAAACTGAATCCAAGCCATCCACTGGCTGTTCCTGTTCGTTCTTTCCTAGTCTCTCTTCCTGGCAGTGCTTTTGCTGGGTCCCTGTATCTCACACCCCATCTTCTCCCTCCACGCTTGCTCCAGACTCCTAACCCCACCCCCATCTAGTAATCTTTCCAGGAATCACCCTGACCAAGAATAAAACAGTCAACTTACAGGCATCAGGATCCAGGGCAAGGGAGGGCGGCCCCTCCATCTTCCTGCCTTTCCCATCATCCACTTCAAGGATGCATTTGTAGCTTCCATACACACCATCCTGCTTCCTACCTCCTTTGCCTATGCTGGTCCCTCTGCCCAGATGTCCCGTCCCATCTCCCTTAACGTGGAATTCCAGGAAGAGGTGTGGAGAGGTCACATAGGACGGGAAGCTCCCCAACTCTAGGTCCTCATGGGACTCTGTGCATAAATCCACCATAGTCTAACCCCACTGTATTATAATAACCTACCTAAATGGATGTCTCCCCCTTGGACTGTGAACTCTTGGTGGGCCAGGGCTGCTGCATCTCACTGACTTCTCAGAGCCTCCTACGAAGCCCGGCACACAGTAAGTGCTGGAAAAATGTTCACTGAATGAATGAATATCGCTGCCTTCTTGTTAGGTAACGGCCCCAGCTCATTTCTGCCTCTCCTGCATCCCATACTGACATGGTAGTTACACAGATCTCTTTAGAATAACTGCT
>NW_006797837.1:413642-438505 GCF_000442215.2 Lipotes vexillifer | reverse complement strand
TGCTGAACCTACTTCTAGATCACACCTCTCTATTTGTCACCCCCCTGGGCCAACCTGACTGCTTCCTCCTGGCTTTTTCTGCTCTGAAGGTATCCCTCCTACCTGATGCAAACGCTTTAACTTGGAAAACAGAAATATTCCTGAATGTCCTCAACCATGACCTTAAAGAATCCCTGTGATTTCTTGCAGGGAAGAAACGATGTCTTTCTCTTCTCAGTGTCTTCTAGGACATCTGGCAGAGTGTGTGGTTACAAAATGAATGAATGTGAGAATAAATGAATGAACTGGCCAATGTTCACTGATTAAACCATTGACCTAATCCAAGCAAGGGACTGGGTAAAAATAGGCATGGAACCATTTACTGGAACTCAGAGAATCTTCCAATTTCCTTCCAGGCAAAGGTTTTAATCTTGCCTGGCAGTGGCTTCTAGAAAGATGTGTTGTTCAGAACATCCATCTTTTCTCCTCCTGCCCAAGGGGCTGTGTGAGAGTCTATCCAAATCATGATGAGAGAAAAAGCTGCAGTGTGTTGGAGCTTTACAGCTATTCTGAAGCTTCCTGGTGACTCACCGAGTTGAGAAGACATTCTGGAAATAACAGTCTCAAGGCATATTGATTTGAGTAGTACATGCTGGACTGTGGCTCTTGGGTGATTAAATCTCATAGCGTATCCAGGACTCTCAGAAACTCCATAATCAAGCGGAGCAGGTTAGGATGACTTGAAGTGATGGCAAATCACCTAACCAGAGTTCCTTGGGGAAAGCAATTTCTGGGTGAGAACTTGGATCCCAAAGGAAAGGGCCAGTAAAAATGATAATATGAAGATCAAGTATTTGTCTTCTTCAGAAATCAAGGGAAACAAATGAGCAGAGCCAATAGAAAATAAGAAAGAAGACGCACAGGTTGGTCCTCACCCATGAGCATCCTTGCGTTTCATCTCTATTTTTATAAACTAGATCAGATCACGCATGTCCCTATGTAAAACCCTCTAAAGGCTTCTCCTTGAGCTAAGAATAAAATGCTCCCTGCTTGCCCTGGCAGAGAAGGCCCACCTGATCTGGCCCTGGCTGCCTTCTCTGCTCTCCCCACCGGCTCCTGCCTCTCTGCTGGCCCTCGAATTCCCACAAGGGGCCAAGCACTTCCTTCGCCGGGGGACTTTCGTAAGCTGCTCCCTTTCCCCATGGCTGATCCTTCCTGAGATTCCCTGCAGCAGTCCCCATGTCACACTCACGTCACCCTACTCAATTTCCTACAGAACATTTATCACAGACTCAGGTTTTCTGTTTTAATTTGCTTGGGGCTGGTTGGTTTCATGATTTTCCCTACTGTCATTTGTAAGCACCATGGAAAGAGGGGTTCTCTATGTCATTCACCACTGAGATCCCTAAATCTGGAACAGCCCCTGGCATAGGGACAGTCATCCTCCCCTTATCCCGGGGCTTTGCTTTCTGAGGTTTCAATTACCTGTGGTCAATCACGGGTCAAAAACATTAAGTGGGAAACTCCAGAAATAAACAACTCAGAAGTTTTAAATGGCACGCCAGCCCACTCCATCCCACCTGGGACGTGAATCTTCCCTTTGTTAAGCGTATCCCGCCCCTCAGTCACTTCGTAGCTGCCTCGGTTATCAGATGAACTGTCAAGGAATCACCGTGCTTAGATTCGTGTGACTCTTTTGACTTAATAATGGCTCCAAAGCACAAGAGGAGGGATGCTGGCAATTTGTGCCAAAGAGAAGCTGTAAGGTGCTTCCTTGAAGTGAAAAGGAGAAACTTCTCAGCTTCGTAATGAAAGGGGAAAAAAAATCGTATGCTGAGGTTGCTAAGATCTACGGGAAGACGCAATCTTCTCTCTGTGAAATCGTGAAGGAAAAAGAAATTTGTGCGAGTTTTGCTGCCACACTTCAAGCTGCAGAAGTTAGGGCCACAGTGCGTGATAAGTGTTTAAGGCAGAAAAGGCATTACATGTCCACGCTAAGATGCTCTGAGACTACATTCACATAACTTTTATTACAGGATGTTATTATAATTGTTCTATTTTCTTGTTAGTTATTGTTGTTAATCTCTTACTGTAATTGCTTTATGAATTAAACTGTATCATAGGTTTGTATGTATAGGAAAAAACATCGTTTATGGAGTCTGGTACTATCCGCTGCTTCAGGCATCCACTGGGGCTTTTGGAATGTATCCCCCATGGAGAACTGTAGGTGCAGCCAATAAATCTTTTTTATTAAATGACTGACCTTCATTATCCTATATTAATCTTAAGTCTTCTTTTAAAATGGAAGTATAGTTGATTTACAATGCTGTGCAAAGTGATTCAGTTATACATACATATATATATATATATATATATATATATTCTTTTTCATATTCTTTTCTATTATGTTTTATTACAAGATACTAAATATAGTTCCCTGGGCTATACAGTTGGACCTTGTTGTTTATCTATTTTATATATATAGAAGTTTGTATCTGCTAATCCCAAACTCCTAATTTATCCCTCCCTCAGCCCGTCCTTAAGTCTTACATAGAGTGATGTCTAATCTAATAGGAGAAACAACCACCACAAAACTGAAAACAGAATTTAATGAAATGGATTGGAAAAAAGGACACTCTCAAGTTGTGTCATTCCTAAAACAGCTTCACATGAAAATCAATAAGATGGGCAAACAAGCAGGGGATGCAGTGGTCCCCTCCTGAGTTATCTGACATCCCTACATGACTGTCAGCTGCCCCTGGGGTGACTTCAAGCTCCGAGGGATGGTGACACAAGAGATAAGATAAAGTTGGCCAAGAGGACATTCATCCCAGGTGGCCCATGAAACCCCACTGGGGCGCTGTGAGCTCTAAGCTCGAAGACACCAAGGGTGAAACTGGGAGAATGGAGAAGCTTCTAGCTCGGACAGACACGATACGTCCAGCCCCAAAGGACAAAGCAGGAATCTTGGACGAACAGGGACTCTGTGGTGGGTGAGAGGGGGACGGGCAGAAGAGGAGGAAGTGGGTGCCAACTGGGGCAGGGGGGCTGCTCTGTCACACCTTTGGGCTGACCTCAGGTACCTCCTGCCTGTTTCCATCTTCCCCAAGAAACCTACATACCCGGGGAGCGTGAGATGCATCCTGCCCCCTCTGCCCTCTGCGATCTGCAGCAAAGCTCCCCAGGAAGCAGGCAAGGAGGAGGAGCAGAAGGGCTGTTTCTCCACCCCTCAGATGGCCTGTTCCAGAATGAAGGGGTTCTACAGTCGAGCCCACGACCCTGTGAACACAGGCTGAGGACTGTTGCGTCACTCCTCCAAGACAGTGAAACCCAAGCCCCAATCCTCCTCTGCTACTAATCACCACAGATACTGAACAATTACTCAGTTCCACAGCTATAAGGATGAGAAAGGTAATATCTCGCCTCTCCCCACAGGGAGAAAAAGAATGGATGAGCCAATTTAAAGAGGTCCTGCACCCCTGAATGAGGAGAGAGGGGGGACCATCACAGGCCCCGTCCGAACCTTAGGGAATGTTCCTAAGAAGCCCAACCTCAAAAAGCCTTACTGCCAGCCCTGATGAAATCCTTTCTAGACCACAGAGCCCACAAGGGGGAAAATGAAAGACACAGAGAAACTGGGGTGATGTAGCCGATATACACAGACAAGCTTCCGCAGGAGGTGAGTAGTGACATCTACCCAGGGGGTCTCCCAGCAGCTGCACAGACCCCTGGGGAGTCAGGGCGAGAGGATAGGTACACTCCTGGGGGATGTCAACTCTACTGCTCACTGCCCCTACTGCCCACGGACATGTTCACTGTCTGACTTAAACTGACCAAAGCAAGAAATTTAGATTTCGTGACTGCAAAGCAAGCATTTGGATTTCAATCTGTGGAGGAAGGGACATGGCTGGAGGCGGGAAAAGGTTGAGCAAGGTAACTATAGGATGAGAGTGGGTTTCAGAAGTATTAACCCTGGGAGGGAGGGTGGACAGGTGTATGGCTGAAGGGGATGAGCCAGTTTGCCAAAAGAGAGGAATGATCATCTGACGAGGGCGCAGGTGGAGAGGGGGCAGCTGGTGGAGATTTACGGTGGCAGAGCCAGTAGGAACCGGTCCCTCATCTCTCAAGGAAGGCGTCTCTGACAGCAAGACCCCCAGTCCCGAAAAGGAAGGAACACTGCTCATCAGTTCAAAAGGCTCCTACTTTTCACCTGGCTAATGCCTACCCATTCAGGTTTGACCAGGATGTCTCCCTGATTACTCCCCAGCTGAGTTAGGGACCCTTCATCCCACATGATCCCGTAATGCCTTGTAGGGGCAATAACACCAATCACATCATGACTTCTTGTACTTGACTAATCAGTTTTCCCAGCCAGACCTTAAGCTCCTTAGGGCCAGGCACCACTTGTCTTTGAAATCACTGCAGCCACAGTCCTGGGGTCCAGAAAGTTTTTATTTATCTATTTTTATTGATGTAGAGTTGATTTAAATATTTTGTCAGTTTCAGGTGTACAGCAAAGTGATTCAGTCATATATATATATATATATATATTCTTTTTTTTTTCAATTCTTTTCTATTATGGTTTATCAGAAAGCTTTTAGCCCATGTCAACTTCTCTTCCTAGAATTTTCCTACATTGTTTTTCTCTTTAGGAAAAATGATAACTAATACCTTAGGGGAAAGAAGAATAACCAAAGGGAGATCGCCTGCGAGTTGATCTTTGTTGAAGATGGGTGATGGGTCCATGGAAGTATGTTGTACTGTTCTATTTACTTTGGTAAATGCTTGAAATTTTCCATAATAAAGAGTTAAAAATAAACTGAAATCGCCAGGGGAAGAATAAAAGATTTAGAATGCAGGGTTCCTTGCCTCCCATGGAATGTGGCTCATTCCCTAAAAAGACGACTCAGCCTTTAGTTACAACAGACCATCCTTGAAGAGCTACACAAACAGCCAAATCAACCCGGGGAACACAGAGAAGGCTGTTTGTGAAACTTAATTGCCATTTTAATGTGTTTTCATTGCATAGAAATGCTATTTAGTGTAGTGTTTTAGTTTCCGTTTGCCATTTTGGGAAATCGCAGAGCTCCAAAAGAGGAGGCCAGGTTGTAGCTAAAGGAATCTTGGCCCATTTTGACAACAACGAAATATTTCCCTTGACAGGCGGCCTGGGCCTTGGGCCTGTTTCTCCTCACGCGCCCCCCATACCACATTCCTCACACACACACACACACACACACACACACATCAGACAACCCACAAAATGGGAGAAAATATTGGCAAATCATGTATCTTTAGATGCTAGCATTCAGATTGTATAAAAGACTCTTACATATCAACAATAGAAAGACAGTAACACGATTCAAAATGGGAAGATAGCTTGAGTAGACACTTTTCCAAGAAGATATACTGATGGCCAATACCTACATGAAAGATGCTCAATGTCATTAGTCATTTTGAAAATGCAAATCAAAACCACAAGGTGATACTACTTCACATGAAATAGGATGGCTAAGATAAAGAAGGCAGACAATAACAATTGTCAGCAAGTATGTGGAGACGTTTGAACCTCATATATTGCTGGTGCTAATTTTACATAGAGCAGCTGCTTCGCGCCCCCCATACCCCATTCCTCACACACACACACACACACACACACACACACACACACACACACACACGGAGCCAAGTCCGTGCCTGGCTGTCAGAAGCGAGAGAAAATGATGCCCAGGGCAGCACCAGAGCACAGCTCAGTACCGGGATAACTGGGGCATAGCCGAATGGGATAACTGGGCCACTTCCCACGTGGTGGAGCTGAGAGCCTGGAAAACATCTCCATCCTATTTCATTCCCCCCCCCCCCCCCCCCGCCACACACACACAGCGTAAGAAGGAGGCCCAGAACAAGGAAACAGAGGGAGCTGGAAAGCAAAGCTGCCCTCTGGATGTCTGTGCAATGACCCAGGCAGACATTTTCTCACGCGGCAGCTCCCTGAAAGGTGGAGGTCACAGGTCTTTTGTGAGGTCCAGGCGGCCAGGCTGACCTAGGTGCTTGAAGTCAGGGGCTGTCCACACAGGTGGTGAGAAGAGAGCTAGAAAAAACGTCCCCTAAGCCACTTCTCACTGTCACACCTCATAGCACATCTGGACAAGGAAGGGTGACCTCAGTAAGGTCAGGAAGATGGATCCCAAATTAGCTGTATCCAGTCAGTGTACGGGAACAAACTCTACTGCAGGTAAAAGAAAGAATTCCTTAAGTTAAAAAAAAAGTCAATTATACCTCAATAAAAAATACATTTAAGGGGCTTCCCTGGTGGCGCAGTGGTTGAGGGTCCGCCTGCCCATGCAGGGGACACAGGTTTGTGCCCCATTCCGGGAAGATCCCACATGTCGCGGAGCGGCTGGGCCCGTGAGCCATGCCCGCTGAGCCTGCGCGTCCGGAGCCTGTGCTCCACAACGAGAGAGGCCACAACAGTGAGAGGCCCGCGTACCGCAAAAAAAAAAAAAAAAACATTTAAGAAAAGAAAGAAAGAATTTCTTTCCAACCAGGAAGATGGGACATGGGTCCTAGGAGTACAGTGGCATGTGGCAGTGACTATCAGACACACATAGCGGAGGTAGGACTCTGGGATGTCTGACAAGAGAAGGGAAACCTGCTACTCCCAACAGTGTCAGAGAAGTCTGCTGTGGATGGCAGGCAGGGCTGCTACACGTGGTGGTGCAGGTTGTGCACCGCCCAAATTTAGGGGGCCAACACCATAGATGTGTATATTAATTATGATGGTTTTCCAGCAGAGGGCAGTAAAGTGTCTCGTGCCTTTTCCTAATTTGCACAAAGTGCTGTTGGGGCCAGCAAGGATGCTAGTGACCTGTCATGGGACTGGAGTTTAATGGCTGGATGAGGGCCAGGTGGGGTTGGAGAAGACTAACAGGAATCCAGGGCTAAAGGGATGAAGTCGTTAAGCCGGTGGACCACGTCTCAGCAGAAGGTCAGATCAGGTCGCATCCCTGCTAATTAACGCTCTTCAAGGCGTCCCACTGCTTCTGGAATACAATCCAAACACCTCACCAAGGTCACCAAGAGCTTGTGTGCAGGATCATGATCCCAGCCTCCCTCCCCACTTCATCACGGCCCTCAGCCCTCAGGAGTCCCACTCAAGGCCCTTGGGCTTGCTACCTGATCCTTGCAAGCTCCAAGCCTATTCCTGCTTCGCCCATTTGCCTGTGGATGCTGTCCCCGCAGAACTCTGCTCGGCTGTCCAATCCTCCTTCAGGTCTCAGAGGGGAGACTCATGCCCTGACCATCCTTTCTGAAGCCACAGTCCCTCCCACCTGGGAAGAGGATGCAGTAAATGGCATGAACATGAGAGAGGAGAGGCTTTTCACAACAGTGGTCCTGGATCTTGGAAGAAAGAGGTGCCGTTTAACGGAGGGAAGCAAAGAAGATAGTTGGGGGCTTCCCTGGTGGCGCAGTGGTTGAGAGTCTGCCTGCCGATGCAGGGGACACGGGTTCGTGCCCCGGCCTGGGAGGATCCCACATGCCGCGGAGCGGCTGGGCCCGTGAGCCATGGCCGCTGAGCCTGCACGTCCGAAGCCTGTGCTCCGCGACGGGAGAGGCCACGACAGTGAGAGGCCCGCGTAATGCAAAAAAACAAAAGAAGATAGCTGGGTGCAAAGAGGACCACGGACAGCATCGGGAAGCAGCATGGTAAGCAGATGCCGTCAGAGCCCAGCCCACAGTCCTGAAAACACTCCAACACACACACACAGACACCTACTGAGGTCTTCTGTTTCCAGGCCTCTCTGCCTGGGGGTGTCTTGTGTTCTCCGGGTGGATGTGAGCTTGGCCTGTGAGCCTGTACTCTGGGCAGGCAGGATGTGCCAGGGAATCAAGATTCACCCAGGAGTGACCCAAGTGATGGAGGACCCAAGAATTCTGGTGAACAAAATCTCCAACATCTATGAGACAGAAAGTAGACTAGTGTTTATCTAGGGCTGGGAGGGATGGAGGATGTGAGGGATGGCGGCTCTGAAGTTCGGGGTTTCTTTCTGGCATGATGGACATGTTCTAAAGTTGATTATGGTGAGAGACGCACAGCTCTGTGAATATACCAAAAGCCAGTGAGTTGTACGCTTTAAATGGGAGGATTGTATGGCATATGAATTACATCTCAATAAAACTCTTAATGAAAAGACCTTGAGTCTTCTCCTGAGAAAATGCTGACTGTGTTCCATGCAGGTTTTCCAAGGTCCCACAGGGCTGACCCCCGCTGCCCTCAGCAATGGCTCACTTGCTAAAAGCCCGCCCCCCTCATGCCTTGCTTCCCTTTCACTGTGCTTTCTGGAACCTTCCCCCCGATAAACTGCTTGCCTCGAATCCCATCCTCGGGGTCTTTGGGGGCACCCCCCACTAAGACACAGGCTCTGGTTTGAATCCTAGGTCTGCCACAAACTTATTAGCTTTGGGCAAGTTTAAGACTCAGGGAAGCCAAGTGTTTCCTTAGCTACAAAACAGAGATAATTACACCCACTTCATAAACATTCTTGTGAAAATTCAATACGACAGCAAACATAAACATTCAGAGCAGCGCTAAGCACAAGAACTAACAGAGGGAGGAGTGAGTGCAGCGGACAGGCGAGTGACTGGAAGATTGCTAGGCTGAGGAGCTGTCCACACACACCCACACACACACACGTGTGCACACACGCATGCGTGCATGCGCTCAACACACACACAACGGCATTCGTGGTTTTCTCCCGGGAACCTCCGACGCTCCAGAATGGCAGTTCTTGGGTCTGAGGCTTGTCATGGGGAGGGACCACGGTCCTCTGGAGGGCAGTGAAACACGAAGACTGTCACACCTCCTGCTACAGATTCCTAATCTGCAAAACCAGGGCTATGGCCCTGAGCTGGGCAAGGCTGGGGACCCGGAAGACTTAGCTCATCAGGACCGGTGTGGGCAGGAGCCTGGAACAGTCACCTGCACCGAGGACAGAGGCCCCTCCTCAGCTGACCTGCCAGAAAAGGGCTGTGTGTGTGCACCCCTTTGGTTTTTCATGGCCGCTCCCACTCAGAGGAACCGGAAAAGCCGGCAAAGCTCTCACCGTCTGTCTTAAACAGCCAATGGGAAATTGCGCAGTGTCACAGATGCAAATCCGGGACCAGCAGTTTCTGCTTGATGAGTTGCTGTAACGTTTCCAACTTGCCAAAACCCAGACCCAGAATTAGCTGGCTTACCATAATTGCAAAAGAGACATAAGATGACTTTTTAAAATATGCTGATGGATGTCACACCCTTGTGGTCTTGGTTTAGATTTCATTTCTTTCCTCGCCTGGAAACAAGGTCCCCAGGCTCTACAAATCACCCAAGGGAAAGAAGCAAAGTGGAGGAAAGGTGAAGCGTGCTCGCAGTGAGTGCGGGGCTTTGGACCCCTGCAAACCCAACACTTCATGCCCGCGGCTCAGTGCCATCTCGTTAGGACAAGGAAAGCTGGGCATGATTAGAATGCAGTGGCTTAATTTCTTGTGGGTGGACTAGTGCAGCTTAAAATACTCAATATTTTGTTTTATCTTCATTGACTTGTCTAATAATACAGAAAATATCCTTCTCGGGCATTGAACAAAGGAGCTTATCCTGTCACACCAGCTTAGCAAAGCCTGTGAGCTGAATGCTGATTTCAGGTGTGTGGAACTTGAAATCCCCTTCTTAAAACAATTAGGCCTATCCTGGAGGGAGATGCTTCCTTTCCCTTTCTCGTTCCCCCTTCAAACACTTCCCAGCCATGTACACGTGCACTGTAGCTCCTTTCCTCCTGTGGGAAAATGTGCAATGTTCTAGACTACTCTTTTATCCAGCAGGTAATAAGTAGGTAATCAGAAGATGCAAATTACTGCTGTGTTAAAGGGACACGGCTGGACAATTAAGCAACACACTGGCTTGGGGACCCAGCTGTGTCCACAGACACAAGCCAGTTTATTTCTTCAGTGTATCAAGGCAGCCCACACACACACAAAAAATTCCCCACTTGAGGGTCAAAAGGGACTGGGATAAGTGTTCACTTCCAGCAGACCATCTTAAAATTATTCCAGACCTGTGACAAGGTTTTCTCCAGAAACACCTCAGTGGCATACATAAATACCAAGTGTTTTTCATCATTTTGGCTGAATTTCGTTTTTTCTTTTCTTTTGGCCCCACCATGTGGCTTTTGGGATCTTAGTTGTCCGACCAGGGAGCAAACCTGGGCCCCTGCAGTGGAAGCGTGGAGTCCTAACCACTGGACCACCAGGGAATTCCCTGAATTTCATTTTCATTGTATAAAAAAAAACAGGTTACCAAATAAGTTCAGGATCAAAATTGCTGTGTCCAGGAAGGGGCAATGGGGTGGAGACCTCACACCTTCTGGTGCGTCGAACACGCCTTCTTTCTGTAACTCAGCTGGTGTGGCCTCCTGCTTGGTTTTGATTCTTGATTTCGCTTTAGCCGAGAGGCAGAAAGAAAAAAAAAATACTAGAGCAATGAAGGCTGTGGCTTCCACATTTCAGGTATACATCCTGAAATGCTTATTAAAGAGCTAAGAGAAATGCTGGCAGACATAATCACTTCTTTCTCTCTCTGTCCTCACATTTTTTGCTAAGTACTCTGAGAAGAGGCATCTACGGAGGGCCTTCAAGGGGCTTATACTCAGGATGAAAATGTAATCCAATAATCACACAATTAACCGTGGAATCGCTGGAGTTGGACACCCAGAAGGAGAAGCACATGCTAACAGAGTATAAAAGAAGAATCTGATCTCATCAAGAGTGCCCTTCAGGTTCTCCAGAGAAGCTGAATTCTGAGTGATGAGAAGGAATTAACTGATGGAAGAGGGAAGACAAGACATCCCAGCAGAGGGATGTGCAAAGGCCCTGTGGCAGGGGGGGCGATGCAGCAGGAAGAAGAGGAGGAGGGCTGGTGGGGTGAGAACAAACAAAGCGGGGGGGTGGAATTGTTCCAGCTGGGGCTGGACAGGTAGATACAGCCACAGCACCCAGACTCTGTGGGCCAAGTAAAGGATGAGACTTCTAATCCTAAAAGCTGGGGGAAGCCACTGCATTATTTAATGTGTGAGCACTCAAGTATGGGTGTGTGTGTGTGTGTGTGTGTGTGTGTGTGTGTGTGTGTGTGTGTGTGATCCAATCTGCATTTCGACAAAAACCCTGGGATCGTGATAGAAAGAAGAGAATGTCAGAAGGGGATGGAGGTAAACCATTCCAAAGGTTACAGCAGAGATGCAAGTAAAAGATGCAGCAGCTTAGTCTAGGGTAGCTGCAGCACAGAGGCAGAGAAGCAGAGAGCCTAGAGAGAAATTCAGGACATAGCATTGAGAGCTGAATGGGACACGGAGGGTGAGGGACAGGAGGTGGCAAGGATGATGCTTCTGGCTGAGGGCAGGGCAACTCACTTTCCCTTTTGGCCAAAGGTACCTTGCACCCTCTCTTGGGTTTCCTCCTTGCTCAGGGGCTAATCCTTCTCTACACGTGGGTGTCCCCAGCCCTCTGTGTGGTGTTTTTCTGCTTTTCTCTCTGTGTAACTATGCATCTTCTCTAAGTGACCTTCTCAGCCTCATGGGTTTAAATAATGACACTGAGCTCCCAAATATCTCACGCCAGCCCTGATTTCTGCAGACTCATATATCCAGCCACTGCCACCTACTCAGCATGTCCACGTAAACATCCAGTAGGTGTCTCAGATTCAACACAGCCAAAATAAAACTCATTAAGTCACCCTGCGACATACATCCTCCCCCCACCCAAGTCTCTGCCATCTTAGGAAATGGCACCACCATCCTGCATCCCATGGCTCAAGCTAAGGGTCTAGAGATCATCCGCAATTCCTCCCTTTTCCTCATCCCCCACACCCACAGATTCTGTTGACTAGTATTGAGATGCAGGAAAAGGGAAGATCTAAGAAAGAAATGCCATTTCATTAAATGGTAGTGAACTTGGACATGAGGCTTGGAGATGAAAAAATACTGCCACACTGTCTTCCTGCCTTTGGAGCCTCCTAAGAATATACTTCTGCCAAAAGAGTTGCTATGGAGATTTAGAAAGTATTCCAAAGTCCTGTGGGTCATCCTTACAGGTAGAGTTGGCAGAGCGCAGATTTCAAAGAAAATATCAACAGATGCTCTCAGCATCAAATGTCACCATCTCTCCAAGACAGCTTAACTCAGGGGTTTTGCAGTTTCACGGAACCACAGAATCTCAGGGTTAGGAGGGACCTTAAATGCCACCTATTTCAACCCTATTCATCTCTTTGACACAGTTATCTGGCTCCTGCTGGAACATCCATCTCCAGGGTCTTCTGAGACAGCATAGTAGTTCACTGTCACCGCTTCACAACTACACCTACGGGTCCTCCACTCCCAGCCTCTGCCGTATCCTGATCCTCTGCTTCCAGTCATCTTGACTCTGGGCAAATGTACATCCCCTCCTGTGCACTCCATTCCCTCTTGTAACCCCCAGCCCATCACTCTGACATTTCAAGTCCTGGCTCAGCAATCCAAATTCCATTCACTGACACCAACTCTGAGGTTAAACCCTCACCTTTTCAGTATTTTCCTTTTTCTTGGTCCTATAGCCCTTTCTCACTTTTATAGTACCAAAGTAAATCTAGATTCGTTGTAGAAAATTTGGCAATCACGAGTAAGGATTTTTTGAAACTGCAATCACCCATCTTCCTGCCCGCAGCGATAACCTCTGTCCCCACTGTGGGCTGTCACATCAGAGTTCTCTGCTTGCACGGATACGAGGCGTGATCACACATGCACGTGTGCACACACACGCTTTGAAGTAGGCTCATGCTGTATTGTCTGCTTTGCAAACTGCCTTGTACACAGAATAATAGTATAGAGTGCGTGTTCTTCCTCCCCAAGTCCCAGTCATCTGTAGGACGAATCGTCACAGAGAGCACCTGGGTTCCCAAAGCTAGCCGTTCCTGCTGGAGCCCCACAGACGGTATCCCTGTGCCTTCCGGCCTTGCCATTCATCCAGGGCAATGAAAGCAGGCGTGGGCAGCAGCAGTGGCTGTCACTAACCTTGGCAGGCTGTGTGCGGCATTTGGAGGATGTGCTCCAGGAAGGCGTGGTGGGGCCACACGTAACATGGGCTGAGTTGTGCACCGCCCTCCTCAATTCATATAAGTCCTTACCCTCATATGTCAGAATGTGACTGTGTTTGGAGACAGGTCTTTAAAGAAATACTTCCATTAAAATGAGGACATTAGGGTGGACCCCAATCCAACCTGGGTAGTGTCCTCATAGAAGAAAAGGTTTGGACATAGACATACACAGGGGGAAGACCATGTGAAGATCCAGGGAGAAGACAGCCATCTGCAAACCAAGGAGAGAGGCCTCAGAAGAAACCAACCCAGCTGACACCTTGATCTCAAACTTCTAGTCTCCAGAATTGGAAGAACAAAATTTCTGTTGTTTAAGCCGCCCAGTCTGTGGTAACTTGTGCTGGCAGCCGGAGCAAACTAACACAGGGAGGAAAGTCAGCTCCCTGGGGAGAGATACAGGAAAACACTTGATTCAAGTCCCTGCTCCCAGTTCAAACAGATGGATCCACATTTCTCTCCTGGGACAAATGTCCTAACCCTCAAGTCACTTTCACTGATTGACACTCAGATGAGTCCAGTTGAGAAGGCTGATTTTTGTTCCTCTCACCCTATCCGGGGCAGCTAGAAGGTTCTGGAACAAGAAAGAGGATGTTGCCAGTTCTGAAATACGTCTTCCTCTTCACTCCCCTGAGGTTGGGTTACAAGGGGAGATGGAGACGGTCTTATGTCACCAGAGGATGTCAGTGCTGGGGGGTGCTCTGTGGTCACCGTGGCTGCCTTGGGCTCCAGTTGGGGCTCGTGGCCTCACCAATGTGGTGGTCACCAAACGGGCTGTGTGGCACGCAGTTTTTCTGGGGAGGTGTTCCCCTCTATGATAAGGTTCTCCCTAGCCCCACCAGAGAGAGGCCACCTTGTCTCCCATTGGCTCCGTCACGCAGCCACCTGGGCATTCCTCCGTGCCCTGCCCGCCTCTGGGTCCCTCACTCTCAAGCTCAGGGAGCTTCTGTGATCCTCTTTTATGTGCCTCAAAGAACATGGGGAACTGGGAAAGGACTCCCCCTTTTCTTTGATTCCCAAGCACACACAGATGGCCCCTCTAGCCTTGGTGGCATTTGCCGGTCACTGGGCTTGCCTTTTTTTATCATTCTCTAGACCCAAACTAGACATTCCTAGAACTCTCTCCTCGCTACCCTGCAGCCTCCTACACACTTGAAGAGAGGAGGCGAAGGGGGTCATAAGCTGCAGCAGAAGCATTATTATTTCCAATTCAAGCAGAGAAATCACCAGCCTCTACACACAACCATCACACATCCTCCGGTTATGGTGGCTGCACCAAGATACAATGCTCCCTTCCCAGGCCCGGTCAGGACTCAGCGGTTAGGGCCTGGGTACTGGAGTCAGACCTCAGTACTACACTGAAATCCAGCTCTGCCACTGCTGGTCTCAGGCAAGCTACTGAATCCCTTTCTGCCTCAACAGAAATGAAGATAATAATAATAGTACCTCCTTCACTGGCTTGTTTTGAGTAATAATAAGTTACTTATCCCTGGAAAGTGATAGCACTGTGCCTGGCACATAGTATGTGCTCAATAAAGATAGCCATTATTGTTGTCATTGTTTTCTCTTTACTTTTTTTCATTTTTAATTGAGGTTTTGTTACTTTACAATATTATATTAGTTTCAGGCGTACAACACAGTGATACAAAATTTTTATAGATTATACTCCATTTAAAGTTATTATAAAATATTGGCCACATTCCCTGTGCTGTACAATACGTCCTTGTAGCTTATTTATTTTCTACACAGTAGTTTGTACCTCTTAGTCCCAGACCCCTATCTTGCCCCTCCCCCCCTTCCCTCTCACCAGTGGTAACCACTAGTTTGTCCTCTGTATCTGTGAGTCAGCTTCTTTCTTGTTATATTCAATCATTTGTTTTATTTTTGATTCCACATATAAGTGATAACATACAGTATTTGTCTTTCTCTCTCTGACTTATTTCACTGAGCATAATACCCTCCAGGTCCACTGTCATCACTGTCCTCACACAGGATACACAGAAGCCTCCTAGGCTTCTCTCCTCTGTTTATCAGGAAGTGAGAGAACACCTCAAAGATCTAAAGGGAAATACCTGCATCGTTCAGAGAGGAAAGGCAGAGGCGTGGGGGTGGGGTGATGTGAGAAGGAAGGAGAAGGGGAGGGAAAGGAAGGGGGCCGATCAAAGCTAAGTTCCGTCTCCTTACCAAGTGAATGTAATTCTTCAACATGAAGGTAAACTGGGGCTCAGTCAAGAACATCCAGACCATAGAAGATGCACTGGCAGGGATCTGGCGTGGCGGGGAGAGCTGGCAGCGGGGGAGAGCTCACAAGAGCCCCCGAAAGACTCGGGCTGGATCTGGGCATGAGCCTGAGCTCCTGGAAGGCCAGGCAATGCTCACTGATCTCTGTGCCCCCAGCACCCAGCCCTGGCACCTGATACCTGCCAGAATTTACGCATGAACAGGAGTGGAAATCAAAACTATTTACTCGGGAAACTGACCATTTCAACTAAAATATGTATTTATTTATGCAGTTTATTTAGATACAAGTAGGAATCAGGGGGCTGAGAGGGACACATCCATCCAGAGCATGTGAACTAAGGAATGCTACAGGGGGACCCCTGGCCCCCAAATCTTCCCACAATTACTGCTCTGGCCCATCATACGTTCTCCATTTGGGTCATTCCTTCAAAAGAGGACTCTTAACTACAATGCATTTTGGAAGGAAAAGGGAAGAATGATGATACGGTGTCGAGTTCTTTGTATCATCAAACTGAATTCTCAGAACGGTTCTATGAAACTGTATTCTCTCCATTTTACAGATTAATCAACTGAGAGAATTTAAGTAACTTGCCCAGTTTCATCCAAGCATCTGCCAACATTTCTGTGTTGTTTTTTGCTTTCTTGGGTTTTTTGGCTGTGCTGCAAGGCATACAAGACCTCAGTTCCCTGACTAGGAATCGAACCTGCAACACGCCCCCTGCAGTGGAAGCACGGAGTCTTAACCACTGGACCGCCAGGGAAGTCCCTTGCCTGAACTTGGGTTCAACGTTTTTTTTTTTTTTTTGCAGTACGTGGGCCTCTCACTGTTGTGGCCTCTCCCGTTGTGGAGCACAGGCTCCGGACGCGCAGGCTCAGCGGCCATGGCTCACGGGCCCAGCCGCTCCACGTCATGTGGGATCTTCCCGGACCGGGGCACGAACCCGTGTCCCCCGCATCGGCAGGCGGACTCTCAACCACTGCGCCACCAGGGAAGCCCCTCAACGTATTTTTTGAACCCAAGTCCTGCAGCCACCAAAGCCTCTCTCTTCTGCTCTGCCAGGGCAGAGCTGCCATCAGCCATCCATTATCTGATGCCTTCGTAAAAACACCATGGAATTGGGATGCCGGCTCCTGACAAGGCCCTGAAAGTAACAGCCAAAGAATTGAGGGTGTCTATGGGTGCCAAGGTTGGAAAGTTCTAGCACAGGATGCATTTCGGGAAAATGGGTATAAATGATACGGCTCTGTGCTGGGAAAGAGGGCCTAAAACAGGTCCAGTTACCCCTGGAAGCACGGACACCAGATCCAGCTCCTGCTTACAGTAGAAAGATCTCAGTGCAGATTTCTCTAGGTCAGTGCTTCTCAAAGCCTGGCTCCCAGACCAGTGGCATCAGTGGCGTCTGGTGACTTGTTAGAAATGCAAACCCTTAAGGTCGCCCTAGTCCTAATGGATTGGAAAATATGCGTGGGACGCAGCAATCTGTGCTTGACAAATCCTCCACACAGCTGGTCTGGGGTGTCTTTTCCAGCTGCATCAGGATGGCGCTGGGGTCTACCACCAAGACCACTCCATCTGGGGCCACTTCCACCCAGCCTATCTGCCTGGGCTGTGAACAGAACCCTCTCCCCTAGCACAGATAGTAGATTAATTTACTGGGGCGTGTGGCTGCCTTAAATCTTCCCCAGAACTAGGCAGGGAACAAACATATAAATAACACTGCGTGCTTCACAGGCCAGGATGGCCCTCATTACAAATCATAAGCTGTAAAATGCAACTGGTGGAAAGAAATCGTCTTGACAGCTTCTTACATTCCCTGCCTTAGGAAAAATAAAACCACCGCCACCCTTACCTCTGCTCCTGCCACCTCTACCACTGGCCCAGCTACTCAATAGCACCACAAAGGCCCAGGAGAATGGGCAGGAGACAGAGCCCAGGGCATCAGAATGCCAACATTTTGCAGGGACTGGCTCCCCTTGCCCATGGAACACCAACCTGTCCCCTCAAGATGCTGTCCCAGGGAATTCCCTGGAGGTACAGTGGTTAGGACTCCACGCTATCACTGCTGAGGGCCCGGGTTCAATCCCTGGTCAGGGAACTGGGATCCCACAGGCCACACGGTGTGGTCAAAAAAAAAAAAAAAAAAAAAAAAAAAATTGCTGCCCTACTCTGCCTGCATCCCCCATGTGCTGTACAAACACTTACAGGGGCTTTGCTATCACCATTTCATCATCCGATCATTCTCTGCAGTTCTCTTTCATTCTATCTAGTTATTCGATCTTGCCGTCATTCTATCTAGTGAGAGTTTGCTCAGGTTATAGCACCTTCTATACTTGATCTCAGTCAATTCTTCCAAGTTCTACAACCACCCTCTCTGATAGCTGGTGTTCAGATGAACTTTGTTCAGAGGAAGAACCAGGCTCAGAGCATTGGAGTCACTTCCCATAGTGAATATCTGACTCCAAAGTCTGTTGATGAGATCAATCAGTCTGTTTTATATGAATCTCCTGATCTTACTTCAGGTCTCTGTCCTTGCCTAGAGCAGCTGGGTGTGAATAAGACCTTGGAGGGCTATCTTCAGGTGTTGGTGTCAAGCTGACCTGTCTTCTGTTCTTGTTCTATGTCAAGGTACTCAGACTATGGCCCCAGTCCATCAGCATCAGAGTCACCTGGGAATTTGTTAAAAATGCAACTCCTCAGGCCCCACCCAGCCCCGGCCTGCTGAATGAGAAAATCTGGGGCGGGTGGCGCCACGAACTGCATTTCAACAAGCCCGCCAGGTGATCCCGATGCCACTCCAGTTTGAGAACCTCGGCTCAGGCTGTGTCCCGATGTGTAACTGGGTCCAGTTCTGCTCCCTGTGTGGAACCTGCCATTGTGCTGAAAATTTCTTCACATTCTCCAAAGTCTGTACGCCTCCCCTGAATTCCATCAGGTGGGATGCTGGGTCCTGCTCTCTCCTACAGGACCTCATGAGCTTGCCTGCCCAGATACCCTATGGTCTCCACCCTAGCAGGTCCCTTTGCCCTTCCCTTACCCCACTGCCCCTTGTGCTGACTGCCTACGGCTTCATTCTTGCCTTCAGTCTATCGTTGCTTAGCCTCCAGTGATTCCCTGGGCCCTGGACAGGCTTTCGGTACCGTCACCAAACTTCTGACCACCTGCTCTGGTTTCCAGATGCTGGTTTCTTCCTGGTCTACCCCATTCTGTCTCAGTGAAGCACGGCCAAGGAAATATATGAAAAAACTCATGTTCATACTCCAGCAAACTGGGAAATGCTTAAGGAAAAACTTCACCCTCCTGATGGAGATACCAGTCATATGTCAGGTCCCCAGGAAGTTGTCTCTGAAATGGAGATTTGGGTGCAGGGTGTGAGGGAACCAGATACGAGAGGAGCTGAACCATGATGCAATTACAACAAAGACCTCAGCTGATCCCCTGGGAAACTCTGGATCAGAGCTGCCCTACAGAGATGTCTCAAATCAGGCAGGAGGGCTGGACCCCCATGCCCCACAATGAATAGTCAGTGGGTGATGGCCGTACTTGGGGACATACAAGGACATAACCTTGGGCAAGGCAGCACCCTCCTGTCATCGAGATGTGAGGAGAGGAACTCAGCTGTGAGCTGTGAGGAGGTAACAGTCCCACCAGCTGGAGGAACAAGTAAGTTCCTTGGTCTTGAAGGACAGATGTAGGTGATAGACCACAGCATCCACAGAGCACTGGCATGCAACCAAGGCTTCCGCTGCTGTGAGAAGCAATGGGCTACGGTCCACACTGAAAGGTCTCGACAGTCTAGGAAATCACAAAGACCTGCCATTACAAATACAATCAAGACCAGGATGAAAATATATACAGTGTACCTTAAGTCCATCAGATCTATTGAACACTGGTAGCTGGAGCTCTGCTTATTCTCATACTATAAAATCTGGGTCAGTGAAACATGCTTCTGCTCCAGGCAGGCAAAGATGATGATTAGGTTACGAATTTCTTAAGAGGAAGTGCCCTGTCGCATCTGACTCCATAGCCCACATAACTTCTGGGGAACAAAGCAAATACTCACCAGCCTCTCCAGTCCAGAGGATGGATTATGACTGAATCCAAAAAAAAAATGTCACTACGAAGTAAATCCACAGGGGATGCCAAGGGAGCTACAATGACAGCAAATGACAAGACCACAAACCACATCTTAGCTCCAGAAATGCTAGCGTATCACCTGCTTGTCCCTTAACCATGGAGTCGGAGGTGTTGGTGGGACACAAAATTAGAACGGACATAGTGGGTGGTCTCAAAGCCCACCTCCACTGAGCCATAAGCATGGCTGGGTGAAAGGTAGCAAGACTAGCTCTCAGTGATGGCACCAAGGGCAGAACAAACCCGCGATAAAGGTCATTCGAAAAGAACAAAGTCTGAGCCAGCATACGCAATCAGAAGTTAGGACTATCACACTTCTGATCAGACTGAAAGCAGAGGCCAAAGTAAGATCTCAGATTAGTGAGCTAGAGGAACAAAAACATCTGAAACAGGGCGCCCAGTGCACCAGTCAGGGTTCAAGCTGAGAAGCAGAGCCACTAGGAGACGGAGATGGAGATGGAGATGTATAGATACATAGATAGATGGCTTGGTACAGAGATTTGACCCCACACACAACTGCGGGAGCTGCTTAGGCAGTCTCTGGAAGGCTTCCGTCTTCACGTCTAATGCTGGAGCTTCAATTCCACAGGGTAGATGGTCAAGAAGGGGAGACGACGGCTATAAGATAGAGAAGCAAGATCAAGATGGAACCCAATCCCATTCCTGGGCATACATCCTGAGAAAACCATAATTTGAAAAGATACATGCACCCCTATGTTCACTGCAGCACTTTTTACAACAGCCAAGACATGGAAGCAACCTAAGTGGCCGTCGACAGATGAATGGATAAAGGAGATGTGGTGCATATATACAATGGAGTATTACTCAGTCATAAAAAAGAATGAAATAATGCCATTTGCAGCAACATGGATGGACCTAGAGATTACCATACTGAGATAAGTCAGACAGACTTATTTGTGAATAAGTGAAATAAGTAAGTCAGACAGACAAAGACAAATATCACTTATATGTGGAATCTAAAAAAGTGATACAAATGAAATTATTTATAAAAGAGAAATAAACTCACAGACAGAGAGAACAGACTTGTGGTTACCAAAGGGGAAAGGTGTGGCGGAGGGATAAATTAAAAGTTTGGGATTAACATGTAGACACTACTATATAGAGAGTAGACAATTAACAAGGACCTACTGTATAGCACAGGGAGCTATATTCAGTACTTTGTAATAATCCATGTGGAAAAAGAATAAAAATATGTATGACTGAATCACTGTGCTGTACACCTGAAACTAACACAACATTGTAAATCAACTATACTCCAATATAAAATAAAAATTAAAAAAAAATAAAGGAACAAGCTGGAATCCACAAGCACGAGCTGGAGCCCAGGAGGACGAATGAAACTTGTCAAAGTGTCTCCTTGCCTCTGACCTTGGTGGTCTGGGAAGTCCTGCAGAAGCCAAGGCCCTTCATTACGGAGCTAAACACACGCACCAGGCCCAGGAGGTGGAGAAGCTAAAGAAGCTCTTGGGAAAAGTGGAGCAACTACAGAGCAGCCAACAGGTGGAGGCAGCAGAGGAGTGAAAACGTGCATGAGCTACAAAATGGCTGCTGTTTCACCTCCATCGTCCATATCTCCCCTAGGAATCTCTCTTGTGGACCGTCCTACTGGAAAACACATAGGGAAGGAGATCTGGGGAAGTGTAGTTCAGCCAGGCCAAGCGGACACATCCCCAAACCACCATGCCCAGCTTTCATCTGAGCCGAAGGACTCATCAGGCAGGCTTTCATACGGGACTCCGAGCTGCCTCCTGAGAAAGCGCACTGGTTTGGCACAAAGCTGGGGGACCACATTCAAAGGAGCGAGGTGACTGCAAGCCTGGGATATGTGGTCTCTTTGCCTTATGATCTTCACAGGCAGGCTGCAAAGGCTCCCCGCTCTGGAACTCTGTGCTGACCGAGCTGCAGTGAAAGGGCTTGTTCAGGAAAATCTTCCGTAGGGTTTTGAAAGCACAGGCTCAGCAGGGTAGGCACCAGCCACTTCTGCAATGATGAGAGACAAAGGCCTTGACATCAGACTCCAGTGGCTTCACTGATGGGCCACATGGGTCACCAAAGCACCTTGGGTGAGCATGGATGGCTGTGCCTGCCACGGGCACCGTGCCGCCCACAGTGTTGGCATTTGGGGCATCAAAGCAACAGGAGAGACATCACAGGGCATTGGGAGAGAAAAGTGGAGGGCATCATGCTGGTGGCGAGGAGAACTGACTGCACGATCCTGCCAGAACTGTGTAGGAGTCCTCTGAGGGGTTCCCAAGAGCCACTGACCTGTGACCATTCCTGGGACCAAGTTGTTAACCACCTGCCCAACTGGTTAGCATGGCCTAGAAAACAAGTCATCAAAGGATCAACAAAGGATCAAAGCACACCTGGTACCAAAAGCTCCTTCTCAAAGGATAGACCTTCTTGGCCAAGAAGGGCTTTACTTCAAATCAGAACGAATATGGCTCCGTCAGCACCGTGAAAGATGTGACATGACTCACAAAAGCAGATCTGGTGTAATGCTTCCATTGGAACACTGTAGAAAAATGGCTGGAACAACCCCAAAGTGGACCCCGTAGCCTGAGAACATCAGAGCAATCCTTGAAGCGGTCCTTCAAGCCCCGGCCTGAAGTTCAAATGCGACTTTGTTTTTCACCTGAGCATGAGTTTGATGCCATCTCTGTGTTCAATTTTACCATCTTCAACTTGTAAAAAGAAATTGTACAAATTTCTACAGACATTTAAACATCTTTCTGTTTGCAAATGAATGAGTTCCAGCAAGAGGAAAAAAAAAAATCCTCCTCTGTGACTGAATTAGGAAGAATTCTTCCTCAAGGACCAGCTGAAAAGAAAAGGTCTGTGCTGTTATCACTCACAAATTCTCTTGCCTGAATCAATTAGCTACTTGAGTGTCACTTGAAGCCATGCCGAGCTGTAATCAAGGAAGCGCTGTCAGCCTGTCATGGCCACTTCTCTGTGGCTTCCACCAAGAAACTGTTAAGACAGAGCCCACCTAAAGCCATATGTGTTGAGAAACACAGTGGAAAACTGGGTAGAAAAAAGATTACGTTTTTGGTTGTTTTTTTAATTTACTTGAAATACTTTTTGAAATTCAAGTATAGAGACTGAGTCAGTCATCCATGTGGTCACCATGGGCTGTGTAAGTCCCTGTCATAAAGTCACTGGTCTTTATTTTTTCATTGAAATATAGTTGATTTACAAAGTTGTGTTAATTTCTGCTGTACAGCAAAGTGATTCAGTTATACATATATATACATTCTTTTTCATATTCTTTTCCCTTATGGTTTATCACAGGATATTGACTATAGTTCCCTGTGCTATACAGTAGGACCTTGTTGTTTATCTATTTTATATATAGTACTTTGTATCTGCTAATCCCAAACTCCCAATTTATCCCTCCCCCACCGCCTTTCCACTTTGGTAGCCATAAGTTTGTTTTCTATGTCTGTGAGTCTGTTTCTGTTGCAGATAAGTTCATTTGTGTCATAGTTTAGATTCCACATCTAAGTGATATCATATGGTGTTGGTCTTTTTCTGACTTACTTCACTTAGTATGATCATCTCTAGGTCCATCCATGTTGCTGCAAATAAAGCCACTGGTCTTGAACTCAACTGTGAGAGATGATTTCTGGTCTACAGACAAGATACAACCATTAGGTTGTTCTCCCCAAACCTGCCTAATGAGAGTGGGCAACACAGAAGAGGTGGGAGCCATGAAGGTTTGCCTGATGGTTACAGTGAGTATTGCACCAAAAAATGCAGAAATGCAAAGGGATTTGGCCTCTGAGAT
Source organism: Lipotes vexillifer (assembly GCF_000442215.2). NCBI lineage: Eukaryota > Metazoa > Chordata > Mammalia > Artiodactyla > Lipotidae > Lipotes > Lipotes vexillifer. The sequence continues at coordinate 415,186 of NW_006797837.1, read as the reverse complement.
GGTTCTGTTGTTCCATTTCTCCTTCTGCAGCAGGAGGGCTTCTGAGTTACAGTCTACAGAACTGACCTTAACTAGTTTAGCAGAACAGGAATTTATTAAAGGATGCACATACCCAGCTGCCACTTTGTCCGTGTGGGAACAAGATGCCACAACAAAGACAGGCCCCACTTCTGCCTCTCAGAGGCTTCTCCTTCCTGTCGCCAGAAGAGCCATGATACCTCCTCCTTTCACTGTCTCCCCAGGCTCCCTGTAGGTGAGTCTGATTGGAGAAGCTGGTTCTCCGACTGGCCTTAGCTGCAAGGGAGGCAGGAAAGCGAGTTTCTCTGAGCTTAGAGAGACTCATGGTGGAAACTCCCCCAAATATAAGGAAGGTGGGCCCAGGTGCTAGGCAGCCATCAAGCAGGGTGACAGATGACAGCAGGATCCTTATTTTTCCTGGCCCTTACCATTCTGTGTTCAGAAGAGGCAAAAACATCAGCTGTGGATTTATTTAAAACTCCAACTTCCAGAATATGTACTGGAATTGGATAATTTCAGCTGAAAATCCTACAGCCTCTAAGCATTCGGAGCCAAGTACAGGTAGGCACAGTAAATGTCTCAGTGAATGGTCTCCATAAGATTCTCAATAAATGAAGAACTCTTTTATTGTATCCTGTTGGATGTGTTCGTTACGGTCAGAAACTACACCAGTTCATGTGTGGAAGATTTTCAGATATGGGTTTGAACCCCCACAGGTTTTACTAACAGGGTCAGAATGGATACATGAGAGTGTCAGCAATGGTTCAGGGGAAGCCATGGCCCGGGGTCCCCACCTGGCACTGTGACCTGTGCTACAACCATCAAAGTTCTATTGTCCAACTACACAATGGAAGGATTAAAACACATGGGTTATTTTCACACTTTTGTTGAGCAGCAGAAGGACCCAGCTGAAATACTCAGCTCAATCTCACACCAGCACAAGAGCAGAAAAAAGAGGGTAGATGATGGGGTGATGTGATGGGTGACACCTGGAGAACCCCTCCCCCTCCCCTCTGGCCCCACTATAGCCCCTGAGCCATCCTCATCCCACCCTGTGGGATCTGAAGGACATCATTTGAAAACCACTCAACTTTGCACACAATTTCCAAGTTTCCGTCCAGGGCTCTGATTCTATAAGGCTCAGACTCTCACCCTAGATGCAAGCCTCTCAGCCTCAGCTCCCTTGACATCTTGGTCTGCGTAATTCTTCGTTGTGGGCTGTCCTGTGTCTCTCAAGATGTTTAGCAGCATCCCTGTTCTCTACTGACTAGATGCCAGCAGCACCCCTAGCTGTAATGACCAAAAATATCACCCTATATTGATTGCAAAGGTCCCCTGGAAGACAAAATCCTCACCCATTCCCTTGAGAACCACAGTCCTAGATTGAGTCAAAATTCTACTAAATGTCACACTCCATTTCTTCAGCATTCTCATCAACCTATGGTTTATCCTCATTCATTAAAGAAAAAAATACAATCTCCGGGCTTCCCTGGTGGCGCAGTGCTTGAGAGTCCGCCTGCCGATGC
>NW_006797837.1:410695-413294 GCF_000442215.2 Lipotes vexillifer | reverse complement strand
GAAAAAAAAAAAAAAAAAAAAAATACAATCTCCTTTTAAGCTAGCAATAAGGCACTTACTTCAGCTATTCAGGGGACTTGTGAGCAAGTGTTTTTATATCCTATGGGCATGCTCCATGATTTTTGTTCGTTGAAAACCACACATCTTTTCATTTAACTGTCCTTTCTGCTGTCTGTGTCTTCCCAGCAGCTGAGAGGCTTGGATAATCCAAAGCCCATCACTGCTAACACCTTCCACCTCCACCTAAGAGCTGGAGTGGTAACCTCCAACTAGAGCAACCATCCTTTCACTCATAATCTCATTCATTATTCTCTTCCACAGGACATGGGTCCCAACCAGCCGACTGAATCATTGGTTCCCAGTCAACACAGCCCACCAAGTGAAAAGAACCAACCGCAAACATGAAGGACAATGAAGATAATAATAACTATGACGGTGGTGATGACGAAGGTGTGTAATTAATTATTATTAGGAGTAGTAAGAGCAGTATCCTAGCTAAGACTTACGTAGCAAACCTTACTATGAAGCAGCTGCTTTATATAGATTTCGAGCACTTTAGACTTTACATATATCCCAAGACCATCAGGAAGAACTGTCCGAATTTGGGAACAGGTAAGAGATTCCTGATCCTTTCAGCGAAATGCTGGGTGTGGTCCAGCAGAGCCTCTGGGGAGTGTGCGCCTCAATTTTCTGTTGAGGGCGCTATTTTACAACTCTGTAGCCAACTCCTGCAGCTGCTGTAACAAACTGTCACGAACTGGGTGGCTTAACAAACGACAGAAATGTATGCTCTCTGAGTTTCACTGGGCTGAAATCGTGACACCTGGGGCCTTGCCCTTCATACTCTGCGTGAGAGATTCTGTTCCTGCTTCTTCCAGTATGTGGCAGCTGCTGGCATTTTTTGGCTGGTGGCTACATCACTCCATTCTCTGTCTCCGTGGTTACACTGCTCCCTGGTGTGTGTGTGTGTGTGTGTGTGTGTGTGTGTGTGTGTGTGTGTGTGTGTGTGCGGGTGTACACCATATCTCTGTTTGTTTCCTTCACATGGATAGGAATACCACGGGATACATGTGGTTCCATTTAGGGTCCACTGGGATAATCCAGGATAATCTTTTCTTCTCAAAATCTTTAGTCATGTCTGCAAAAGTCATTTTTGCCAAGCAACAGTCACAAGTTCTAGGGATTAGGTTGCAGATATCTTTGGGGGAGGGGGCATTAGTCAGCCACCCCCTGCAGAGGTGGCTGCCACATTCTAGAAAACTGAGAAGAATGAAGATGCCACCTGTAGTGAACTTCTTTTCTGGTAAAGAATATAAATCTCTGTAAATCAAACTTTCATTTAACTGGACTTGACATCTTCCACAAGTTAATAACGTGAATAAAATATTATGTTTTGGGCTTCCCTGGTGGCGCAGTGGTTGAGAGCCCGCCTGCCGATGCAGGGGACACGGGTTCGTGCCCCGGTCCGGGAAGATCCCACATGACGTGGAGCGCCTGGGCCCGTGAGCCATGGCCGCTGAGCCTGCGCGTCCGGAGCCTGTGCTCCGCAACGGGAGAGGCCACAGCAGTGAGAGGCCCGCGTACCAAAAAAACAAAAAAAAAACCCCAAATATAATGTTTTATATTTGCATGCAAAACATGATTTTACCTTTTTGAGAACTCTGCTTTCACAGTATTAACTCAATAACTCACACAACAAGCCCATGAGACAGGTGCTGTTAATTTTCCCCATTTTCAAGATGATAAAATCGAGTCCCAGAGAGGTTAAGAGACTTGTCTAAGTTCACACAGCTAGGAAGGATGGTCTGGCTCGAGGGCCCACTGTACTGTACTGTCATAATGTGGTGGCTGGACTAAAAGACCTGGAAGGTCCCATTAAGTTGGCTTTGTCATGAGTCCATAAAAGCTTGGAGTTTGCTTTGGGAGTTCAGTAAACATCTTCCATGACAACCCACGTGAAAAATGAAGCACAGATCAGGCTCCCTGAGGGCAGACCTCGTGCTCTACCCTGTTGAGGAGAACTGGGTTATTTTTCTCTTACTTCAGAACACAATCATAAAATGCAAATATTAGGACTGAGCCAACATACATATGCAAACTGAAAAATAAACATCTGTGATGGGAAAGCATTATGGGTTACTTGTAATCCCCAACTGCGAAGCATGGAGCTCTAGAAGGGTCCTTTGTTTGCTGAAGGGGATGATGGGCTTGAGAAAATCAGATTGGAAAACCTAAGAGGTAATGTGCTTAGTGTAAGAGAAGCACAGAAAGATATTGGGGGAGGAGGGGGAAGGTAAGTGGGAGCCCATGAGGAAACTGAAGGGTAGAATCAGGTTTTAATAGCAATTATGTCAAGTTTTAATGTGGCATGTGACATGGCCTCTCTACTACGTCTCGCGTTAATTGCCTGTGAAATCTATTTTACACAAAACATGCTTTGTGGAGTCGAATTTATTTTTGGAGGATTCAGTGCTGAGCTCTACTTCTAGAAGGATGCAGGGATTAAAAACAGGGCCCCAGTCACGTTGGGTCATGCATAATTATATCTTAAAACTATATGTATGCTTTTCAAAATGTCCAACAGATTAACTGTGGTGTA
>NW_006797837.1:403067-410682 GCF_000442215.2 Lipotes vexillifer | reverse complement strand
ATCAGATTGGCAGGATTCCAGTCCATTACCACATCTCAAATTTAATGAATTTGCATGAAAAAAATGTAAAAAATAAAAGGGAAATAAGGAGAACCAATGATCACTCTGTCTAAAAAAAAAGATTATTCAATATGCAAAACACGCACCCTCACTCTCTGAAACCCAAAAGTCAGACAGATGACTTCATTTGTGATTCTCAGTCACTTGTTTTCAGAACTCAAGGTTCCCTTAGGTGTCTCTCAGCTGAGCAAGTTCTCCAGTCTGTTCGTTTCCCGATCCATTTAAAATCTCTGCCTAGGTTGTGGTTTTTACACCACCTCACTCCTTCTGCTTAGAATCAGTCTTTTCATTTCTAAAAACCAGCAGTTTAAAAGGAGTTTTTCCTTTCTGAATCTGGGTCTGAACAACCAGAGAGAGACCCATGGATACTGCAGATAGGAAGGGGACTGACCAAAGCCAAGGGGCTTTCCATCCAAAGAGCTCCCTTCAACTTGGCTTCCACTGGTGTTTCTCTTCCGACCACTGCAGAGACCAAACACCAATCAACCAACCAACCAACCCAGCAACTAACCAACCAAAATCCTCCCCCACCCCCGCCAATCTTAACTCTGTATTCATATCCCATCTCTTATTTTTGGAAATATACCATTGCTACTAACTTCCTAACCAGACTACAAACTTAAATGTAAGGGTACCATATATGTTGAGACCAACAATTTTTGTTTCTGTTTTTTACCCCTGACGGAGAGTAACTGTAATTGCATGATAAAGTCATGCTGGTCCTCTGGCCCCTGGCCTCAGTCTTTAAAGGCCACACACAGTGGCTGATATTACTAACAATCGCCCTAGGGATAGGTACCACTGCTATTATTTTTTCCAGGTTTAACTGAGATATAATTGACATACAGCATTGTGTAAGTTTAAGGTGTACAGGGTGATGATTTGATACATGCATAAATTAGGAAGTGATTAGCATAGCAGGGTTAGTTACCACCTCCATCACTTCACATGACTATCATTTCTTTAAAAAAAATTTTTTGTAATTAATAACTATCATTTCTATTTTGTGCTGAGAACATGTAAGATCTGCTCTCTTAGCAAATTTCAAGTATATAACGCAGCGTAATCACCATGCTTGTATGACCGTTAATTTACAAATGAGGAAATCTGAGGCTAATAAAGTTGAAATAACTTGCCCAAAGTGATAGAGTGGAGCTAACATTTGAACCCAGGCCTCTGGGACTCCAGAACCTTCTTTTACATGGTTCCTCTATCTCTCTTCCCTCCAGCAACATGACCTCCTAGTGGTTCCTGGAAACTGTGATGTTTTCTTACCTCCCCACACCCAGAACCTCCACTGACCATTCCCTGAGCCCAGAACAGTCGCCACCATTCTGACAATCCATTCTCCCTTCTCTCCCATTCTTTCGCCTGTTGATCTCCTACGTATTTCATATCCCCGTCGCATCTCCACTCCAATGTCCCCATTGTGAGGGAACCTTCTCCATCACCTTCTCACATCACATCTTTACAGGCCAGGCACTTACCTCAGTTTGCAACTGTGAGTTCATTTCTGTGATGATGTGATGAATGGCTCTCTCCCCCACTAATCTCTGAGCTCCCTTAAGCAGCAGGAACGTCTATTTCGGCTTATGACTATGGCCCTGAAGCCAGCAAATAATAAGAGCTCAATAAATTTTTACTGAAGGAATGAAAGAACAAGTGAATGACAGGCTACGAGATGGATGAATGAAAGAATGAGGGCAGCCCCAGGAGGAGAACCCCAAACCCCCCCCCGTGCAGGGACACACACTGCGAGCGACCAGGCCAAGAGCACAAGCCACTGAGAATTCAGGGGCGCCCACCTATGATATCAAGAATGGCCCCCGGAACACACCCACACTCTCCCTCACGTGCCAGTTCATAAAACTCAGATGCAAGGTCCGGCTGGTGCAGAAGCCCTCACCGAGGGCCCCTGTGCCATTGTGCCAGTCTGTGTAGACACCAGCCTGTACGTTTGGTCTCCATCACAGCTGTCATCCACGTCTGACTTTCTCAGTACTTAGACTTCGGGTTTCCCCATAGACTTTGAGCTTTCTTTGGCTTTTTCCACGTTCCCTGGTGTCTAGAATGGAACCCTTTGCATGAGCCTCCGGCCCCCAGAGTCCCAAACCTTCTTGCCATCAGTAAACTGGTAGCTCACCAGGCTGAGTCCTGCCATGAGGAGGGAGTCACACTAACAGGATTCAAGTGCAGAAATTACTTGAAAGGCCACTTTTTCAAGCACACATCTCTTACATAAAACAAGGTGACTCTGTACTTCTGCTGAAAAAGAGGGCTCCTTGCCTTTGTGTCTCTCTATTGATGGTCACTAGCTTGCAGGCATGGCTGTGTCCCCCACTGCCCCAAATTAACCCAATTGTTTTTAAAGAGATGCTTTCGTAATACAGACAATGGGTGTGTACTCCATCTCCTGTGGGTCTTATGTAAATCAAAGCCTACTTAGAAGACACAGCTGACCCTCCTGATCTACAACACAGCACAGCTGATGTGCAAATGGCTCTCAGACACGTTGCCCAGGCCCACTCCAGCCCCTTTCTGACCAGAGAGCTGTCCCTGGGATGGAAAAGGACAGCTTTCCAACTTCTTTATAGAACCTGGAGCCATTACTGCTGTCTAACCAAGAACTATGTAGAGACGTAACTTGAAAGAGGAATTAGGCTTAAGGAAGAGAGAAAGCAGGTGAGTAGAAAGCAAAGCAAGAGCCAATGCTTCCTCTAAGCAGCCTTGATGAGAGAAGCAGCCTTGACGACAGAAGGAAGCTTTTACCACCAATGTTGGGTGCTGGTAGCTTAGACATAGTAGGAGAAGACAGAGCTGGGGAGGAAGGCTCCACCCCATTTGTATATGTCTATCAGGCAGTCATCTTGGGGAGAGCGAAGGCTATCAAACCTCACGTATGAGGAAGTACGTCAGGCTGGGGCTTCCCTGGTGGCGCAGAGGTTAAGAATCCGCTGCCGATGCAGGGCACGAGGGTTCGAGCCCTGGTTCAGGAAGATCCCACATGCTGAGGAGCAAGCACGCCCGTGCACCACAACTACCGAGCCTGTGAGCCGCAACTACTGAAGCCCGCGCGCCTAGAGCCCGTGCTCCGCTACAAGAGAAGCCACCGCAATGAGAAGCCCGCGCACCGCAACGAAGAGTAGCCCCCGCTCGCCGCAACTAGAGAAAGGCCGCGCGCAGCAACGAAGACCCAACGCGGCCAAAAATTAAAAAAAAAAAAAAAGCAGCAGCAGATCTGGGGAATTCCCTGGTGGTCCAGTGGTTACGACTTGGTTCTTTTACCGAGGTGGCCTAGGTTCAATCCCTGGTCGGGGAACTAAGATCCCACAAGCCACACGGCCAAAAAAAGAGAAAGCAGTAGATTTGGTAAACTCTCAAGAGAGCAAGCTGACTAGGTTAAATGAAGATTCCTTAAAGCTTTTCTTCTTTAGCTTATGTTGTAACTCTGGAACTAAAGTGTGTTTAGGAAGCTGAAGACAACAGTAGGAGGAAGGGAAACAATCAGAAAAGAAAGCCATCTCCTCTCTGTCTCTCATCAGTCCCCCAGCACCAGGGTTTTAGGGATCCTGATGCCATCCATGGACCCCGCGTGAGTCAGAGATGAGAAACGCGAAAGGACTGCCAAGGAGTGTCCTAACTCCTGCCCTTGTCTTGGCACAAGTAGACAGGAAAGAATGAAAAGATCATTTTCCCAGCAAATCTTTGTGGTCTGAAGGTTGTCCTGGGGGAGGGGGAACAGAGGGTCATAAAACAGCTTCTTTCTGTTTCAGGGGCATCTCTGAAGAAAGCCCCCAACCCACCCCTGCTTACAGGTTAGGTCCATCTTGGGCATGGAGGGCAAGGGACGTAGGCAGATGACCCCTGACGAAGACTCTCTCCTTGACCAAACTTGAGTCACGCTCCTCTGAGCTTTCTTCTCCACCAGGCCTTGGTCTTGGCCTCCTATGTCCATCCTTGCCAAGTCCAGTTTCAGCAAGTGCCAACCACAAATCGGCACTTGCCATCTACTCTACAAGGATTAAATCATGAGCCACTGCGGCTGCTGACCTTCAACGCCTCCTGAAAGGAGCTGAGTGTGGAGATCAGGAATGAGGCACTCTGTGCTCTGGGAAAAACTGGCAGAACAGGTCTTTAGATAGTTAGATATTTTCAGGAGAAGGTTTTATGAGCCCAATCCTTGCATCTCCTCATATCTACAAAAGCACTACAATCCTTAACAATGACATCTGCTCCTTGTGACTAGCAGCTAGCTTCTGCCAAAATGTGTGCTTAACTCCACGTACCCCCCCTTCACTAAGATCATATACAACACTGACCTTCCCCCTACCTCTCTGGAACAGTTTCTTAGAACTATCTGGAATGCTGTCTCCCGGGCTATAGTCCTCATTATGTCTCAAATAAAACTTAACTCACAACTCTCATGTTGTGCTTTTTTTCTTTTTTCAGTTGACACAAGGATGCTGTGAAGTCAGTGTAGACAGAATCCTACCCCCTTGATATTTAACCAAGTTCCTCATCTCCCACCCTTGATGTCGTCTACATCCTTTGCCTTCCTTCAGCGAGAACCCTGTTAGCTCAGTTTAGCAAGAATCCTCCCACCCTTGATGCTCCTCTTCATAATTTTCCATCCACTGACCCTGTCACCCTGATCCTTGGTTATAAATCCCCAGTCCTTGTATTCAAAGTTGAGCTTGATTTCTCTCCCCTATTAAAACAGAGTCAACCCCTACTGCAATAGTCTTGAATACAGTCTTCCTTACCATTAAACAAGCATCATAAAGCTTTTTAGCGCCCGTTGAATGGAGGGGAGGAATGGCTGGGGTGAGGATAAGCATTACTACGGGGGAGAACTTTGCCCTGGTCCCCTCAATACCCCGACCTGGAATGGCTGCACAGATGCCTTTGGAAGGCTGGGCAGCAGTGAGCGTCCTCCAGATCTACACAAAGGGTGGGTCTGTAAACCGGAGCAGCTCTTATCCCCACCGTCACTGAGCACAAGGGTCTGCTGTGCCTTCCCAGGACTTTTGTGTCCTTGATGAAATAGATGGGAACAGGAGAACTGAATAAAGGCATTTCCTGCACATCTAGCTAATTAAGCCAGTTTTCAATTGATCCCCAAACTAAAGACATGCATCATTTCTTGCCCAAGAGGGCAGCAAGTTCATAACAGTTGCATAATAAATAACTCAGCCCCACTGGGGCATCTGTGGGACAGAGTGCTAAGATGAAGAACTTGCTGGAACTGGACAGCAAAAGGCAAATAACCAGGAAGGGGCCAGCAGGAGGTCCTGTCAGGCAGCCCAGCTACAGGGCGGCAATGGCAACAGGCAATCATGCGGGAAGCGCTCACTCCCTCCTGAGGATATGTTAATGGAGGTCCCATTTCTGACGTTTTATGTTAATTTAAATGATGTTATATCTATGCCCCATTGAGTAAAAAGGACAGTGAATTAATACACACATGAAAGAAAACCATAGCCCTCACTGTCCAAATACTCTTCTAAAGCCTTTTGGATGGTGGACTGCTTTACTCTACCTCTAAGAAATCCTTCTATTATCACCTCCCTGTTTTGAATACTTAGAAGTCATTAAATACTTGGTTTCTTAATGAGAAGAGAGTGTAGTAGGTCAACGATTTATTTCGACACCTCCTGCTTAAGAAAAATAAAAGGCCCATTCTTACATTCTGTCTCCATTTTTTCCACAACTTGTTTTTTTAAAGTGTTTGTCTAACATCCATGACATGTATTTCCAATGTTCCCAGTAAAGTTTGGATTTGGCCTTCCTTTGACAAGTCTGCGAGGCCATCTGTAAGACCTAGAGATATAGGATGCTGAGATTTTGACTAATACATTTTTTCTTTTTCCGGCCGTGCCATGTGGCCTTTGGGATCTTAGTTCCCCAACCAGGGATCGAACCTGGTTCCCCTGCATTGGAAAGGCAAAGTCTTAACCACCGGACCGCCAGGGAAGTCCTGACTAATACATTCTTGAATGCCTGGGTTTCCATCATGAGCATGAAAAGGTGAAATGGAGCAGGGCCCTCGGGAGTACAAAAGCCTTTCTGTGTCCCCATTTTCTTTGCAGGAAAGAGGTTTCTGCCTCCTAGACCTTCCCTGAATACCAAAGGACAGATTCAAACAGTCACTAATCAGAAAAGCGAGGGAATGCAGAAACAAAGGAAGAGCAGTCAAGAAACAATAGTGCAGCTGTGCGGCCGGGTCCTGGTCCTCCTCAAGGGATACACTTAACAATATACCTTTGAGTTCTTCTGAAGGAAATAAGGCTCCCACAGGGGAAGGTGGGGGGAGGGATGGTAACTTAAGGGCTAAGCACAGGATTCCTGGAGCACCGCCCTGTAGCCTCACCACTGACCAATCAGAGGAAAGGCACACACCCTGCAGCCCTCACTCCAAGTTTTGCCTATAAAAACTCTTCCCTGAAAACCACGGTGGGGGATGGGTTGGGCATTTTGAGCATGAGCCGCCCATTCTCCTTGCATGGCTCTGCAATAAACCTTTCTTTGCTCCAAACTCCAATATTTCCGTTTGTTTGGGCTCACTTTGAGCTGGGCACACGAACTTGCATTCAGCAACAAAGGTTTTCAGGAATGTGAAGTTTTATATCTCTCTAACTTCCCCCCTCCTTTTAATTTTAGTCCTAAACCCAGTCCTTGGTGTGAGATCTACTTTGCCCCTTAGCCTTCAAAAAGATCTGCTCACGTATACGAGTAACAGGTGGAAGGTGGCTTTGCAAATAACAGCTCTGCTTGGAGTTGTTAATGGTGGTAATTTAGTCGTGTAGCCAACCCTAATATGCCACCTCAAAATATGACTGTAGGAAACCAAAGTATGTCACCCCAAATATGCCTCTTTGGAACGAGGATTATTTTGAGAAACAGTGGACACAGAGGAAGCTCTGCAAACAGAGTATAAGTTATCTTTCTGTAAGGGAAATTAACATTTATAAAGAAAATTTCCACTTGAAAGGGTGTTTCCCCCTCTGTACCAGGAAGAGAGGATGTCTCTAAATCACAAGGGACTCTTGGAGAAGACAGGGGCTTAAATCTGCGTAACAACCTTATCCTTCCTTGTTTACTGTACTTCTCCTGGTCTTCGTCCCATAAGTGTCTCCTCCACAACCTTCTTCCTTTGTTTTAGCAGAAGATGATATTTAAGCCCCAATTCTAAGCCACCCCTTAGAGTCTACTCATCCCTGAGTTTCTCCCAGGTATATATGAGATATACATGTCAACACATATCTGTCTGCTTTTCTTTTGTTTATCTGTCTTCCGTTACTGGGTGCCAGTCAAGAACCTAGAAGAGTAGAAGAGAAAACTTTTCCTCTCGTACAGCTTCTGTTTATTTTTTTCTGTCATGTGTGATCAAAACTTCTACTTAAGAAACAGGGACCTCATGGTATTTCACGATCCCCCCCAATCCTATGGTCCAACACTGCCATCCTTGTCTATTTGATGGAAAGCTCTAAGTCCACCTGTTTATCTGAGGTGCTCACCTATTGCTCTATGCAGCTTTTATTTCAATGGGAAAGAG
>NW_006797837.1:399878-403011 GCF_000442215.2 Lipotes vexillifer | reverse complement strand
AGCTTTTATTTCAATGGGAAAGAGTTCTACTTTCTTTGGTCCTGGAGCAATCAAAGATCAGTCATGGAAAACGGACCAGCCAGCTGCTAAACCTGGCAGCAGGTCTGGACGACCTCGCACACTGAGCTTTGCTGTGGTTAGTCCATGGCAGGATGGGGTAGGTGATAACAGAGGCCCTACTGGGGAACACGGCATGGCTTCACAGAGTGGGGGCAGGGGGTGGCTGTGTGCCCTAGCTCCCACTGATGCCCACTGTTTGGGATAAAGTGTCATTGGCTCCTTTCTCCAAAGAGGCTTATTTTAAGATGTAAATGCTATAGCACCAACATTCCCCCCTTCCCAGGCCTTGCACTTGATTTTCGAGAGTGTAGGAAAGAACTAACTCAGGTAAATGGCATTGTACATGCCACCTCCCTTAAGCTTCACAGGAGCCCCAAGAGGTAACAATCTCTGCTGAGACTTCTCATGGGACCTGAGGCTCACTGAAATGAACCAAGACATGTAAACAGATAGGGTAGGGGATTCCCAGAGAAAGAGAATCAGGCATGGCTTTCTTGACATGAGAGAAGCCATTTTTGGCCTAAGCCATTTTGTGATCTTAGCCTGGCCACACAGTGCTTGTGCTGGAACAGGTCTTAGTAGTAAATGATTACAAGGTAACAAAAGAATGCAGAAACATTGCCTATTATCAGGCAGTGGCAAAGATAATATAGCATCTGTAAAGACTCCAGTTCTGTTTTGTTTTTTTTTTAAGCATCTTTATTGGAGTATAATTGCTTTACAATGGTGTGTTAGTTTCTGCTGCATAACAAAGTGAATCAGCTATACATATACATATGTCCCCATATCTCCTCCCTCTTGCATCTCCCTCCCTATCCCACCCCTCTATCCAGTTCTGTTTTAATGGTAAAGATTGGCCTGAAGCTCAACCACCAGATCTACGGGAACCTAAGGGATGATGATGTTGTCTTTTTCTGACCCTCGTGACTTCAATCAACTAAAGCTCGAACTCGACCGCCCAAGCCCCTTCAGGAATATGCAGGTACCCTGAGCTTCAAACTTCCCCATCTTTGCTGTGGAGGGAGACACTGCTTTGGGAAAGATGCCTGGTGTTCTCCTTCCTTGCTGCTAGTAATGAATCCTTCCTTCTTCTGATCTTTGGCTTGGTTGTGTCTTCTGGCTTGACACCCACCAAGAGGCAAACCCCGTTTTCGGATAACAGACAGCTTAACAAGTCCTGAGGCCGAGGATGGATCCAGGTCTACTTGGTTTTAAAAGTCTGACTTGTTCTCTTAGGCAAACAGGACTACCTTTTAAAGAAAAGTCATGGCCTGCCCAATGTGGTGTTTGCCCAGTGGGATCTGAGGTTCCAGATGGAACACCCTTCCCCGACCCAGGCTGGGGAGCCTGAACTGCAAGACAGCTGTCTTCTCTGTGAGTATTAACTCTTGTTGTCCCCCAGGGTCTGGTACAGTGCCTGATTCACAGTGCTGTTCAAGAAATGTTTGCTGAATCAACAAACAAGAAGATGAGTAAAGACTCTGATTAAAAAACCAACCCCCTCCCCAAAAGAAACCTGAAAAGTATTAATACTCATGGGACATATTAAGTTATTATATAATATTTTTGAATTGTAATATGCAAGGGTTTATAAGGGATTAGCAAGTCAGTTACCGAGCCGGGGCCAGACAGAAAAAGTTATTTCAAGAGGGATGTGGGTCAATCGGTGTGTCTGCTGATGTGGACAAAAGGAGCCGGATGAAGGCACTCAGCATCCAGTGAGGACCTGATGAGGGGGAGAAGGCTGCTGAAAAAAACATGAAGTGGTCCAAAGGAGGAGGAGGGGAGAACATTCTCCCATGTTGCTCACTTCCCAGCCTTTCCACATCTGCCCTTTCCACACTATCTTACATGGGAAGGATAGATATTAAAGAATGCCCATAGTGAATATTTTAGAATCAACTTTGCTGATTATCCAGGTTACTATGCTAGACAAATATCTAGAATATAATTATGAATGATGTTCAAAATGAAACTGGTTTTATCTATGAAACAGAAACAGAATCACAGACATAGAGAACAGACTGGTGGTTGCCAAGGGGGAGGGGGTTGGGGGAGGGATGGAGTGGGAGGTTGGGGTTAGTAGATGTAAGCTATTATATACAGAATGGATAAACAACAAGGTCCTACTGTATAGCACAGAGAACTATATTCAATATCCTAGGATAAACCATAACAGAAAAGAATATTTAAAAAAAGAATGTATATATATATATATATATATACACACACACACACACATATATATATGTATAACTGAATCACTTTGCTGTACAGCAGTAATTAACACAACATTGTAAATCAACTAGACTTCAATTTAAAAGAAAATGAAATCAGTTAGCAACACCCCCCAACTCAGCCAGCCACTCTCAACTTGCATTCATGCAAAAAAATACTATGTTTCAGGCTGGGGACTAGACCTTAGAAAGATAACAATAACTAAAGTAAACATGGCTCCTCCTAGAGTTCAGGGTCTGGGACTCACTGAGCCACCAATGAGAACAGAGAAAATGATGGATGAGACAAGTAAGAATACTAAGACTGATGGAGAATCAGGGCCAGGTTCTAGGCAGAATTGACAACCTTTTTAAGGCATATGGAGGAAAACTGAAAAAAAGCTACCCAGGATTGAGCAGAGCAAATATTCTGACGAAACTTCATCAAACGGAACTTGCCAGGAAAAAAAAAAAAAAAAGCAATGTAATTTACTTTTGCTCCAGAGCCCCTGAGCCTGTACCCGCTGGAGATTCCCATTCCCATGAGACACAGAACTAGAAAGTAGACAGAGGGCCACCCCTGCTCTGCTCAGCTTGTACCGCTCCTCAGGGCCAAACCAGAAGCAAATGCCAATCAGTAAAAATGGTATTTTCTTTCAATGGACAATACAATGAGAACACAATTTCTTTTCCAATAACCATTATAAAAGTTGATCCAATAAATCTTAATAATAATTAAAAAATCATCACAATGCATTTTTTTTTTTTTTCTTGCGTTATGCGGGCCTCTCACTGTTGTGGCCTCTCCCATTTGCGGAGCACAGGCTCCGGACGCGCAGGCTCAGCGGCCATGGCTC
>NW_006797837.1:391403-399868 GCF_000442215.2 Lipotes vexillifer | reverse complement strand
GGGCCCAGCCGCTCCGCGGCATGTGGGATCTTCCCGAAACGGGGCACGAACCCGCGTCTCCTGCATCGGCAGGCAGACTCTCAAGCACTGCGCCACCAGGGAAGCCCCATCACAATGCATTTTAATCAAGAAATTAAGAATGAAGGCTTAACATATTAAAAAAAACCCTAACATTTAAACATTGGTTATAAAAAATACTTCTAAATAATTCTTAGACGAAAGAGGAAATAAAAATGGAAATTTTACACTATTTACAAAATAGTGACAACTCTAGCACTACATATAAAAACTTACGAGCTGGGGCTTCCCTGGTGGCACAAGTGGTTGAGAGTCCGCCTGCCGATGCAGGGGACACGGGTTCGTGCCCCGGTCCGGGAAGATCCCACATGCCGCGGAGCGGCTGGGCCCGTGAGCCATGGCCGCTGAGCCCACGCATCTGGAGCCTGTGCTCCGCAACGGGAGAGGCCACAACAGTGAGAGGCCCGCGTACCACAAAAAAAAAAACAAAAAACAACAACTTATGAGCTGTGGAAAGATCTGTGCTCAAGAGAAAAACACTAAAGGCTTTTGCTATTAAGCAAGACAAAAGGAAAATAAATGAACTGATTTTTTCAACTCAGAGGCATAAAAAGCAAGAAACCAAGGGTAAAAGAAGAAAAGGCAAAAAAACAAATTGTAGAATTCATATCCAGAGAAGAACAGGAATTGATAAATAAGGAGTTGGTTCTTTGAAAAGGGAAATGAAATAGATTTTAAAATTAAATCTAATTTTAAAAGGAAAGAAAAAACAACATATAAATGCCATGAGGACTGAGAAGGGGCTTTGACCACAAATATAAAAAGCTTTTAAATGTCTTAATGACAAATGAATGGCAGAAATGTCACACCAGAAAGCTTTCTGAGACAGGAGAAAACTGGCATAGACTATTCACTGAAAAGCCTGGAAAAGTCATCAAGAATTACTGTCCAAAAAGGCACTAGACCCAGACTGTACAAGTACATTCTGTTTATTTTTTTGAGGAAGAGAAAATGGCACGAAATCTGAAGTAGCCCAGAACATAAAAGAAAATGCAACAGTTTGTAATTTTCTCCAAGCATGTATAATGCTCACGATAAAAGCAGCAAATCCATCACATACACCTTGGGAACATTATGCTAAGTGAAAGAAGCCGGTCACCAAAATACCACTTTTTCCATTTACACGAAATGTCCAAAATAGGCAAATACATAAAGACAGAAAGATTAGTAAATTAAGGACTGTGTGGGTCAGGGGAAATGAGTAACAGATTTCTTTAAGGTGATGAGTATGTACTAAAATCATGGTGATGGTTGCACAACTTGCTGGATATACTAAAAAACATTTAATCGTACACTTTAAATGGATAAAACATATGACGTGAATTATATCTCAACAATGCTGTTATTTACAAAAGAAAGACAACACACACAAAAGAGAAGGCTACATACAAGTTTCACTAATCAGTTGAGGGTTGAAATTTTTAACTAAAATACTAGCACCTAACACACTAGGACCAAGTAGAGTTTATTTCAGGGATACAAATATGGCCTTATTTTAGACAATTTATTAATATAATTAAAATATTAATAAGCCAAGAGAAAAAACATATAATTGCCTTCATAAATGCCAAAAAGCCATGTGAAAATATTCAGTATGTATTCCCAAGAAAAACTCCTACTAAATTAGAAAGAAAATTTCCCTAACTTGATATCTCTTTAAAACAAATATCCAATATTAGGCATACTGGTGAAACACTCAAAGGATTTCATTGTCAGGAATAAAATAAGACCTGCTGAAATAAAGACCACTATTCATATTCAGTATTGTTTGGTAGATTTCACCTGAGACAATAAAAAAGTTAAATATAATGAAAGGAAAGAAAGAGGCAACGTTATGTTTATTTGTTCGTAACGTGATGCTTCACCTTGAAAAATAAAAACAAGAAAATCAGCAAAAATTATTAGAATTATGAAGACTTCCGAAGTGTTGTCAGTTGTTATTTCTAATGAAAGCTTTTTATTAAAGTAGAGCAGAGATACAGAAAAGTGTGCAAATCTCAAGTGTTTGGCTTCTGTCAATGTTCACAAATGGAACACACCCATTTAACCAAACAGAAGGTGACCATTGTCCCAGAATCCTCCTGTGTGCTCTCTCAGTCATGACCCTCTTGTTACCTCCCCCATTCTGAGTTCCAACACTGTAGATTAGTTGTGCTTGATTTTGAAATTTACACAAAAAGAAGAAAACTGTATGTAGACCCTTTGGGATCTAGATTCTTTGATTTAATATTATGTTTGAGAGATGGGCATGCTTTTTGGTTTTGAAAAAAATAGCATGAATATCCTCAGATAATTAGAGAATATATCACATTCATAAAACAAGAACTGGGTGCTGTAACAAAACATCAGCTAAAGAACCAATAAGAGCTCTGGAAAATTGAAATGCAAAAGCAGAAACAGAAAGTTTAGAAAATAAAGTTAAGGAAATTTCCCAGAAAGTATAGTCAAAACACAAAAAATGAAAAAAAAGATAAGAAAATTAGAGAACCAGTCCAGGAGGTTCAACACACAAACAAAAGGAGTTCCAAAAAATGGAGAACACACACACACACCACACATACACACACACACACACACACGAAGAATATCAACCATGAACATGGGTTTCCGTTGGAAAGTTCTAACGAGGGTTCAGCATCATGGATAAATGTAAATCTCTCCCAAAGCACATCATCATGAAATTTCAGAACACCTGGGATAAAAGGATTTCTAAAAAGAAAGAAAAGTTACTTTCAAAAAACCAGGAGTCAGGATAGCCCTGGACTCCCAAATAGCTATACTGGAAGTGTGGAGACAATGGAACACAGGAGGGAAAATCATTCCAAGTGGGAAGTGGGAATCCAGATATTTTTAGGTATGCAAGGACTAAAAAATTTACTTGAGGGCTTCCCTGGTGGCGCAATGGTTGAGAGTCCGCCTGCCAATGCAGGAGACGCGGGTTCGTGCCCCGGTCCGGGAAGATCCCACATGTCGCGGAGCGACTGGGCCCGTGGGCCATGGCTGCTGAGCCTGCGCATCCGGAGCCTGTGCTCCACAACGGGAGAGGCCACAGCAGTGAGAGGCCCGTGTACTGCAAAAAAAAAACAAAAAAAAACAAAAAAAAAATTTACTTGAGGAGGATTCATCACTAAAATGAAGGAGTAAGTCAAGAAAAGAAAGACATGGGATCAGGACACAGGGGATCCAATACTGGAAAGAAGTGAAGGGAACCCCAGAATCTGTGTTCCACTGGGCAGCCAGTCCTGATGGAAAGGATCAGAGCACTCTGGAAAGTCTTCAAAAAGATGAACTGGACAGAATATCTAACGTGGCTGAGAGGATTGAGAGAGAATTCAGACAAGAGGCAGAGGGTCTGGCGTTGAGTTAGTGAAAAGTATATAGAGAACGAAGTAAGCAAACAAACAGAAAGGCAATAATTAAGCATACAGAAAACAAAAAGCTGTGCCGGAAAAGGGAAATAACCTTGTGTGAATCAGCTGTAAGTAGTTATAATAACGTAAGTATTAAAAAATGATCTAAACAAAATTACAATATAATTATAATGAGGATGGGGGAAGGAATGAGAAGGACGTGTAGATATGGTTGTGGGTGTGGGTGAGTGATAAAGAGTTATTACGTCATCTTTCGTAGTAGGAAGTGAAGAAATCACACCTACATCTCAAAAAACAAGTAGAACTGTATGTGGTGATAGGTAAACAAAAGGATCATTTACAAGAGTGGAGAGTAGTGCCTCTATAGAGTGAATAAAGCCTTGCAGAATATATGCTTGACTTTTTAAACACATCCATATATAATTTTTATAAAACTATAAAATAATTTAAAACATGTAAGAAACTAATGAAATATTAATAGTGGTTATCACTAGGTGGTGTGATTATGAGCAATTATCTAATCCTTTTTTTAGTTTTAAATTTTTCCAATGAATATTAAACCTACAATGCATACATAATAAATTTTACCATGAATAATTTAAAAAGTATTGTTACAATGTGATTTTTAAATTCTCCAGTGTCCTCGTCCCTGCCCCTTGTTCTTCTCTGCTGGGCTGGAAGACAACATCTGGATTAGAAGCAGGGCAGAAAATTATTCTTATTTCTTCCATTCCTGAAAGCTTATAGACAAATTATAGAGCTCTAATTTCATGGCTGTTAGCCTCAGTTCTTTCTTCTTCAAATTCTTCAGGATTTGAAGTCTCTGCAATTTCAAGTTTCTTCATGCCAATATTCCAGTTTTCCAGAGATAACAAGATTTAAGTTTTCTTTTCTTTCTTTATTTATTTTTTTTCTGGGCACAGTTACTTTTAAGAAACTACTATAGGGTTTGGGAGAGGAGTATGGAAGTCCTGGTCACATAAAAATTTACAATCAATGAGACCACCCTCCTTCACAACTTAGAGGCATGAGAGTATATACAAGGGGATACATCAAGACTGGGGTTAGAAAGGTCAAGGTGACCATTTGGAGTCAAGGAAGGTTTTATACCAGCCACAGAGGCACAGAGGTGGCCTGAAAAAGTGCAGCCCTTCATTTTTATTTTTATTTTTTTATTTGCTTTTTTGGTCACGCTAAGCACGACATGCGGGATCTTAGTTCCCCGACCAGGGATCAAACCCGCGCCCCCTGCAGTGGAAGCTCGGACTTCCACTGGACCACCAGGGAAGTCCCAGTTCAGCCCTTCAAACACAACCACTGCATTTGAGGGTCCCAGCAATTTACAACCAGAGCTCAGTGATCCATCGGGACACCAGGAATCCAAAGGGCGATCTTGGGGCTGGGGGCAGGGGTGCAGCAGGCCAACAAAGAAGCAGGATTCAGAGGTGTGATTCCAGGGCAGGCAGGCACTGCAAACATTTCTAGACGCCTAGGACTCTGAGTGGATGGCTGGTATCCCGAGAGACAGACTGGCCAGAGTCAGAAAGGCCCCCGCTCTCCGGAAGCCAGGAGTCTATGAACAGGGCATACTCGTGGACTGGAGCATGTCAATGTGGGGATGTCAGTCCAGAGCCTCATGATCAGAACAAGGGCCCATGGGAGCAGCGCTGGTGAATGGGATGAAGGGGATTCTGGCAAGGATGCCCGGAGGTTCGCGGTTCAAGATGTGAACCCAGCTTCTCAGCTCACAGCGCAGCTGCTGGTTTTGAGCCTTGACCCCCACGTCAGACATCCTGGCCCAGGACCTAGAGTGGGGCTGGGTGTGCGAACAAGAAGGTAGGGCAGGGGTCTCGGAGGAGCCGGGGAGAGAACAAGCTAGGGGATGAAGGGCAGGGCTGACCAAAGACACGGGTCCTCACTGCTGTCCCCACTCGTCCTCCAAACCCTGGGTGATGCAGGGCCTGGGGAGCAGCTCTCCTTCAGAAATCCCCTTTTCTTTGCTCTGCAAGAGGTAAAGCCTTCGGAAGGTGATGTACAGCTCAGAGGAAGCAGACCATGGGCTCTACAATTGGAGAGAAAGCCAAGTACTGGGGCTGGTGCAGGGAAGAATTAAGAAGCGTTTTAAACAAAAGCCCATGGTTTTCCCACCTAAGATCTCATAGGGAGGGGACAAGGGACAGGAAGGTGGGAAGAGGAGACATGGGCCCAGGTTTGGTCCAGAGACATGGAGAGATGTGTTTGATAGTGAGGTTGGCACAGAGGGTGGAGGGGGGGACTTTTGCTCCCATTTCCCATGGGGACTGTGGAAGAAGCCTGCCTCACAGGTGGCCTCACATCCATCTGGGGCCCGTCTCACCCCAGTGACCATGATGGCGCAGTGGGGCTGTGTGGCGGGAGGTTCAGTTCCCATGGAGAGAAGGGGGAGGCCGAGTTGAAAGCCAGAGGAGCAGCTGAGGGTCCCCCTCCCAGTGAGATGAGCCTGCTGGGATGGGTGGGGGGAAACATCACCTAAGCTCAGGTGTCTGCAGCCAGCATGGGCACTACAGGGACCCAAGGCAGCCGGGCCCTCATCAAGCCAAGAAGTCAGATCACAAGTCAGGCCAGCTGCAGACATTTGCCAGTGACAGCAGTAGAGCCAGGAGCAGCCAGGAGGGCCAAGGACACTGCCCAAGGGAAGAGGAGACACACAAAGACCCTGAGGCTTCTGCTCAGCCATTTAGGGGGAATAAGCCTATCTGTCCGCACACACCCAGAAACCATCTGAGACGAGCATTCTTTCCGGAAGAGGCTGCGCATTTCCAAAGAAATGACCTGTTGTCGGTAACCCAAACCCAGCAGCAGTCCCTAGATTTCTGAATTGGCTGAGTCTGGCGTATAGTACGGGCTCAATCCATATTTGCCAGTGAGTGAATGAATGATTGAATATTCTGCTCTTTCCTGTCCAAGACATTCAATTTAAAACTAAAGAAATTGGGGCTTCTCTGGTGGCACAGTGGTTAAGAATCCGCCTGCCAATGCACGGGACACGAGTTCAAGCCCTGATCCGGGAAGATCCCACATGCCACAGAGCAACCAAGCCCATGCACCACAACTACTGAGCCTGTGCTCTAGAGCCCGCGAGCCACAACTACTTAGCCCATGTGCCACAACTACTGAAGCCTGCACGCCTAGAAACTAGAGAAAGCCTGCGTGCAGCAACAAAGACCCAACACAGCCAAAAGTAAATAATTAAATTAAATTAATTTATTAAAAAAAAGAAAATGAAGAAATTTGCTAACAACCTAATGGCAGATGTGATATTTTATCATTCATCTCCACATCAGAGCATTTAATTGAGACGAGGGTACCAGAGGCCAGGTGAAAAAGTTCATGTTCGCAAACTTTCTTTGGCCTCATTGCCTTTTTGCTTCCATTTACTTCATCATCACATACATCAGGGGAATGGGGTGGTATATACAGAATTAAGAGTAATGTCTGGATTAAGAGTTATTGTCAGTTTGTTTTTCAGTACAGATGAAAGCAACTTGCTACAAACCTTTACTGAGGGATGGCGAAATAAATGAATACATGAATGATGAATGAATGCATTAATAAATAAATAGATACCACACTACTGGCTTACGATAAATTGAATTTGCATGGGAGATGGGATTGACCTCTAAAGTAAAAAGCTGCCACTTGCCAGGAGTCATTCTCAGAGCCCGTCCCTCTACCTGAAACTTCAGGTATGGCTGGAGCATAGGAACTGCTCACCCCACAGCTGGTTCTGTCTTAGAAACTGCCCGCAGCTACCAAGCGTGCCACACTCGGAAATTCAGTGTTAATCAAAGACACTCAAGGGAACACTTTTCTCCTCTTTCCTTTAAGTTAAACTTCTTAGGAGCCTGGGGTCCACTGAACTTCATGCACAGAAGTCAGACTCCAAAATACTGACTTGGGCATCCTACCAAGTCTGTAAAGGGCCTCCTCGGTGGGTGAATTTTCCCAGGCTTTCCACACTGCCCAGCTCTCAAAATGTTTTGAAGGGGCCACTGCTCCATCATTCAGAACAGGTAGTTACATTGTTTAAACCAGTAAAACAAGCCTCTCTGCCGCTATGAGGATGTGCTACCAGGGCAGTTTAAGACACAGGAGCCTGGAGTTCAGAAAATGAAACTCATTGCTTCTTGTGTGCTTGGTTGCAGAAGCTATTTTTAGAGCCACATTGGCAGCAAAAAGAGTGAAGACTGTGACCTTAAACTCCAGAGAGACTGCAAAATGTCAGCCCAAATTTCCCTACTTTGGGAAAGTCTGGGTAAAAACTCCTGCAGCCTTAGAAACAGTGCCGGGTCCTGGGCAGAAGAATGTCTCAGTGGCCAGGAAAGTAACAGCAAATGGTCACTTGTGTCGGCGGGGCAGCTGACAGTTCATTGTTTGGCAGAGAAGGTCACTACAGGCTCTGGAATCAGCGCTTATGATGAATTTCCCGAGCTCGGAAAGAAAATTCTATTTGCTTTCTCTGCAGTCTAAGAGAAGTGAAAGAGTCATGTGTTCCTGAATCTCCATAAAAGAGAGGAGAAAATGCATAGGCGTTAGGCTCCAAATGGAGCCTTGAACATAACAAACACTGTGCCAACTGGTGAGGCCTGATAAGAACTAACCTGATGGAAACTCTTCCAAGTGCTACTCTGGACAGTTGCGTAAATGGAAAAGGCTGTTTGGGTTTGAGAACGAGTTATAATCTGTAGCTTAGCCATCGCGCCCAAAGGATCCCCTAAAAACGACTAAGGGATAATTAATTTTGCACTCTACTCTAGTTACTTTCTGGGCTATGAGGGTGGAATAGAAAAAAAAGGAGTGGGAGGACAGGGCAGGAGAAAAAAAGGAATATTGAAGGGCCCAGCTGACAGCACATTCTCACATCATCTAGGAGGGATTAAAGCTATCAAAATTAATGGCTGGGGGCTTCCCTGGTGGCGCAGTGGTTGGGAGTCCGCCCGCCGATGCAGGGGACACGGGTTCGTGCCCCGGTCCGGG
>NW_006797837.1:378754-390937 GCF_000442215.2 Lipotes vexillifer | reverse complement strand
GCCGCTGAGCGGCTGGGCCCGTGAGCCATGGCCACTGAGCCTGCGCGTCCGGAGCCTGCACTCCGCAACGGGAGAGGCCACAACCGGGGGAGGGCCCGGGACCCGAAAAAAAAAAAAAAAAAAAAAATTAATGGCTGGAGCCTACCCCTCTCCGCAGTCATTCAGCTCCATCCGAAGAGGGATCTGAACCTTATTGTTCTTCCCCCACGGTATCAGCTTGCTACGATTCATGGTACTGCTGCTCCCCTATTTATGCCCAGGAATAACTCAGGAGCCGGACATTTAACTCAGAGCTAAAGTGTCTTCCATTTTTAAAAGTCCTTAAGTTTAAAGTGAAACTTACCTGCTCTTCAGCCCACCACACTGAACCCCTCTGTGGGCGAGGGGGAGAACCTTTCCAACATTATTCAGATTCACCTACTTGGCTGCTGTGAGCTGTCACGACACATGTCGGTTGACAGAGGCAGGATGATGCTTGTCAAGGCCGAGAACGGTTACCCTGCAAGCTTTGCTCTCGCTGCAGGGCGCTGGCTGGGAATTCTGCTTCCAAAGGAAAGGTATCTAGCAGCGATATCAATGTGTCATGAAAAAAGAAAAATTGATGTACCCAGGCTGGTGTTGAAGGTACAGAGGTGATGTCAAAAAATACCATTAATTTCACCCAAAAGCAGTGTGCTCACCATTGAATAAACGCACTTCATTTTATAATGAACTGCCTCCCTCAAGGGATTGACTTGGGAAATGTGGGCCCCTTATTTTCCTGTGCAAATCCCCTGGCATTAAAAATGTCTCTCCTTGGGGCTTCCCTGGTGGCGCAGTGATTGGGAGTCCGCCTGCTGATGCAGGGAACGCGGGTTCGTGCCCCGGTCCGGGGGGATTCCACGTGCCGCGGAGCGGCTGGGCCCGTGAACCATGGCCACTGGGCCTGCGCGTCCAGAGCCTGTGCTCCGCAAAAAAAAAAAAAAAAAGCCTCTCCTTAAAAGGGAACCCTCCTACACTGTTGGTGGGAGTGTAAATTGGTGCAGCCACTATGGAGAACAGTATGGAGGTTCCTTAAAAAACTAATAAGGCTACCATATGATCCAGCAATCCCACTCCCGGGCATATATCCAGAGAAAACCATAATTCAAAAATATATATGCACCCCAATTGTTCATTGCAGCACTATTTACAATAGTCAGGACATGGAAACAACCTAAATGTCCATTGACAGATGAATGGATAAAGATGAGGTACATATACACAATGGAATATTACTCAAAAAGAACAAAATAATGCCATTTGCAGTGACATGGATGGACCTAGAGATTATCATACTGAGTGAAGTTCAGTCAGACAAAGACAAATATATGATATCGCTTATATGTGGAACCTAAAAAAAATGGTAGAAATGAACTTATTTACAAAACAGAAATAGAATCACAGATGTAGAAAACGAACGTATGGTTACCAAGGGGGGAAAGGGGTGATAAATTGGGAGACTGGGATTGACATATACCCACTACTACATATAAAATAGATAACTAATAAGAACCTGCTGTAGAGCCCACGGAACTCTACTCAATACCCTGCAATGACCTACGTGGGAAAAGAATCTAAAAAAGAGTGGATATGTGTATATGTATAACTGATTCACTTTGCTGGACAGCAGAAACTAACACAACATGGTAAATCAACTAGACTCCAATAAAAATTAATTTTAAAAACGCCTCTCCCTGCTAGCACCGTGGGTTCTGCTCCTTACGTAGGATACTAACTCAAGGATAATACAATGATTAGGTTATTTGTCATAATCATCCAGCTGTATGAATGCCCAGATAATAAGAAAAGGGTTATAGGATTCCCACAGTGAGGCGCAAGGTTTGCTCTTGCAGGCTACAGAGGAACAATAATAACAATAGCACCAATAACAATAGCTAGCATTTTCAGGCATCTTACACGCATTATCTCATTTAAGCATCACAACCACCCTGTAAAATAGATTATCATCCCTACTTATAGATGAAGAATCTGGTGCCCAGAGAATTAAGTAGCTTGACCAAGTTTTCATAGAATGGGTCTGTAGCACATCTAGTTTTTAATACAGAGAAGTAAGCTGAGGCTCAAAGCCAGGTGCCAAGTCCAGCCTAGAAAACAGGTCTTGGGACCTGGGCATGTTCTCTCCACCCCATCATGCTGTGGACACTTCAAGTCATTTGAGAACAACGTGCTCCCAGCTGTTGGGGTCAGGTATTCTTTGAGTACCAAGAGAAGGCAGCAGTCAGCTATGGAGGGCTATGCGGAGCAGACAACTGGGCAGTGACGTCCTACGTTTCCATGTGGACTGTACCTGCTGCTTTCCCAGGAAGTGACAAAGTTGAGGTCGATGCTCCTTCAAAGTCTCAATCAACTGTGTTCTCGCTGAGGCGTTCTTTCCAGCTAATTGTCTGACTACATGACCAGTGTTTTAAAGAAATGATATGTCTTCCATTAGACAGTCTTACAGAAGGGCAGCCCCTACTCGTTGCTTCAGCAGGCATCGTCATCCACTGAGTTCTCATGGGCGTCTCAAAAATATGTCGACGTGGATAAACTTGACAAGGACTGTGGCAGAAGGAGAGTATCCCCCATTCTGCTTAGAACAGAGGTTTATACACGATAGGAATCGATCAATGCTCATCAAGCCAAGGAGGGAACAAACAGAGCACCGCAAAGCCACCCCCTATTCCTGATCCCATTTTATAACGATGCTTCTTCTGGAGGAGCATGAAACCCCACGGTTGACCAGTACTGACGGAACCAACACCTTCTATCAACCGGGCTCCTCCAGTGTTGTTCCCAGAAGGAAGCATGTAGAGTTTTGTAGAGGTTTTCAACTGTAAATTTCCCCCGTGACTTGCTTCTGTAGAACTCTATTCACCGAAACATTTAATTACCTACAACACCTCACGCCATCAACTCAGAGAGTTTACAATTAGAGCTTTTCAGCTGAGGGACCAAAAGCTTTGTTATGGAAATTTTCCACTACTGGAACAATATACCTTTAAATGCTGGGTAGGTTTTATGGATAGGAAAATTAAAAGCTCATTTACACAGATGGTGAGTGACCCACCTAATGACAGATCCTGTTGGTGGCAAAACTGAACAGGTCATTCCTGTTACTGGTAGACCCTGAGGGCAGGAAAAGATGATGGAGGATGGCTAGCTTTTCTCTTATGATTTTTCTCTTCCTGAATTGTGACAGGCTTCCCCTTGGCCCCTGAGCTAGATTCCTTTTCTGACTCTCCTTTCCTAGACCCAAAGGGAAGTCCTAACCACTGTGGTCTCTAACCCTGTCCTCTACCCACAATGTCCTGCACTTGGCCAGCATCATATACACAGGTTGGTCAACAGAATTGGTGGGTCTGTCTCTGTGAGACATTCAACTTCTGCCCAGGATGCTCCTTGGTTTCCGAATCCTTGCTTGCGATTCTACCATGCCAAATTCTGCTGCTCTGGGATTGGACCCCAGTTTGATCTCTGTGCTGTCCTGCCACTTCCCCGAAGAGGGAGGTCCACACAAGACTCTGACCCAAGGATTAATACCCGAGTGTCTTCACCTTGTTGCAAGATTGGCCATCTGCCATCTACTGATGGCCACCAGCTCCCAAGGTAGAATTCACATTCCATACAATTCATCCATTTAAAGTCTACAATTCAATAGATTCTAGTATGTTCACAGAGTTGTGCAATCATCACCCAAATCAATTTTAGAACATTTTCATCATGCCCCCCCAGAACCCTGTACTCATTAACAATCATTCCTCTCTCCCACTCCTCCCTCAGCCCTAGGCAACCACTATTCTACTTTTTTATCTCTCCCAATTAGCTTTTTATTCATTTTCATTCCAGCTCATTGGAACAGTGGATTGAGTCCGGCTTCCTCCTTTCGGCTTCTAGAGCTCTCCACAAAGTGGACCTCCTGTTTCCATCTACTTAGTCTTCCATCTTTCCTCTATTTTTTTTCCCCTCCACTTTTTAATGTACATTCTCTACCTTCATCTCCTCACCAGATGCTAAACACCTCATCCTCATTGTGCTGTCAGCAGAGGGGTAACTCAATGGACTTGAGTTGCCCAAACTCTACACATCCCAAAGAAAGAACTCACCCTTGCCAGGATCCTGGAAGATAACCACTAAACCCTTGGAATATCCTGCCCGATAAGAGTGTCCATGAGGCCCTGGGCCATGCTGTATTGGCTTAACCTCTGCAGGGGGAGGTGGGGAGGAGCTGGGGACCAAGGAGCCAAGGTTGGTCACATGTTTGCTCCACGCCTACGGGACTGACCCCCAGTAAAAACCAGGAACGCTAAGGCTCCGGCGAGCTTCCCTGATGGGCAACACTTCATCATGTTGCTATAAATCATTTCTGGGGGCCGGAAGCTCTGTCCATGCAACTCCACAGGGAGAGGGCAACCAGAAGCTCATGCTTGGCTTCTCCTGGACTCAGTCCCATGCCTCTTTTTTCTTTGCTGATTCTAATCTGTATCCTTTCACTGTGATAAACGGTAAACATGAGCATAACAGCTCTTCTGAGTTGTATGAGTCCTTCCAGTGGATCATCAAACCCGAGGGTGGTCTTGGCAACGCCAAACACACTCATTTTCACTACCGTACCTCTAACTGTGTCATCTCCCACATACTCTGCCAGTGAAAATCCCCTGCAGCTTGCAAGGCCCGCAAGTCACCGCTTTTTCAGGAGGGACAGCACAGTGGGGAAGGGCACAGACACTGGACCCACTAGCTCCGAATCCCAGCTTCAGCTCTTACTGGGAGTGTGACCTTGGGTAAAGTGCTGCCCCCGCACCTCAGTAGCCATGCCTGCGAAATGGGGATGACAGTAATCCTTATCTCATAGGGCTAGTATGAGGTATACATGGATTTGTACTGTGTAAAGCAAAAGAAAAGTGCCGGGCACGTAGAAAATTCCAGTGTTAGTTATGATTTTTATAAGCTTTCCCATCCACTCCACTCACAAAGCTTCCCCCCTCCTACAAATCCACACTTACCTGCGCTAAAGTGTGATTATGCACAGTTGAGCCCTGTGTCTCCAACTAGTCCAGTAACTCCCCCAAGAAGATCATGTAATTTACCAATACTGTCCCCCCAGAAGTTCCCACCACAAGGCTGAGCACACAGTTGGGTCCTAAAATATATTTGCTGATGCATAGGGAAGACAGCTCTATTTCCAAGTCTAAGACAATCCGATTCTGCACTTAAAGATTTCCTCTCAGCAACCAGTCATCTTCCTCTAGGGAGGAAAAAAAATAACCTTCTTTTATATACATTTGCGCACAGAATTTGAGCTTCCAGCAACTATACACACCCAGGACAGCCCTTTCAACTCCCAGAGTCTAACAGGCTCTAATGGCTCCTGTACCTTATAATTTATTATCAAATTATATGTTGGATTAAGGATCGCTAATTGTTAATCATCTGCTTGAATTAGTTATTAATGAGTAATGCCACTAATTACAGGGTCACCTAACACAGAACAGGCAGGCACCGCTGGCACTTCACAGAAGATGCCAGACTCAGCTTCAGCCAGTGCCCTGAAAGCAACATGCTGTAAAACTTCCCATCTCTGACGACTCCATAGACCCTTCCCTCCCCTGGTAAAAGTCACAGGATTTTACAGCTGGAAAGAACTGTAAAGATCAGCGGTTCCCAAGTTGTGAGCTACAGAGTTCTGAAGGCTGCTGGGCTAAGGCAGGTTCCCATGAAGTCATGGTGCCTTCAGGCTAAAGACAATATATCCCTCTTTCTTACCTTCGCTACTATTTTTCACATATATGGACATAATACTATGAATAATACAATTTAAGTTGGTATCGAAGCGTGACGGAATTCATAGTAGTTTTTTGTCAAGAAATCTTCATGGACAATCTATTGATTTTATATTTCTGGGCCACCAAGACAGCCATCAATTAGTTTTGGGGTTCTAGGTCAGCTCACCCATTCCCATCCCTCTTGGCAATTATGCCAGACCTTTATTTATCATTTTTTCTGCAGCCCCCCGATCCAAAATTTCTCTCTCTCTCTCAGCAGTGATTTCGTCTCTGAATTCATAATGTGGGTCACACAGCATAAGCTCTCTCTTCCTGCTCTTCAAGACCAGATTACAATTCACGTGCTTGACCCCATCCCCCACTGCCTCTTCAGGGTCCATCTTTCCCAGTCAGCACTCTCCCTCCTTTCTGTGTCTTCAGACCCTGCCTCTCTCCTTGCTTCATGCCCTCAGCTGTATGTACTGTGCAAAAATGAGACCTTTCATGTCCACATTTGGGTGTTCAGGCAATAGATGCTATACTCAAAGAGATCATGCAAAAAGTTTAAAGCAGATAACCAAAAAGCAGCTAGCTGCCTAATGAGGACGAGTAAGTGGAGTTTGGGAGAGGAGTGTGTCAGGAGAGATTCCCTGGAGCCAGGTGTACCCTGAATCCCCTTCCCCAAGGGGAGAGGGTGGGCATCCTACCATCTCACCCCAAGCCTGGTGGTCAGCACTCCTGGCAGTGGAGAAACATACTCACTGGTGCCTGACTCATGCTAAGCAAGTGAAAAGTGGCCAGTGGAGCAGATGGGGGCCCTGTGTGTGAGAAGTCACCTCTCCCCTCCCATGCAGGACAAAGGTGTGTGAGTCTTGGAAACCAGACACGGAAGCCAGAAAGGATGTTGATCTGTGACCACGTTAAAGTGCTCACTATAAAAACTCACTAGAAAAAGGAACGGAGTACTGACACCTGCTGCAACATGGATGTGACCCAAAAAGCCACACACTGTATGATTCCACTTATATGAATTGTCCAGAACAGGCAAATCCATAGAGACAGGAAGACTGGGGCTGCGGGGAGGGAGGCATAGGAATGCGTAACGGGTGAGGCAATCTCACCCTCTTCCGAATTGTGCACGAACCCTGACTGCTCTTCTGAGCCTCAGATGTCACTCATCCATTCGTTTGTTCACTAAATGTTTTCAGCATCCCTGCTAAGTGCTAAGTACTCATTAGTCACTGGGGTTACAGTAGAAAAAAACCACAGGCCTGGCTTCATAAAGCATATAGACTAGTAGCTGATAAAGAATGGCAAAGAAAGGCTCTTCCACTGGGAGAACCAGGTCGAATGTCTAGCAGTGGTTTGGCCACACAGCTCATGGGATCTTAGTTCCCCGACCAAGGATTCACATTGGGCCCTCAGCAGTGAGAGTGCAGGGTCCTAACCACTGGACTGTCAGGGAATTCCCTTGCAGTGGTTCCTAATATAAGCCCTGTGAATCATAAGCAGGTTGGCTTCCAGGCATCTATAAAATTCATGAAATTATATGTGAAGTTCTGTTCACTCATACATGCTCAGGAGTGAGGTGATCTATGGCTTTCATTAGATTATCGAAGAGGTCCTTGACTCAAAAAAGTTTAAACTCCACCGGTCTAATGATAGGTTGTTGACGTGACATTAGAGATGATGTCACTTTGGAGAAAAATCGGGGCTTAAGACATAGATTTGAGAGCCTTCTCTGCACAGAGGTGAGAGCAGGGTCAGTGCTTTGACTTAAGAGTCTCGGCAGCAGAGGACTGTGACACACAACAGAGACGGCAGGGGATCTCTGATGGCTTAACTCAAGCTCCAGGAAGTCCAGCCATGTTTCTTCCACGGCTTTGAGTGACACTTTCCCCCAACCCCTCAGCCCCACCATATAATGCCACAGACCGCAGGTGCCACAGCTCCCAGCACGAGAACCACAGATTAAGGCTGTCCTTGGGAGTGACCGAGGTCTTCATGGAACAAGTGCAGAGCACAGACCAAATTCTGGGGGTCCGGCTGGTCAAATCCACTCTAGAAATATGTTTGGCCCTCACAGTTTTGAAAAAGAGGGATTTACTGCCATTATTTACAAGTCAGGAGATTTCACAAAATGATCTGAATTTGTGTCTTTTCTTAAAAGTCTGAGGACTTGACAACACCGGCCCTCTGTGCCCTCGTCACCATCACAGGGGGCTGGCAGCAGCTGGCTCCTTGGGTGGGGCATGTGTTCTTCAGTCCCCACTGCCACCCCTCACACTTGGCTCTCCCCTCTTTAACGGCACCTGTCTACCCTCAATGCCTGCACCTCTGGTGTAGACAAAGAACAGCAGAGGAAAAACCTTGGGAAATAGCTGCTTACCAAACAGGAAGAAAAAAACGTTACAAAGGAAGAAAGAGAAAAAGAAGTAAAACAGAAAGGATATACATTCCCTTAATGCAACATCTCCTATATTGTACGGCCTACTGGGAAGACTCAGCATCTGAAGATGCATCCAGTCTAATGTCATTTGGACGGTGAAAGAGTTCTCTTCATCCTACCCTTTACCAGAATAATCATTACTTTTAAAATACTGAGATCACAAGGAGGAGGGGGAACCATCACATCCTGACATTTAAGAAAGAGTATTGTTGGGACTTCCCTGGTGGCAGAGAGGTTAAGAATCCGCCTGCCAATGCAGGGGACACGGGTTCAAGCCCTGGTCCGGGAAGATCCCACGTGCCACGGAGCAACTAAGCCTGTGTGCCACAACTACTGAGCCTGTGCTCTAGAGCCCATGAGCCACAACTACTGAGCCCACGTGCCACAACTACTGAAGCCCGCGCGCCTAGAGCCCGTGCTCCGCAACAAGAGAAGCCACCGCAATGAGAAGCCCGCGCACCGCAACGAAGAGTGGCCCCTGCTCACCGCAACTAGAGAAAGCCCACGCGCAGCAGCAAAGACCCAACGCAGCCAAAAATAAATAAATAAATTTATAAAAAATAAACAAAATAAAATGGTTGATTTTTTAAAAAAAGAAGAGTATTGCATCTGCTTAATAACATCAGAAGGGCCATAAAAAGTCCTTCCTACATTTAAATATCTCCAACAACTATTAACAAATTAAGCGTTGCATAAGTTATGTTACATTAAAAAGAGATCATCTGATTCTGTTGTGTACATCAGAGATATTAATGACTCATGGTCATGACTCCATTTTCTTCAGTCTTTTCAAAACGCGTATTAATCCTCTGTTAACGTTACCTAAAGTACACGCTCAGTTTTCGCCTAGTGCCTCACATACTCGGGGATAGCTCTGTGTTCTGGGCGTCCCAAAGCACTGCACTGTATCCATTCCTTTTCCTCTGTCACTAACACCACTGTTACACTTTCACTCCCTTACCCGTCACGGCTGGAGGTCAGCCTCCCTGTGTGTCAGGGACGAAACAGTGCTTGGACAAAAATACGAAACTCACTGTCAAGCCATCGCTTCAAGATCTGAAGGCCACGGGGTCCACACCCCATTAATTTTGTGTTAATCGTGGTACAATACACATAACGTAAAATGTACTGTCTTAGCCATTTTTACATGTACACTTCAGTAGCGTTAAGTACATTTGCAGGATTGTGCAACCAAGTTCCAGAACTCTTTTCATCTTGCACAACTGAACCTCTACACCATTAAATAATAATTCCCCATTCCTCCCTTCTCCCCAGCCCCTGGAAACCACCATTCTACTCCCTGTCTCTGTGAATTTGGCTATTCTAGCCACTTCGTATGAGTGGAATCATGTAGTATCTGTCTTTGGTGACTGGCTTATTTCACTTAGTGTAATGTCCCCAAGGCTCATCCATGTTGTAGCATGAGTCAAATTTTCCTTCTTTTTCTTAAGGCTGAATAATATTTCATTGTATGTACATGTCACATTTTGTTTCTCCATTCATCTGTTGATGGACATTTGGGTTACCTCCACCTTTTGGCTATTGTGATTAATGCTGCTATGAATACGGGTGTACAAACATTTCTTTGAGACCCTGCTTTCAACTCTTTGGGGTATATACCCATAGGCAGAATCGCTGGACCATATGGTAATTCTATTTTTAATTTTTTAGGAACTGTCATACTGTTTTCCATAGCAGCTGTACCACTTTATATTCCCACCAGCAATGCTCAAGGATTCCAATTTCTCCACATTCTTGCCAACACCTGTTATTTTGCTTTTTTTTAATACAGTAGCCATCCTCATGGGTGTAATCACAACCATTACATTTTAAATATCTCTGAAGGTTATGCTTTGGTTCTCAGATAACACCTTGGTGATGAGTCTACATTATTATTTGCAGAGATCTGAGAGCACAGCCCTGCAGCAGTACACGAAGATACTGAACATCTAGGCCGGGCTGGGAACTGAGCCACGAGACATCTCCAGCTGAGCAAGTTATTAGCCCAAGATTACCTTCTTTGTTGCATAAATTTGCCCATGAGTGGCTCTACCCTAATGCAATCTGTCAGCTTTCAATCTGGGCCAGACA
Source organism: Lipotes vexillifer (assembly GCF_000442215.2). Classification (NCBI taxonomy): domain Eukaryota; kingdom Metazoa; phylum Chordata; class Mammalia; order Artiodactyla; family Lipotidae; genus Lipotes; species Lipotes vexillifer. Next base: position 380,611 of record NW_006797837.1, on the reverse strand, counting down.
ATAAGAGAATATGCAACGGGGTGGGGGGGGGTCTGTCCATCTCAAAATCCTACTCTGGTTGATTAAAAATTTATAAACTGAGAAAGAACTTTATGGGTACTTGCAAAAAGTCCTCACTCCTGTTCCACAATTGCCCCCTTTATACCAACAAACACTGTCCTAAAACGAGGGCAAAGTAAGACGGCCCCTTCCACCTCTTCTAACGTGGAACCACGAAGATACTAAGCCAGTTTTGATCCTCACGTAGGACTCAGAGAAAGTATTGAACTGTAACTCGGGTATCATCCTAGCTGAAAATCAAAGCATTTGTTGTCGGCTGAACAATATTCCCCATCCACCCCCCGCAAAACCCACATCCTAATCTCTGGAAACGGCAAATGTTACCTTATCTGGAAAAAAGGACTTCACAGATATGATTAAGTAAAGGATCTTGAGAAGAGGGAGACTATTGTGGGTTATTCATGTGGGCCCCAAATGCCATCACAAAGGCCCTTACGTGAGGGGAGGCAGGAACGTCGAGGAAAGAAGGCAGCCACGTGATGAAGGAAGCAGGGGGAGAAAGGGAGGGGATGTAGCCGTGAGCGGAGGAATGAGAACAGCCTCCCGAAGCTGGAACAGGCAAGGAAATGGATTCTCCCCTCCAGCCTCCAGAAGGACCCAGCCCTGTAGACACCCTGCGTTTAGCTCTAAGGCTCACTTCAGATTACTGCAGTACCTTTAGAAAGTGAGAGAGTAAATTTCTGTGCTTTAAGCCCCTGAATTGGTGGTCAATTGTCACAGAGGCCACAGGAAACGGACACGACATCAAAATCCACCTACTTCAGGTCTCCATCCTTTATATTTGAGCTTCCCAACTGGTACAACACGCGGGATCTATCTCCTTGCCTCCAGGGGATGCTGGGTGGGGCCTGGGGCAAAAATCATACAGAGCTGCCCAAAGGCCCTGGGTTACGCCAGGTACCATAGAAATATTGTCCTTTTCTACGTGCTCCTGCGTCACGGCGATCGTGAAGCATCCAAGTATGAAAAAGTCCCCGGAATTCATACCTTTCAAACTTCACACTTAAAAGCTCCTGAACACAGTTCAACAGATATGAGGAAGAATAAAAAAAAGTGTGAGCCGTCCTATCAATTTCCATCCTTCAGGACTGCTGTTTGATAAGCTGCACTGGAGAATTTTTAGCGAAAGAAGCAAAATGCAGCGTCCTCTCTCAGCAAGAAAACTTCAGTGGGAAGACACCCCAAATTCCTAAGGCAGCTATTTCCACACTGCAGCTCCACCCTCAAGTGGGCTCTTCCAGCCTCCCTCCCTCCCCCCTCTCCCCGGGTGGGTGGGGTCCTCTCTCCCCTGGGATCTGGGGACGAAAAGGCCACTGGAGCGCGTGCTTGGCACAGACCTGATGGGAAGGGAAGGGTCTCCGGCGTCCCACCAGTCTTTCGGGGGGCTGATGTACATGCACCACAGCTCCCAGCTGTACCCGTGGGCCGAGTTCTCATACCGCTGCACCTCGAAGGTGTCCTGTTTGATGTTGTCGATGGACGGGAGGATCACCCGCTTCCGGTTCTCCTGTATCCGCGAGAGAACTGGCTCGGCCCTGAAACACAGAGAAGCAGAAATAAAATCTTTCACCTGAGGCTCACCCACACCTCCACCGGCCCAGACCCCAAGACCACAGACAATGAATAGAAGCGTCATAGCTAAAGGCTAGGCAGGCTGGAACTCAGAGGGAAACTGGGCTCCCATGTGGCAGCTCCAGCTGGATCAGGTGGCTTTTTTTTTTTTTTTTTTTTTTGCGGTACGTGGGCCTCTCACTGCTGTGGCCTCTCCCGCTGCGGAGCACAGGCTCCAGACGCGCA
>NW_006797837.1:377361-378627 GCF_000442215.2 Lipotes vexillifer | reverse complement strand
CGGGTGGGTCAGGGGGTTTTTTTTTTTTTTTTTTTTTGTGGTACGCGGGCCTCTCACTGTTGTGGCCTCTCCCGTTGCGGAGACGTGCAGGCTCAGCGGCCATGGCTCACGGGCCCAGCTGCTCTGCGGCATGTGGCATCCTCCCGGACCGGAGCACGAACCCGTGTCCCCTGCATCGGCAGGCGGACTCTCAACCACTGCGCCACCAGGGAAGCCCTGGATCAGGTGGCTATAAAGGAGCCCTGTGACGTGCAGCTCATGCCCTCACCCCTGTGGGGTTCCCACAGTGCTGCCTGCGTTGGCATGAGAGGCCTGAAGCAGGGACTCAGAACACGAGGGCTTCTGCCCCAGAAAGTATGGCCTGTCTTTTATACCAACAGTGTCTAAGCCAAAGCTTAGACAGATACGAGGAAGAATAAAAAAGTGTGAGCCGTCCTATCAAGGCCCTCCTGATAGGGTTTGCATCTCCCCACAGTTTTGTACAGTGTTTTCAGTTTCCCCTCAGGCACTGACCGATGTTTCTGGTTTTTTTTTTCTGCTGGAGCTGAATTGCCTTTTCCCCAAATAGGTCACTTCTGCCCTTGATGGGCTGGTTTCAATAAGCCTTTCACTAGCTTCTTTGTGCGTGTGACTATTTCAGTTGTTTTAATTGATTATTTAATTGATTTCTTAAAAGGGATCTAATTGGATGGGTTAGGGATGGCACGCAGGAACTAACTGAATGCAAAGGCAGGCAGGATCCTGCCTCTCAGCTAGCCCGCCCGCTCAGGGCTACAGCAGGCGACAGGCAGGGACCTGGCTCCGGGTTTAAGGTTTAGCCCTGCCAGCTTAGGAGAAAGCAGATGGTCAGGCACCCCTGCCAGAGTGCGTCTCTGACGTAGATGTAGGAAGGGATCATTTCCCATATTCGAGAACGAAAAGATGGCTCTCAGAAACCAGGGCATTAATCTCCCTGCTTAGAACAGGGTGCAGGCTTTGGAAAGGAATCAAGTGAAAATGCCATTCCTTTGCATTATTTCGAAGAATAATGAGAACACTCGGCCCCCATTCCATCTCTTTTCATTTGCATCTACTGAATTACCTGTTGGCACATCTCGTGTTTCTATTTAAAACGAGCAATAAAATATACCCTGGGCCATTTACTGCCTCCGATACTTTTGCACACACCTTAGAGACTGATAACCAAATGGGACTGACTTTCCCTGGTTTCTAGACGTGCTTCAGACCTCCACCCCCTCCAAGTCCTCACTCTTGTTCTCCTCCAGG
>NW_006797837.1:371890-377351 GCF_000442215.2 Lipotes vexillifer | reverse complement strand
AATGCCCTTGTGTCCAGGCAGGAAATCTAGGCACCCACACAAGCTTCTCTAATCAAGTGCCACCTCTTCCAGGAAGCCTGCCTTAATTTCCCCCAGTAGAAGACTCTCTCCATCCTCTCAATTCTTAGAGCATCTTCTCCATCATATTCAAGTCGCCCTGATAACACGCTGTCTTTGCTGATCTTTGAACACACGCTTTTCTTCCTTATAAGCTCACGATAGCAGATGTTTATCAAGCACTTACTACTTGCCAGGCACCATTCCCAACCTTCTGTATGAGCTGATTAATATAAATCTAGCAACAATCATATGAGGCAAATACTACGATCACCATTTTACACATGAGGAAACTGAGGCCCACGGAGGTTATGCCCCAGTCCACAAAGCCTGCTGGAGGTAGAAGCAGGTTTCTAACCCGGATGGCCTGGCTTCAGGCCCAACCCCTAAGCTCCACAGCCTCCTGGGATGGGCCACCCTTCCCCTAGGCTGGTCTGGTGCCCTGCAGGCAGAAGCGTTCAGCTCAACCGGCCGTCACTGTGTGGGGGAAGTTACTGAGTGTCGGGCAGAAGACCTTGCTTCAAATCATGCTTCTGAAGCTGAGGAGTTCAATCTCCCAGTCTGTGACAGAGCGTACGACTGTTCCCAGCGATTTGCTCCCCTGCCTTTGGACATCCCACCGATGACCCCGAGGCCTGTGGTGTTTCCCTGCTGAGGGGCTCGCTCTCCCTCAACCCCAATTAATGTTTAGCTTGGACATGTGACCTACTTTGGCCAACAGAAGGTGTGACCATGTCACATCTGAGCAGAAACTGTTATCCTTTTCCCTGAGCTACAAAAATCGTACATCCTAGGCAGGGGTGCTCCTTGGGTCCTGGGATGCAGAGGCCGTATGGAGCAGAGCCACAGACAGACAACCCGCAGCGGATCTGCCACGTGGACAGGACGGAGATCGTTACTGCAGTGTGACCTACTGAGAGTTGCGACACACTGTCTATCTGCCATGAGGACATACGCTCCTCTGTTGGAAGTCTGGAAAATGAGTCTGAAAGGCTAAGACTGGATCACAGACATCAGTCAAAATTAGACTATAGGCTCCTGGAGGGCAGATACCAAATCTCACCAGATTCTGAACCCCAGCTGAGTGACCAACTGTCCTCTTTGCCCAAGACCGTTCTGATTTTACTACTGAAAGTCTTGCATTTTGGGAAATCCCTCAGCACTGGGCAAACCCGATCAGGCAGTCACCCAAATCACAGCCTAGAGCGGTCTTTGGGACATGGTCTCATCATCCAGCAAATATCTGTCAGTTAGTTTAAGTGAAAGATATTGAAGGTCTGAGCCGGGAACGTGGAGGTCAAAACGGAGAGGAAAAGGTAGACATGAGAAACAGAGGAAAAACCAGCTAAAGCTGGAGGTGGCTTGGATGAGTAACACGACAGGGAGAGAAGAATCAAGTGACGGGGACATGGGTGGTACCACCGGTATGGACAGGAAAGAAATGAGGAGGGAATGATATGTTGGAAAAGGTGAGACAGGGCAAGGCTGAGGCTCCAACGGAACATTCAAGGGCATCTGTTCAGAAGGCTTCTAGCTCAAGGGTTCCCAAACTTGAGTGAGCAGCAGAGTCCCCTGGTGGGGGTTGGGGGGTGCTGGTTAAAGCAGCTTACTGGGCCCCATCCCCAGAGCTTCTGATGTCATAGGTCTGGGTGGAGGCCAAGAATCTGCATTTCTAACAAGTTCCCAGGTGATGCTGATGCTGTTGGTGTGGGGACCACACTTTGAGAATGATTATGAAAGATAAACAGTGGTGAGGCTCAGAGGAGGTCAGGGTTGCACACCTACAGCTGTGTGTATCAGGGTCTGATGGTGGCAGAAAAAGCAAGGAAGAAAACTGGGGTCTGAGATGGCAACAGATGCCCGTGTGCAAGTGAAAGGACCAGTGTTAACGGTGACCCCACGTTCCAAACCTTTGTGTGGTCATGTGCATAACCATCCTTTTCTCTGGCCGTTAAAAGGATTCTAAAGTTTGTTTCAAATGAAGAATAGACATTTTAAGGCGTAATTAGTGATGGGATATTGGCTCTTCAAATATGGTACCGTGAATTTATTCAAGATGGTATCATTGAGTGTAAATAAACATTATTAATGAAATTAAAGACTCTGCTTCTTACTAATTAAGCAATCCTGGCACAGGGGTTTAGCCTCTGACTTGATTTATCATTGGTTAGTTAGAAATAATCATATAACTGTAAAGCTCTAACTTAATTTTAACATGCTCATTGACTGATTTGGGCTTTTTTTTTTTGGCGGCACGCGGGCCTCTCACCGCTGTGGCCTCTCCCACTGCAGAGCACGGGCTCTGGACGCGCAGGCTCAGCAACCGTGGCTCACGGGCCCAGCCGCTCCGCGGCACGTGGGATCCTCCCGGACCCGGGCACGAACCCATGTCCCCTGCATCGGCAGGCGGACTCTCAACCACTGCGCCACCAGGGAAGCCCCATGATTTGGGCATTTTTGACGCTTCACTCTCTTACATCCTAAATCTACTCCCTGTATTGCCCATCGATTTCTCTCATATTGTTCTTTTCACCTGGAAAAACAGGAGGGGCCACATCAGCAGAGAGAAACCCTTCCCTTCCTCCAAATGCTGTTAAAGATGATCCCATAATTTTTTTTTTTTTTTGCCACACGGCATGCGGGATCTTAGTTCCCCAACCAGGGGTCATGCCCTCACCCCTTGCATTGGAAGCGCAGAGTCTTAACCACTGGACTGCCAGGGAAGTCACGTCCCATAAATTCTGGGACGCTTTGCCTGAGTAGGTAAAATTATAACTGAATCTCTTTTTTTTCAACAGTCAACCATCCTCCCCAGAAATGGAAACGAGCAAAGTAGCAAAAGATTCTCCATTCTTGCCAGCGCCCCAGAGGAAACGGCCAAAGTGGCCCACCTCCCAGACTCCAGCCCCTCTGACCATGCTGCAAATCCCTAGCGCTTCTAGGTTTCAGCTTGTGACCTACCAGCCAGCGGTGAACTCCACGTGGGCATCAAAGAAGCCGGTGACCTGGCCGGTGGCCACCTTCCAACCCTCGATGCGAGCTCGGATCAGGCCCTCTCTTTTACGGTTTCTCACCACCTTCACCAGCCCAGGGTAGCGTTTGTGGACATACTCCTCCAAAGGGGCCTTCAGCTCCTCTACAAAAGACAAAAGACAGGAAGGTCCGTAAACATGTCAAATGTGCATCCAACCCACTGTGAGGCCGACAGATCTTCAGTTAGTACAGAGATTGCAGAAAATCTTGCAAGTTAGTCATTTTAGTAGAAAAGTCAACTTGGTCCCAGTGATTCAGGAGACATCTCTGACTGATGTCCTTTGGGATTTCTTTCTGACCCTCCCTCCTTCCTTGGCCAGCATTCCTGTGCCCCCACTGTCCCCTGGGTCTCGTTTATCAACTTTATATGGGTTTTTCCATCTGTACATACGCTGGTTCTCACAGAATGTGTTCTGGGAGGTCCAGACCCAGAGTCACACCCTAGATGCAACATTAACAGGGTTTGTGCTTTGGTCACAGGATGTGAAAGAAATCTTTGCTCAGCAGTAGAAATGCTACGGTGATGGTGAAAGGAAGGCCATCAGGGATTGAACACTCCCTCCTGCCACCAGCAGGTGGTACAAAGTGCGTGATCTATATGATCTAATTTAATCCTTACAGCCACCCTAGGTGCTTGCTAGATTAATCCCATTAATTAACTCGATGAATTCCACGCTGCAAATTAAGAACAGTCTTAGGGAGACTAACCTGTCCCAAGGTCACAACTTAGGAACAGAAGAGCTGAAACATGGGTCACATGTGTCTAATTCCACAGACGTAAAGGGATACCTTTGTGTACTTGAGAATCACTGTCTCATCACAAGGAAAAAAACATTATTTTTAATTTTTGTTTTTTTATATCTATATGAGATGAGGATATTAACTAAACTGATTGTGGTAATCACTTCACAGTACAGGTCAGTCAATCATTATGCTGCACCCCCTAAACTTAGGCAGTGCTGTGTGTCAATTATATCTCAGTAAAAATGGGGGAAAGTCAGCAGGTGTCAAAGGATGGACAGGGAAGGGTTGACAGAGAGGGGATTCTGAGATATGCACACTCCAACGATGCGCCCTTGGAGAGCCTCAGGGGTCCAGAAGCAGCCCAGCTGACTCAGATGTGAGTGGTCCACAGACAATACTTTTGGAGACGTCGTCACCTCTGACCTTGCTCTAGACAAACCCACAAGGCTGTATTTACAGACATTGTGCAGACCCCTCACTTCCTAGTTATACACAGCAATGTTTGGCAAATTAAAGCCCTATATTTGCAGCACACGTAGAGGCTGCCCTCTCTAGGTCATGGCTGTTGTCCCTGGGAACGATGCAGCCACGTGACCCAGGAACAAGTACAGAAAATGGGGGGTCTAGATGGATGGGAGTGAAAGAGGCCCCAAGGGTACAGAGACATGACATAGTTCCTGTCAGCTAAAGGCATGGATGGTGGGGGAACAGGAGTGTTATGGGCTGAATTGTGTACCCCCCTCCAAATTCATCTGTTAAAGCCCTAATACCCAGTAACTCATCTGTTAAAGCCCTAATACCCAGTAACTCAGAATGTGACCATATTTGGACATAGGGCCTTTAAAAGAGATGATTAAGTTAAAATGAGGTCCTTAGGATAGGTCTTAATCCAATCTGAGCAGTATCCTTAAGAAGAGATTTGAACACACGCACAGCCCCCGGGAGCACGCACACAGAGGAAGGACCATACGAGGACACAGGGAGATGGTGGCAGACTGCAAACCAAGAACAGAGGCCTCAGGAAAAACCAACCCTGCCAACACCTTGATCTTGGACTTCCAGCCTCCCGAAAAGTGAGAAAATAAATTTTGTTGTTTAAGTCACCCAGTGTGGTACTTTGCTATAGCAGCCCTAGCAAACTAATACAGGGAGAAGTTAGTTTGGAAAGGAGAAAAAAATAGAACCTGGGTGGAGAAGGGGCAGAAACTCTAAGGAGGCACAAGGTGGTTGGGTGTTCAGACTGGACTCAGACTGCCTTGGGTTCAGAACTCTGTGCTACCTTTTACTACCTGAGTGACCCTGGGCAATTTAGCCAGTCAATGTGTGCCTCAGTTCCCTCATCTACCGAAGGGGGATGATAATACAGTCATCCCTCAGTATTTGCAGGTTCCAGGACCCCCAGGGATACCAAATCCACAGATGCTCAAGTCCCTTACAGTTGGTCATCTGTACCTGCAGGCTTCACATCCAGGGATACTGAGGGCTGACAGCAATAGTATGGACACCACAGGGTTGTGGTGAGGATTACAGATGTTAATAAATTCAAGAACGCTCAGAATTATCCCTGGCACAGTGTAAATGCTCAACATGGAGTAGCTGATATTAGTAATTATTTTCCCTCTTTCCC
>NW_006797837.1:360345-370871 GCF_000442215.2 Lipotes vexillifer | reverse complement strand
CCCTCTTTCCCTCAATATAGGTTTAGGGCAAAGCAGCCCAGGGAGCCTGAGGAAGCCATGTCTAAGATGGAAAAATAGGCCTGTAAACCAGAACTCTGGCTCTCAAACTGGAGGTCACCACAACATCATCAACTGGAGGGGTTGAAATGGATTGCTGGGTCCCTCGCCCACAGAGTTCATTTTCAGAAGGTCTAGGCTGGGGCACCCATGCTCTGGGTATGGGGAAACACACTTTGAGAACCACTGAGTTTGAATCCTTGGCAGGTAGCATTACATCCTCAGTATGTTACCTATTGTTTGTGTTTTTGCCGGGTCCGCTATCATCTTTGCCATCATCCCAGAGCCAGCGAGGGGCCTGGTGCAGAAGCCAGGCTGTGGGGACCATCGAATTCTTCACTCAGCCAGGTACATGGGACTGGGGTGGCCCAAAGAATTTTCAGCTTTTAGAGACCATCTCCTGACTGAATGTTGGCTGCATTTTTCTGTCTGTTCATTAAATGTCTTGGAACAAGAATGCTAGCAAGAAGGCTGGACGGGCCATGCTTGCTTGGTTTTTCATTTACTCCCCTCGAGTGCTGGGTGGGTGGGCAGGGGATGAGGGACACACCAAGGAAGGCAATGGACTGGGCAATGGACCCACAGAATAATACCCCTCTAGGGTTGGCCTGGGATGGCAGGAATCTCAAGAATCTCTGTAAGTTCAGGGAGAACATTCTGGGCGCTGAGTGCCAGGTGCCAGGCGCTGAGTGCCAGTGCCAGGCATGGTTGACCTCCAGCTGCCAGGCGACCTGGGACCCTGAGGTGCTCTGCCCTATAACTGGATGTCAGCTCCCAGCCATGCCGGTCACCATGTCTAAGTATCAAGTGCTCTCCACATTTGTTCAGCGGTTGTGACTGAGCCTTCAGAGGAGAGAGATAAACAGGCATTTACAAGTTTGGCAAAAAAGAGTGAGGTTTGCTACCACTGTCCTTCAACATCTCCAGGCTAGTGGGATATGAACATTAAAGTGCTTTGAAAAGTTTAAAGGGATAAAAGGATAATGCCTCATCATTTGGTACTAGCCTATGGTTGCTAAGAATAAATAAGATTTACATCTAAAGCCCTTGACATGCATTCAAAATCTTATTTCTAATACTGATTGGTCTATTAATATTATTCATATGGATCCATTTTATAATACCCCATGAACAACAGCACATCCTTCTAGCTAGTCAATATCATTTTAAACTCCAGGCACTATCATTTTATAGCAGTAGTCACCAGCCTCGATCTTTCAAGCTTCAGCGACACATTGTTCCAGACACAATTGAAGTGACGCCCTGGGGTCTTTCATGGGAACATGAAGGGAGATGCCAGCATACAACTAGCAGGGCTCAAGAACAAGAGACACTGAGAAGGCTTCATTTTCCAATCCCTGTATGCGATTCTGGACCCAATGAGGTACTGAGTTGTGCCCCGGCTTGGATTTAAAATCAATTCGGACACAAGCACTCCCTTGAGATGCTTACAATCTGGGCAAGGAGACGAGACATGTTCAAAAAATTCCAATATTGAGGAGCTAAGGGCCAAAGAAAAATGGTCGTAGAGGGAAAGTGTGATGGAGGGTCGGGGGGAGGGTCACAAAGGGATAAATGATTTTGGCTGGGGGTGTCCAAGGAGGAGGCCGTATCTGAGTTAATCAGCAGGTTTGGACGTGTGCTCTCACTATTCCAGAATACACAAGCACACAGCAAAACAGGCGTGGAACTGGATCTGCTGAGGTGACAGAGTCACTAGTGTCTGGGAGACCGGGAAAATGCCAGTAATCAGAAAAGAAGAAAAGAAGAGAAGCAGAAGTTGATGGGTTCACCTGGGGACAGGTTGAGCGGCTAGCAGACCTTTGGGGGCTGATTGCTGAACCAGGATAATGGCCCAGAGTGAGAAGACAGGGCACAGAGTGTCAGGGACATGGTGGGGAGAGACGATGGCACAGGAGGGAGAGTTCCAGAAGAAGGCTTAGAACCCCACTTTGGGAAACGTGTGCATTCAGGAGGCAGGAAGCAGAGCTAGAGGACAAGACGGGCTAGAAAGAGCATCACAGGGGCAGAATCGTATCAAGCGTAGAGTTTCCAAAAGAAGAATCTGTGCATTCATTTCATAAATATTTATAGAGCGCCTACATGGTTGAAAATGACACAATCCCTGTTCTCAAAGAGGTATTCAACATCCAATGTCAGGGAAATCAAATGAGTTAGAGAAAATGAGAGCTGAGAACAGGCCGCTGATCTAGACAAACAGTAGCTTCCTGATAGGAACAGTGAGAAAAAAAGAATTCCCTTCTGGATACAGCTGCGCCCTTCGGGGACAAGGTTAGCTTAGGGAGAAGTGGATGAGTAGGACAGCTCAGGAGAGATTTCCAGAAAGGCTGGTCCTGGTGGAACAGAGGTGTGACAGCCCGAGGGCATTGGGGTGTTGAGATTTCAAAGTTGCTTTAAAGTGAGAAAGCCCACAAGTTAACCGAATAAAAACAAGGCCCCCAGGCTCACCATGGAAGGAAACAAATTCTCAACCTGACAGCAGTAAGAAATGTCACACCCATCACCTAAGATCCTTTATCATCCTTAACAGATGAAACCATTCCTGGACATTATAACGACAGTAAGAAAAACATTTTACATACGATTTTTCTCACCGGCAGACTCAGAGAAGAAAATAAAAACTCACTTCTGCAAAAGTAAATGTTTACCTACCAATGTTATGAAATCCAATACTAAATTGGTCTAGAGCCATTTGGGAATGCTTGTGTTTCTTAAGGTTTTGGTAAGTAGCACTTGAGGGTCAAGAGGGGAAAAGCAACCACTGCCCGTGACCGGAAGGGAGACCAGGAGGGAGATATATCTGCTCCTTGACAATAAAAGGACTGCCTGTCATCCAGGCTTAAGGAGTAGACGTTGACAACAAGAAAGTTACAAACAGTGAGAACTAAAGCAAAAAACATTACTACAGAATTATATCCAGATCCCACAATTTCAGTGACATTAGAGAATAAAACATCAGTCTAGTCTCTTGTCTCTAAACCCTGCTCAGAAAAAAGTGTGGACATAGAAGGCATCTCCACCTGCTCCCAAAACTAGTGCATGAACCTGGGTACCACACAGACGTGGGCTTGGAAGTGGCCACACCGTCCGGGGTTGGGCCCCATCTGTACCTCTTAACCTGCGAGTTATCAAGTCTTGCTGATGAGACTTACTGAACGTTGTAATTCTCCTCAAGGTATGGAGACTCAAGAGAATCAGTCTAAGTTTAGATGGTGTTTCTCAAACTTTAACCTGCATGAAAATCACCAGTAGGTCTGGGGTGTGGCCCAAGAACTTGCATTTCCAACAAGCTCCGTGAGGCTGCCACTGCTGTTCTGGTGAATGCACTTGGAGTAGCTCCGACTTAGAGCTGACCGCCTATCCAACCCCACCTGTGATGAATTAACCCCTGTGCACAGAATAGGTCTCATCTGAACTGAGCAGACGTTCCAGAATCCCAGTGTTGGCCACCGCCTGTCTCTGCTTTTCCCACTGCCTGGGCCTTCTTGTTCTGCCTTGTCTGAAAGATGGAACCCCTTGGAGATGACCGCAACCCCTTGAGGTTGCCCCAATACAGCAACCTCACCATTAGTCCCTTGACAAGGACCCCTGATGTTCCTGGCTTCTGCTCTCACTCCCACAGTCTATTACAATGACAAGTGGTACAATTCTACCAACACTGCTTCTGCTGCCATCCGTGCCACCATCACCATCACAGCCACTTAGAACCAACACTTCTCCCTGCCAACAGCTGCTGAGGTGTGGGCATGCTGCTCGCTGGGAATGCATGGGTTGTGACAGCTGGGATGAGAAAACAGCACATATGGCATGTTCCAATTAAAACAAAAAACAAAAAACAAAAACCCGCCTGCCTCAAAGCCAGTGTTCCTCAGAATGTGAGATTCCGCTCTACCTAGGAATCACCTGGCAGGTGATGCAGGTTCCCGGGCTGCCCTAGGCAGTTCTAATTCAGTGGCCTTCGGTGGGGTTGACCAGCACTCCAGATGATTCTCCCACAAACCCAGAACTTCTCAAAAGCACTGCCTGGTTTTTCTTTCATTGTTTTGTTACCGTGGTTAGATACACATAAAGTTAACCTTTTTGACCGCTTTAAAGTGTACAATGGCATTAAGTGCATTCACAATGTGGTGCAACCTTCACTGCTATCTAGTTTCAGAACTTCTCATCACCCCCAAAGGAAACCTCACACCCATTAAGCAGTCACTATCCACGTCCTGCCCTCCCCGCAGCCCCTGGCGACCACTAATCTGCTTTCCATCTTTGCCTGTTCTGGATAATTTCATAAAAATAGAATCATACAAGATGTGGCCTTTTTTATCTGTAAGCCCTGGTCGATTTTGAAGGGGCGGGGGGTGAATTATTTTTTTTTTTGAGTGTGAATTTAAATCCCTAGGCCTTACTGAAGGTCTGATTCTTGTTCTGCTGCCCATTAGCTTTTCTGATCCCCATTCTGGTAATTTGGTTGACTGGAAGCTTATTTGCAAAGCCCCTCCAGACTCATTAAAGGGGGTTCTAGCCTCACAGAGGGGAGGATCCAACCCATGGATCTGTGTTCACACCCCCAGTGTCCCCCTGACACCAGCCTCTCTCCCCATCCCTGATGGAAACTTCCAGCTCACCATACTTGGGTGCTTTAAGTCAGCAGAGGGAAAAAACACGGTCCTTAACACAGATTCAGCGCAGCCGTTAGGCATGATGCCCTACATTTCTGCAGTGCCTTTTTTTTGAGATTTTTTTTTTTTTTTAAATATGTGAATCAGCCATGATGCCACTGAAAGAAAGCAAAAAATAGATTTAGAACACCTGGATTTTCAGGCATGCCTGAGAATACCTTTATGCCTGAAATAACTAACCAAAACTAAAGGCATAAAAGTGGCCAAAGATCAATAACGCATTTTTTTAATTAATGTTTTTTAATTTAAAAAGGGAAGGGGGAGAAGCCTCATGCAATATGTGGGTTTCTATCTGTCAAATGGAGTTAGTTAAGTCCCAGAAACGAATCTGGGCTTTGAAGGACCTGAAGTTTATATAATCTGAAGGATCCCCTTTAAGAAAACGAAAAAAAAAAATCTCTTTTGTAAATTTTACAAAAACCCATGGGCCTGTGAACCACTGTTAGCCTCCCTACCCACTGCCGCCTCCACACAAGTGAGGGGCCCCAACCGTGAGCTTCCTTAGCTTCAAGGTGAGGACACCCTGTGAGGCGGGCTTCTTGGATGCAAAATTGCTTTTTGGCTGACAATCGCTACTTTTCAAACATTTCAAATACTACGTTTGTCTGTATCTATAATAAAATACTGATATCCCCTAATTGCTAGCCAAAGCTGACTAAAAATGTCAGCTCATCATGAAATGCTCCAAAATACTACTCAGATGAGCTCCCCTCTCGTATTTAACTCGAGAATGATCTCTCTTGCAAACCCGTAACATTCCTCGAGTTTTGCTTTCAAGTTTACTGAATCCTAATTAAGGATATTCTGTTGCAACTGCTTTACCTCTGGCAACCCTTTCTACCCTCATCAGCACTCTGTGAGGTAAGGGGTATTACGATCCCCATTTTATGGAGAGAGAAACTGAGGCCCAGAGAGGGTAAGCACTCGGCTGAAAGTCACACAGTTCATAAGCGGCATGCCTGCCCTCCTTGTCATTCTGCCTGATTCCTGTGGATGCGAGGCCGTGACAACTGAAGTCGTTCATCTGCTCGTGCAGAACTCAGCCTTGAACGTGGGAAGTCGAGGCCTGACTCAGGCTTGGCCAGGAACTGGCTCTCTCTGTAACTCTGAAGCCCCCATTCTTCTGCTCTGGGCACACTTTTCCAGCCAGCCAGCCACTGACAGTGGTTGGCCCTCTCCAGAGAAGAAACCCCCCCTGGAAGATTGAGAGGCTCCGAGGGAGTGGGTAACAAGGAGAACCAGCTGAACTTCAAACTCCTCCAAATAACCCCACTAAACTCCGAAGGGACAGCAGTGACGTAAGAGCCACGCCCCTCCCCTCCACTGCCACGCCCACCGCTCCATTGCATGGACCGGGCGAATGTGTAAAAACCCAAGACGAAATAACCCAGAAGGCGTCTATACTGTATGTTTCATTCTCTGGGCATCGCTCAGCTTTGTGGACTTAAATAATGCATTTTCTGACTACGGGAGTGAAAAAGAGGTGACGCGAGAACCAGAAATTTGGGGAAGAATGGGGGAGATTAAAAAGGGATGTTTTTGCTGTGTATGAAAGCATTTTAAAGGCGATTCCATAGTGAGATCAAAGCAAGGAGAAAAGAAAGCAGAAGACAAAAAGAAGCAAGAAAAAAGATGTGAGGTGCAAAATACCGAAGTGTTAAACTAAATTTATCACACGGAGTTGTGCATTCAGGAGAGAGGGGCTTTGAAAAGGAAAGCCATCTCTGCTTTCAACTCCTTTGTTAAGAAATTCCTCTCCACCGCTTCTTCCATTTAAATTTCATCTTAAAAAAAAAATAAATACAAGGAGCCCAAACCAACAGGAAAACACCGCGATGCCTCTAGGAGTGCCTCCAGATTGCTCCCCCAAATTAAGAGCGTTCCCCTATCTCACCCCATCAAAAGGCAGTTGAAAGTCCGGTACTTGCAGCTGATTCTAATAATAACATGTGAATTTAAGCGATAAAATTTGTCTGCAGCCTGGAGTGTGTTTTCCTTTCATTATGTTTCTTATTTACTGCGATATTGATTCTGAACGCTCTGAAGCTGGCAGTCCTCTTCCTTTAAATAGCCGAAGTCACCGTCATTAAGGGGGCTCAGCGGGGAGCAAAACGGCACACAGGAAACAGGAAACCCTGGAGAGAACAGGGTCACAGCGTGGCGCTTGGTCACTTCTTGGAGTTTTCTTTACGCGCAGCTGGCAGCCAGGAATGGAATAAGTAGAGTACAGCACCTGGTCAGTTTCCCCTTCTCCAGTATTTTGGGGACCTCTGTATTCAGAGCCCTGAATTCTCCAAGGTCAAAGGCAGTATGGGTCCTGTGCAAAGAAAAAAATGCTTATGCACGCTCACCAAAAAATGGTGCAGGTGAAGGTGTCAGGTAGCACGAAAATGTTCTATAAATAGCAGTTTTTATTAGGGTCCAAGAGGTTTGCAGAACCTAACATGTCTCTTCTAGCCCAGGGGAGACGATCAAGATATGTAACAGCCGAAGACAGGCAATGACTGGTCAGAACAGATGCGAGCTGGAAGGCCACGCCGGGACGTGCTGGCTGAACAGCAGCTCTGCAGATCCCAAACCATCACCGCACCTGACGGTCACACACGGGGCACTCATTTGGACTGAAGACTCGAAAAAGTCCTACTGATTATGTACTCCCAGGGTGCACAGAGCAGGGATGTTCTGAGGTGGAAAAAGAATGAAAACGGAAAGGTCTCTGGGAGGGAGGGTACCTTGGGGCCACGTGCATTTGTGTATCATTGTGCTCCTACACTGAGCCTGGGGGCACCTGAGAGGCAGTGACACACCTGGTCAGGAGCATTCATCGTGAGCTGCTGCATGACGTCAGGGTAAACAGTTAATAGGGATAATACTGGTCCCTACCTGAGAGGGCTGTTTGGGGTATTAAATAAGTGGATGTGGGGCTTCCCTGGTGGCGCAGTGGTTGGGAGTCCGCCTGCCGATGCGGGGGGCGCGGGTTCGTGCCCCGGTCCGGGAGGATCCCACGTGCCGCGGAGCGGCTGGGCCCGTGAGCCATGGCCTCTGGGCCTGCGCGTCCGGAGCCTGTGCTCCGCGGCGGGAGAGGCCACAGCAGTGAGAGGCCCGCGTACCGCAAAAAAAAAAATAAAAAATAAAATAAAAAAAATAAGTGGATGCATGCAAAGCGCTTAGCTCAGTGCCAGGCACACAGAAGCACTCGATAGATGTTAAAATTATTACTCATTTATTATTGCGTGTGTCGCTGTATACTGAAGGGAGAGTGGACACGTCTTGGGAAACAATGAGATGAATCTGGTAAGGGGACAGGAGGGCTGCGGGGGAGGGAGTCTTAAACCGGAAGGAAGTGGGAAAGCACACAGGAAGGTGACAGTTCCCAGGGAGGAGGCCCCAGAGTCCAGGTTCCGGGACGAGGATGGCTGAGTTGGAGCCCCGGCTCCTGCAAATTCTGGCTGCGCTGCCGTGGATTAAAGCACTTCCCTCTTTGAACTTGAACTTCTTTTTTAAAAATGGATATCAATGACCATCTCCCAGTGTCAAAGGGCGTGGTCAAGACTCAAGGAGATGCGTGCTCAGTTAGCATCATGGAGTCGTGCCCAGGAGGGGAAAGGGAGTGTCAGGGCCCCTCTGCATTTGTGCTGCCCAATCCGGGGTTTCTTGACATCCTACATTCACTCGCAGGCCCCCTTGAGACCAGACATCTGATGTGTAAGACAAGGAAGCTAGTGGTCAGGCAGGACCCAGCCCTCAGGATTCAGAAGGCAGCCATCCTGCCCTAAGGGTAAGAGGAAAGAAAAAGACTTGTTCCAAACTGTGTGCCGTGCCGGCACAGTCCCTCCCAGACCCTACAGCACAGCCTGAGGCCACAGAGCCTCTGCCCCGCAAGCAGCCCAGAGCTCACAGCTTAAGTGACCCAAAGGTACTCTTGGCAATGCCAACTCAAGGATCCACCTCACTTTTCGAAGAAAGTAACATTAAAGCTCCAACACCACTTTTTGGGGAACAGAGGTGAAAATGGCCACGGCTGGCCTTCCTGACGATATGTCCACCAACTCCTGGGCTTTCTATTATTTTATTTTACTTTTTTAATTTTAATTTTTTTTTTTTTTTTTTTTCCTTGCGTTATGCGGGCCTCTCACTGTTGTGGCCTCTCCCATTTGCGGAGCACACAGGCTCCGGACGCGCAGGCCCAGCGGCCATGGCTCACGGGCCCAGCCGCTCCGCGGCATGCGGGATCCTCCCGAAACGGGGCACGAACCCGCGTCTCCTGCACCGGCAGGCGGACTCTCAAGCACTGCGCCACCAGGGAAGCCCTTAATTTTAATTTTAATTTTTGTTTTACCTTTCTTTTTTCTTACATCTTTATTGGAGTATAATTGCTTTACAATGGTGTGCTAGTTTCGCTTTATAACAAAGTGCATCAGCTATGCATATACATATATCCCCATAGCCCCTCCCGCTTGCACCTCCCTCCCACCCTCCCTATCCCACCCCTCTAGGTGGTCACAAAGCACCGAGCTGATCTCCCTGTGCTATGCGGCTGCTTCCCACTAGCTATCTACCTTACGTTTGGGAGTGTATATATGTCCATGCCTCTCTCTCGCTTTGTCACAGCTCACCCTTCCCCCTCCCCGTATCCTCAAGTCCATTCTCTAGTAGGTCTGTGTCTTTATTCCTGTCTTACCCCTAGGTTCTTCATGACATTTTTTTTTTTTTTTTAATTCCATATATATGTGTTAGCATACGGTATTTGTCTTTCTCTTTCTGACTTACTTCACTCTGTATGACAGACTCTAGGTCTTGATCCACCTTTCCCTCTGTCTCATCTGTCAGCTTCTCTGATCTCCGGCCTGGGCCAGGCTGTTCAAGGAGCCCTTTTTTTATCCCTCCTGCTCTGCGGCTGCTCAGCGTTGTCACAGGACGTGGTCAAGCTGTCCCTCCTCAATCCTGTGGCCCAGCAAGATCCCCCATCTCTGACTGGGACTCTCTCGCTGAAACTCCAATCCACCCGTCAATTCTTACATGTCAAATCCCATTGCACGCCTCCCTCTCTATGCCCCAAGCATCTGTGCCTTGAGATCCTGGTTTCTCTACTTCCGTCCACTGCTGTTTCCTCCCATCCACATGTCCGAGTTCTAACTGTCTCTCATGGTCCAGCTCAGGTGCCACATCCTTCTCAAAGGCCTCATTTATTTCCCCAACTTGTGGGAACTCCAAGTGTGAATCCCATGGATGTTGTTACAACATTTGGGGTCCATGGTCTGCCTGTCCACCCGGCCCCCTCCATTTCTGAAGACTTCCTCCATGGTTACTGGTGTGTGGTAGTTCTGTGCATGACCCTGCCCTCCTGGCCACAGTTGACAGGTCCAACAAAGGGTATGTGACCCAAACTAGAGCACCAGTTCCCTTCCCTGGGATTCCCCTGGAGAGGTGGTCCTGTCTCCCTAAAGTGGCTGAAGCTGTAATTACAATGTCAACTTTGGGCCATCTTTGCAGCCGTATTTCCCTCCAGATGGCCTGGAAAACTGAAGGTGGCCAGCCTTCCCAAGCCGACAGGGGAACAGAGGGGCTCAGAGACAGTGGAGACCCGGGACAGAGAAACCTGGCAATGTCTGAGTGCCTGGGTCTCACTTTCCCTTGGGTCAGACTCATGCCCGTCCCTGGGGTGTATCAGCCCCTCCAGGACCTTATATCGTTGGGTCTTACCTAATGGGAGCTCAAAATCTGATCCCAGGGCGACACTTTCAACACAGTTTTTGGATTACTCCTGATTCTGCA
>NW_006797837.1:333925-360335 GCF_000442215.2 Lipotes vexillifer | reverse complement strand
CCCATTCCCCTTAGTATCATAGTCAAGGTCACTAAGACTAACACAGAAACTGTTCCTCCACTGGAGGCTGGGCTGGAAGGTAAAAAAATCAATCAGATTTTTAAAGACACAGTGTCACATAAATGGACTAAATGACCAAAGAAGTTTGCTTGAACATGTGTCTGCCGTAACTCAAGTAATGGGGCTCTTGGGCATTTATCCCAAGGAAATGAAAATTTATTTTCACACCAACATCTGTACACCAACGTTCACAGCACCGTTACGTGTAAAAACCCCAAACTGAAACAACCCAAATGTCCTTCAACAGGTGAAGGGTTAAACAAACTTGGTAAACCCACACCATGGAACGCTGTGCAGAAGGAAGAAGCCAATCACAAAGGTTATGGTTCAATTTACAGAATATTCCGGAAATAACAAAATTATAGAGATGATGAACAGACTAGTGGTTGTTAGGGGTGAGGTATGGGGAGCTGGGTGGTAATAAAGGGGTAGCATGGGGGAGCTTTGCGGTGATGGGGCAGTTCTGTATCTGAACCGTGGGGAATCTCACCTGTGATCAAATTGTACAGAAACACCCCCCCCCCACACACACACACCTTAAACTGGTGCAATCAGAATAAGCTCTGCTCATACAATTTGTGGATTTTGCACCAGCGTCAATTTATAGGTTGTGATGAATGCACTAGAGTTTAGCAAGATGTTACCAGTGGGGGAAACTAAGTGAAGGGCACCTCAGACCCCTTGTACATCTGTGCAACTTCTTGTGAACCTAGAATTATTTCAAAATAACAAGGTTTTTTGTTGTCATCCGTTTTTGTAAGCCAGTTAGCACAGGACGCTTTAGCCGGGGTTCTCACACTATCTCTTGTGTAAAAAGTATACACACTCCCTCTGCTCCCCTCCCCATGGCCTAAAATATACAGGGAGGAATGTAAATGCACAACCTAATTGTGATTACAGACCCGCAGAGCAAATGCCGTCACACTGCAGTGAGCTGGCTGGGGACAAAAAACAAGTATTATTTCCGATCAGGAAGGCTCTTTACAAGCCGGGCAGAGGCAGATGATGTTCCAGTAAGGAAGCCTGGCCCAGCGTGGAGCTGTGTGATAACAAGGTGTCTCTCTTTACTCAGAGCCTCGACAACACAGGAAAAGTGTTATCTTCCTGAACCACAAGACCTCTCCTATCTCTGCAATTATAAACCAAGAAGGAAAGCAAACAGTGTCAGTATGCCTTCTCCAAAATCCCTTTTGAAAGGCCAGAGGGTTGAACCTTCCACTGAAAAAAGTTCTAACTTGAGCCATCCTTCTTTCAACCGCTGAACACACCAACCAAGAGAAGAGCTTGATCAGGTGTGCTTGCTCCACGGGGAAATATTAGTGACGAGTTCTACGGCCACCAAGAGCACCGAGAGACGCAAATCATGATGATTGGAGATAGGTGGTTTGGGGGACCTAAATCAAAACAACTAGAGCACTGAAGCCAAGATATGTACAACAATGCCAAAAACAAAAACTCCCAAGATGATGCCGGTGGAAGTAGAAAGAAACACTTCGCACATATGCAGTTTAAAGGAACGTATTCGGCGATCTCTATAACTTGGTGTGCAAGGCACTGGGAACGTAGCACAGAAGGAACTATGGTTCTTGCTCTCAAGGGTCTTATAGTTTAGAGATGGGCAAGTGCACAGAGGCAATTCAGCGAGCCAAGTGTTGTGCCAAAGTACACACTGATGCCTGGGAGCAGAGGCCCCCAACCCAGCCACACCTGGGAAATCCAGGAGGGCTTCCCAGCAGGAGTGACACAGAAGTAGAATGTTGGGGAATAAGCTGGAGCTGGCAAATCAAATAACACCACAAGTGCACTCAACAGTTATGCCCTTTATTATTACTGCCAGGACCTGTGCTACATGCTTTACAAGTATTACCTCGAAAGCTTGTAGTTTAAACCCTGCGTAAAAGCCACTATCATCCCCAATTTACTCAAGCTCAGAAAAGGCAGGTGACTTGGCCAAGACCTCCACATACTATTGCTTAAGGAAAAGAGGAAGAAAGGTCTTCAAAAGTAGTTAAAAACTATTGACAAGACATGTATTATATATATAATCTTATGTATTAAAGATTGCAACAGTGGAAACGAAGAGGCTTCTAATATTATTTCAACTTGATGGCTAAAGTTACCCCTCAGTTTGGAAGGCATGGTAAAATTCCACGGGAATCTGGACTTGACATATCCAAAAGGTGAACTCAATCCCTCTCCCAAACCTATCCTACCATACTCCTTATCTTAGTGGATGGCACCAACCTGTCCTGTCACTGGAGCCAGGACCCTGGGAGTCCTCTTTGGCCCCCCCCCTTCCTCTTTACCCTCCTTCATAACCAATCAGTCCTCATGTGATTCAGCCTCAATGTTTCCAAATGTAAAATATTTTAGCATACGAAAACAGGATATTTCAAATAAGTGGTGAGGATGAATTATTAAATACATTGAGATAACCATACTTTGAGACAAGGGTCTCTAGGTTAAAACTTTCTCACACCTGATACAAAAATATGTAATCTGTTGGAATTTATTTTAAAAAGAATTATTTACCTATAAGAAAATATACATGAATATTTGTACCTTCTGGGGATCATGAATAACTTTCTTAGGATGTTACTAAAGGAAAAGACTGATGGATTTGACTATATAAAAATGTAAATTTTATGCTTGTCTAAAAATACTGGAAACAAATTAAAGTGAAAGCTCAAATTGAGAGAAATACCGATGAAATGAATGTAAAAAGTTTTTAAATATATACAAAGTTCTTATAAATTAATAAGATAAATATTCCAATAGAAAAAAAATGAGTGTCGTTATTAACGGGCAAATCCCTAAAAGAGAAATATGGTCAAATGTATGAAAAACTGTTCAATATCACTAATATTCAAAAAATGCAGATCTAAAAATGATATGCCATTTTTCACTCATCAGAACAGCAAAGATGACAAAGATTAATAAGACTTGGTGTTGGTGAGGATACAGAGAAAGAGACAGTTTCGTATACTTTTCACGGGACAGTACACATATCTGGAGAACACGTTATCAATTCCTATTCAAAGTTCTTAAAAATGAGTATATGGAAATTCTGGGATAAGATAATAAATTTGACTCATGAACTGGACAAAAGTCACTGAAAACTACAATAAAGGGATTAAAAAAATAAACCCATAACCTTCCAAGGGCAGAGAAGACATAAGACGAGACATCAACCATGAAGCTGGGGAGGCTGGAAAGCGGATTCACAGATCGACAGATGTGTCCAACCCCTCTGCTGTCAAACCCTGGAAGTCCAAGCACTCAGAGAGAGAGAGAGAGAGAGAGAGAGAGAGAGAGAGAGTGTGTGTGTGTGTGTGTGTGTGTGTGTACATATATATAACAATGTGAAATATTCCATTTTACTTTACAGTTCAGTGATATTAAGTACAATCACATTGTTGTGCAAGCACATTACCACCATCCATCTCCAGAACATTTTCATCTTCCCAAACTGAAACTCTGTATCCATTAAACACTAACTCCTCATTTTCCCTCCCCCAGCCCCTGGCTGCTTAATCACCTCTTAAGAAGTAATCATGAGCAGACAACAGGCTCTCGGGAGGGGAGAGAAAGCCTCCAAGGTGGGAGATAGAAACTAAATAACAAAGAAAAAAAGCACCTTCTGGAAACAGAATACACAGAGAAAAAACTGAAAAACAAAACATTATTAATATCCTCCAAGGGATCAGAAAACATATTGCTTCCATTAAATAAAAACAATACGCTATAAAAAGGAACTTTCAGAGAATAAAAATGAGGACCTGGAAGCAGAATCATGATAGCAGATATAAAAAACTGAATAGAATGGAAGGGAGAAAAAACTGAAGAAAGCAAATATATCAGAGCAAAAAGATAAGGAAAGGTAAGCAAGCAGAGAAAAGATAAGAAAATTGGGGGTTCAGTTTAGGAGGTTTAATAATGGAATACAGTGGGAGATGCTGAAAGAGATAACTGAGAAAAAATGGGGAGGCATTATCAATTAAATATTCCAAGAAATTTTCTGAAAACTGACATTAGATTCCAGACTGAAGCCACTGGATGACCTACACCAAGGCTCATCATTGTGAATTTCCAAACTCTGCAAACAAAATAAAGACTCAAGCTTCCAGAAAGGAAAGAAACATGCAAGAGATCAGGAATCAGGACTCTTTTGTTTCTTCTAAAAAACACTGAAAGACAGAAGATAATGGAGCAAACCCATCAATATTCTGAAAGAAGGTGATATCTAACTCAATCAGGCCATCATTCACACAGAAGATTAGGAAAAAGCTTTCTTCAGACATGGATAATCTCAAAAGATTTTATCTTCCTTGTAATATTTCTCAAGAAACTTCTAGATGTTGAGTTTCACCAAAATCAGTATGTAAACCAAGAAAGAGAGAGGCATGGGGTCCAACATAGGTGGGGGGCAAAGGAGATCTCCAGGAGGATGGGGAAGGGAGATAGATCCACCATGGCCAACCATCCACATGGGAGCGGTGTGGCTTGAGGCAGACGGGTTGAGGGTTATCATTACTATCTCTCCTGCAACCTGACCACACTTAAAGCTGAGGGTAGATCATCCGAATGAGTCTGGTCCCCATTCTTCCCTATAATTAGATGTTCTGACCAGAGGCTGACTAGGTTTGTGCTGGTTTTCCATGCCTGCTGCTTGGACCAGCTGAGGGCATTCATTTCATCCTTATGCTCTGACCTCCTCCTGAACATAGGCAGTACGCCTTGATGAGGTCAGAACCAGAAAATAGAGGACACGTCATTCCATCTGTCCAGATTTTTGCCTTATACCCAGTACCTGGTTCACACGATAGCCCTGCCAGGTGCCCCCACTGGGGTAAGCCCTGTATTTCCCTGGGGTCATTGATGACCTAGCTGTCTCCCCCAGAAGAGGCTTTTGTAACTCTTAGGAAAGCACAAAGTTCAATTTCTTGTTCTTGACATGGTAGGATAACGAGTATTTATTAGTAAGTACCTGTTGTTTTTTTTTAAATAAAGGAGTCAGACAAATGAATCTATTTATGAAACAGAAACAGACTCACGCACATAGAGAACAGACTTGTGGTTGCCAACGGGGAGGGGCTAGGGGAAGGATGGAGTGGGAGGTTGGGGTTAGCAGATGGAAGCTGTTATATAGAGAATGGATAAACAACAAGGTCCTACTGTATAGCACAGAGAACTACATTCAGTATCCTATGATAAACCATAATGGAAAAGAATATTTTAAAAATGTATATATATGTACAACTGAATCACTTTGCTGTACAGAACAAATTAACACAATCTTGTAAATCGACTATACTTCTATTTAAAAAAAGAAAAAAAAATTTAAATCAAATAAAGGAGTCAGGAAAACTAAGCAAGAAAAAAAAAAGGTATCCAGATTGGAAAGCAAGAAATAAAATCATCACTATTTGAAGAGGATATGAAAGGAGAACGGTAAGTTAGTCACTGGACTGACTGAGTTTATGGTCTCAGAGGGACGCTGGGTAGCCACCTAGGAGACAGAAGACACACAGGTGTGGAGCTTGGGGGATGGCTTTGGAGGTCACCAGAATGTGCACAGTGGAGGAGGTTGCCCAGTGTATCCTGATGGTGAGAACCATGAGTGACCCCAACTGAAGCACAAAGCCGAGGAAAAGGACGACTGAAGGAAAATCAGAAGACAGTGGTGCCAGGGCCTCCAGAGGAGAAAGATGCCAAGAAGGAAGCTGCCAGCAATGTCAGATGTGGCCGGATTGGAGAAGGGAGGTGCCCACTGGATGTGGTGAGCAGTTCTTTTGCCTGACTGATTTCAGTGTAATAATGCACAAAGGTCCAAAGAATTGCCTCTTACTTGGGATTAATTTAGGCCAATGTCAATATTCAAGCTGAATGAAACAAATGACTTGAAAAAACAAAAAATAAAAGGGAAAATCCTTGACTTGCCTGTGTACCCAGATCCAGAGTTACCTGGCTTTATTCACACTTTCCCCAAGCCAGTCTTTTTTTTTTTTTTTTTTTTGGTAAGTTCTTTAAAAACCTCTTTTTTCTTTACTTTTTTATACAGCAGGTTCTTATTAGTTATCTATTTTATACATATTAGTGTATACATGTCAATCCCTATCTCCCAATTCATCCCACCACCACCCCCCGACCACGCTTTCCCCCCCTGGTGTCCATACGTTTGTTCTCTATATCTGTATCTCTATTTCTGCCCTGCAAACCGGTTCACTTGTACCATTTTTCTAGGTTCCACATATATATGTTAACATACGATATTTGTTTTCCTCTTTCTGACTTACTTCACTCTGTATGACAGTCTCTAGATCCCTCCACGTCTCTACAAATGACCCAATTTCATTCCTTTTTATGGCTGAGTAATATTCCATTGTATATATGTACCACATCTTCTTTATCCATTCGTCTGTTGAAGGGCATTTAGATTGCTTCCATGACCTGGCTATTGTAAACAGTGATGCAGTGAACTGGTGCATATGTCTTTTTGAATTATGGTTTTCTCTGGGTATATGCCCAGCAGTGGGATTGCTGGGTCATATGGTAATTCTATTTTTAGTTTTTTAAGGAACCTCCATACTGTTCTCCATAGTGGCTGTATCAATTTACATTCCCACCACAACAGTGCAAGAAGGTTCCCCTTTCTCCACACCCTCCCCAGGATTTGTTATTTGTAGATTTTCTGATGATGCCCATTCTAACTGATGTGAGGTGATGCCTCATTCTAACTGATGTGAGGTGATGCCTCATTGTAGTTTTGATTTGCATTTCTCTAATACTTAGTGATGTTGAGCAGCTTTTCATGTGCTTCTTGGCCACCTGTGTGTCTTCTTTGGAGAAATGTCTGTTTAGGTCTTCTGCCCATTTTTGGATTGGGTTGCTTGTTTTTTTAATATTGAGCTGCATGAGCAGTTTATATATTTTGGAGATTAACCCTTTGTCCGTTGATTCGTTTTCAAATATTTTCTCCCATTCTGAGGGTTGTATTTTCATCTGGTTTATAGTTTCCTTTGCTGTGAAAAAGCTTTTAAGTTTCATTAGGTCCCATTTGTTTATTTTTGTTTTTATTTCCATTACTCTAGGAGGTGGGTCAAGAAAGATCTTGCTGTCATTTATGTCAAAGAGTGTTCTTCCTACGCTTGCCGCTAAGAGCTTTATAGTGTCCGGTCTTACATTTAGGTTGTTAATCCAGTTTGTGTTTATTTTTGCGTATGGGGTTAGGGAGTGTTCTAATTTTATTCTTTCACATGTACCTGTCTAGCTTTCCCAGCATCACTTACTGAAGAGACTGTCTTTTCTCCATTGTATATCCTCGCCTCCTTTGTCACAGATTAGTTGACCATAGGTGTGTTGGTTTATCTCTGGGCTTTCTATCCTGTTCCATTGAAATATATTTCTGTTTTTGTGCCAGTACCATACTGTCTTGATTACTGTAGCTTTGTAGTATAGTCTGAAGTCAGGGAGTCTGATTTCTCCAGCTTCGTTTTTTTCCCTCAAAATTGCTCTGGCTATTTGGGGTCTTTTGTGTCTTGATACAAATTTTAAGATTTTTTTTGTCTAGTTCTGTAAAAAATGCCATTGGTAAATTGATAGGGATTGCATTGAATCTGTAGATTGCTTTGGGTAGTAGAGTCATTTCACAATATTGATTCTTCCAATGCAAGAACATGGTATATCTCTCCATCTGTTTGTGTCTTCTTTGACTTCTTTCATCAGTGTCTTATAGTTTTCTGCATACAGGTCTTTTACCTCCTTATGTAGGTTTATTCCTAGGTATTTTATTCTTTTTGATGCAATGGTGAATGGGACTGTTTCCTTAATTTCTCTTTCTGATCTTTTGTTGTTAGTGTATAGGAATGCAAGAGATTTCTGTGCATTAATTTTGTATCCTGCAACTTTATCGATTAGCTCTAGTCGATTTCTGGTGGCAGCTTTAGGATTTTCTATGTATAGTATCATGTCATCTACAAACAGTTACAGTTTTATTTCTTCTTTTCCAATTTGGATTCCCTTTATTTCTTTTTCTTCTCTGATTGCCATGGCTAAAACTTCCAAAACTATGTTGAATAATAGTGGCGAGAGTGTACATCCTTGTCTTGTTCCTGATCTTAGAGGAAATGCTTTCAGTTTTTCACCACTGACTATGACGTTTGCTGTGGGTTTGTTGTATATGGCCTTTATTATGTTGAGGTAGGTTCCCTCTGTGCCCACTTTCTAGAGAGTTTTTATTATAAATGGATGTTGCAGAAAAAGAAAGCTTTTTCTGCATCTATTGAGATGATCATATGGTTTTGCTCCTTCAATTTGTTAATATGGTGTATGACGTTGATTGATTTGCGTATATTGAAGAATCCTTGCATCCCTGGGATAAATCCCACTTGATCACGGTGTATGATCCTTTTAATGTATTCTTGGATTCTGTTTGCTAGCAGTTTGTTGAGGATTTTTGCGTCTATATTCATCAGTGATATTGGTCTGTAATTTTCTTTTTTTGTAGTATCTTTGTCTGGTTTTGGTATCAGGGTGATGGTGGCCTCGTAGAATGAGTTTGGGAGTGTCCCTTCCTCTGCAATGTTTTGGAAGAGTTTGAGAAGGATGGGTGTTAGCTCTTCTCTAAATGTTTGAAAGAATTCACCTGTGAAGCCATCTGGTCCTAGACTTTTGTTTGTTGGAAGATTTTTAATCAGTTTTAATTTCATTACTTGTGATTGGTCAGTTCATATTTTCTATTTCTTCCTGGTTCAGTCTTGGAAGGTTATACCTTTCTAAGAATTTTTCCATTTCTTCCAGGTTGTCCATTTTATTGGCATACAGTTGCTTTTAGTAGTCTCTTATGATGCTTTGTGTTTCTGTGGTGTCCCTTGTAACTTCTCCTTTTTCCTTTCTAATTTTAGTGATTTGTGTCCTCTCCCTCGTTTTGATGAGTCTGGCTAATAATGGTTTATCAATTTTGTTTATCTTCTCAAAGAACCAGCTTTTAGTTTTATTGATCTTTGCTATTGTTTTCTTTGTTTCTACTTCATTTATTTCTGCTCTGATCTTTATGATTTCTTTCCTTCTACTAACTTTGGGTTTTGTTTGTTCTTCTTTCTCTAGATCCTTTAGGTGTAAGGTTAGATTGTTTATTGAGATTTTTCTTGTCTCTTGAGGTAGGCTTGTATTGCTATAAACTCCCCTATTAGAACTGCTTTTGCTGCATCCCACAGGGTTTGGATCATCATGTTTTCATTTTCATTTGTCTCCAGGTATTTTTTGATTTCCTTTTTGATTTCCTCAGTGATCTCTTGGTTATTTAGGAATGTATTGTTTAGCCTCCACATGTTTGTGTTTTTTATGGTTTTCTTTCCTGTAACCGATTTCTAATCTCACAGTGTTGTGGTCGGAAAAGATGCTTGATATGATTTCTATTTTCTTAAATTTACTGAGGCTTGATTTGTGACCCAAGATGTGATCTATCCTGGAACATGTTCCATGTACACTTGAGAAAAAAGTGTGATCTGCTGTTTTTGGATGGAATGTCCTATAAATATCAATTAAATCTATCTGGTCTGTTGTGTCATTTAAAGCTTGTGTTTCCTTATTAATTTTCTGTCTGGATGATCTGTCCATTGGTGTAAATGAGGTGTTAAAGTCCCCCACTACTATTGTGTTACTTTCAATTTCCTCTTTTATAACTGTTAGCATTTGCCTTATGTATTGAGGTGCCCCTATGTTGGGTGCACATATATTTATAATTGTTATATCTTCCTGGATTGATCCCTTGATCGTTATGTAGTGTCCTTCCTTGTCTCCTGTAAATTCTTTATTTTAAAGTCTATTTTATCTGATATGAGTATTGCTACTCCAGCTTTCTTTTGATTTCCATCTGCATGGAATATCTTTTTGCATCCCCTCGCTTTCAGTCTGTATGTGTCCCTAGGTCTGAAGTGGGTCTCTTGTAGACAGCATATGTATGGGTCTTGTTCTTGTGTCCATTCAGCGAGCCTGTGTCTTTTGGTTGGAGCATTTAATCCATTAACATTTAAGGTACTTATCAATGTGTATGTTCCTATTACCACTTTCTTAATTGTTCTGGGTGTTTGGTTTTTTTTTTTTTCGGTACAGGCGCCTCTCACTGCTGTGGCTTCTCCCGTTGCGGAGCACAGGCTCTGGACGCGCAGGCTCACGGGCCTAGCAGCTGTGCGGCATGTGGGATCTTCCTGGACCGGAGCACGAACGTGTGTCCCCTGCATCGGCAGGGGGACTCTCAACCACTGCGCCACCAGCGAAGCCCCTGTTTTGGGTGTTTTTGTAGGTCCTTTTCTTCTCTTGTGTTTCCCATTAGAGAAGTTCCTTTAGCATTTGTTGTAGAGCTGGTTTGGTGGTGCTGAATTCTCTTAGCTTTTGCTTGTCTGTAAAGCTTTTGATTTCTCTGTTGAATCTGAATACGATCCTTACCAGGTAGAGTAATCTTGGTTGTAGGTTCTTCCCTTTCATCACTTCAAATATATCGTGCCACTCCCTTATGGCTTGTAGAGTTTCTGCTGAGAAATCAGCTGTTAACCTTATGCAAGTTCCCTTGTATGTTATTTGTCATTTTTCCCTTGCTGCTTTCAATAATTTCTCTGTCTTTAATTTTTGCCAATTTGATTACTATGTGTCTCGGCGTGTTTCTCCTCGGGTTTATCCTGCCTGGGACTCTCTGCGCTTCCTGGACTTGGATGGCTATTTCCTCTCCCATGTTAGGGAAGTTTTCGACTATAATACCTTCAAATATTTTCTCGGGTCCTTTCCCTCTCTCTTCTGGGACCCCTATAATGCAAACTTTGGTGCGCTTAATGTTGTCCCAGAGGTTTCTTAGGCTGTCTGCATTTCTTTTCATTCTTTTTTCTTTATTCTGTTCTGTGGCAGTGATTTCCACCATTCTGTCTTCCAGGTCACTTATCCATTCATCTGCCTCAGTTATTCTGCTAACTGATTCCTTCTAGTGTATTTTTCATTTAAGTTACTGTATTGTTCATGTCTGTTTGTTTGTTCTTTAATTCTTCTAGGTCTTTGTTAAACATTTCTTGCATCTTCTTGATCTTTGCCTCCAATCATTTTCCAAGGTCCTGGATCATCTTCACTATTATTATTCTGAATTCTTTTTCTGGAAGGTTGCCTATCTCCACCTCATTTAGTTGTTTTTCTGGGGTTTTATCTTGTTCCTTCATCTGGGTACATAGTCTTCTGCCTTTTCATTTTGCCTTTCTGTGAATGTGGTTTTCATTCCACAGGCTGCAGGATTGTAGTTCTTCTTGCTTCTGCTGTCTGCCCTCTGAAAAGCCTCTTTTTCCTTGAATGTATGTGATAACATGGAAGTGGAGGGCTGCAGTTTCCACCTGAGCCATTCTTGACTAGCCTGGGAATGGACCATTCTACCCTCATTAAATGATGGTTGCAGAACTTTTTCTTAATAAAAAGGGAGATATTATGCTTCACAGTTCAGAGGAGAAAAAACAATAACATTAACTTGTTTTTACTATAGGATCTTAATGTAAAACATGCATTGAAAAAAAGAGGGTGAGAACACAGGCAAATGAGCAGTTGCTTCTGGTTAGTCTCTTCAGTATTTGTTTTTGTACAATTATATGTGCTTTTTGATAAATTCAAATGTCCCTACAAAGAGCGTGCATTACTTTTAAGATCAGGAAAAAAAAATTGGTAAGGCTGGAAAAAAATTGTTTTAATCAAATTCAAACAGAAGGTAAGCAGGGATAACAATATTAATGTTAGACAAACTAAATTCAAGGCAGGGGGAAAAAGTATGCTTTTAAGATAAAGGGAGCATTACATAATGGTAACAACCACTGCTAATAGTGAAGCCATTTAGATACAAATCTACAGTTGCCAAAGAAACTGACAACAAGATACAGAAATCAAACATTATTAGGAACACAGGAAGGAGTAGTCATTGTAGGAGGAGATGTTAAAATACCATTATCAAAAAGACTTAAAAAAATAAACTCATAGTCTAGCTAAACACACAAAGTTGATGTCTGGCAAGAATTCAATTTCATGATTATAGAGTAGGGGTATCTTTTCAAGTATGTATAGAACATATACAAAACTTGTTAATACTAGTCACCAAGAAAAAAAATGTTAACTTCCTCTTCCAGTTAAAGAGAAGGCACTTCTAGCCTGGAGAAAATATAGAGGCTAGAGCTGGGGAAAGAAAACAGGGAAACAATATTAATGTAGTCCACTCTGGGTTCCCCAGGTATCTCGGGGGACAGGGGAG
Source organism: Lipotes vexillifer (assembly GCF_000442215.2). Taxonomy (NCBI): domain Eukaryota; kingdom Metazoa; phylum Chordata; class Mammalia; order Artiodactyla; family Lipotidae; genus Lipotes; species Lipotes vexillifer. Next base: position 348,007 of record NW_006797837.1, on the reverse strand, counting down.
GATGAATGGGAATTAACTTTATGATCAGACTGAAACAAATACCTCTGCCCTACTTTTTCTCACCCATTAAACATCTTCATTTAGACCTGAAGTGTGAACCACTGAAATGGTGGTACTTAACCCAGCGGGTCTCAAAGTGTGGTCCCTACACCAGCAGCATCACTGGAGAACTTGTGAGAAATGCAAATTCTCAGACCCATCCCAGACCTCTTGATGCAGAACTCCCTCCAGGTCAGGGTTGCAGGAGGTTCTGATGTGAAAGCATCTGAGGCTAAAGGTGTATATAAATACCCCAGCTCCCTCATCCTTGAGCACGTCAACTCTTGAGGGGTGGGTTTTACGCTGGCTTTGCCTTCCCTTCCTTATCCTACTTCCCCACTCCTCTAATGATGCACTTTACCTCCCAAATAAACTAACGCACTCAAATTTTAGTTTCAGGGCCTGTTCTGGGGGAACCACACTAAGACATCTACTGGAGACCCCCATTCTCACAGAGCTTGTGTTCTGGTTGAGACTCTGACCTATTCTTCCATTTCCTCCTCTTGGGCTGGGTCTGCTGAGATTTCCTCGGGGAAAGGAGCCCCACTGGTAGTGAGTCCTCACCCCAATTCAGTCCAGCACCTACTGTTTGCTTTCCTCTCTGGATCTGCTAGCTCTTCTCTGCACCACCTCTGGTCACTTCGTTGCTTGCCCCTGCTAGCCCTTTCCCAGCCCTATTCAGCTTCATCATTTACTCCCCGGCTGGGCTGTAACAGGGAAGAACAAATCTGACTCCATATTAGATGTGTTCCTTTTACTTTAACCTTTGTGCTCTGTTGCCTGTGTTTAGTCATGCTGGCTCTTCACCTTTAGTAAAAGAATGTTGCCTTTAGACTGATATACAGGATAGCCTATTTTCAAGGCTCTGACCTTTAAGGGTATAACACTTTTCCACTCATGTAGTGATAAAGAGTTGCAGAACAGAATAACATTTGTCTTGGAGGTTTAGAGGAACATCCTGACCTGGCCTACGTAGACAACTACAAGAACAAAGGATTCTGACACCGAGAAGTTTGCAACAACTAATCATGGCCCTTAAAAGTGCTTTGCTGAAATCCTTCAAGGAGTCTGGGGGGTTTTTTGGCATGAGCCACCTGTCTCCTTGAATGGCCCTGCAATAAACCTTTCTCTGCTCCGAACCCTGACATTTTGGTTTGTTTGGCCTCACTGTGTGCCGGGCACACGAACTTGTGTTCGGTAATAGGGTGAGACTCACAGAGGGCTGGCTACCAGCCAGGCCCTGTGAAACCAAGTCCTGCCCAGTACTGGGAGTCCAGCTATGAAAGGCACAGCGATCTCATGTGCTATGTGCTACAGGAGGATACAGGGAGCTGAGGCAGCACAGAGCAAGGGTCTTAGGATGTCAGCAAAGGAATCTCCCAGGAAGTGACACATCGGGGACACCCGGGGGACGAGAGGGATTTAGCCAGCAGACGGAGAGGGGGAGTAGGAGTCAGGACTCCCTGCAGAGGGTTTGGAGGTACTTCTGGAGCCAGAGGTCTGCAGGGGCACAGAGAGAGGCTGCAGAGAAGGCCACTGTGGGCCATGACTTTGCTGGCTGACTTAGAGGCTTCAGGGAACTGAAAGAACCTCCTTCTCCCAAGAGGACACCAATGTAAGTTTTAAAATAAGGATGTGAAAAATCTAGCGAATGACCCATTAGTGCTCAAAATTTGGAGGCCCGGGAGACGGTGGTGCCCTGATGGGTGTAATGCTGGGTCCACACCCACTCAAACACTTCACTGGTAACAATCAGCTGGTTCAGAAGGGTCAGGGGGACTTCAACTCCTGGGCCGATGAAACGTGAGCTCTTTGGAGCTGCTGCAGATACTCAGGTTTCCAACAGGACCCATGACACTGCCCTGCCTCTTCCTCACCCTCTCCTGACCGGGGAGCACGGGGTAATCTACTGATCCCACCGAGAGCAAGGGGTACACCTTGCTCCTAATCTTTCAGTTGCTTAGAAGATAAGCCTCCTTGGCCTTAAGCATGCACACTGGCTGCCTTTCTTTGATGTCATCGGCTTGTGTGGGTTTCTCCCTGCAGTGAATTTTTTGGGCTGGGATCCAACACAAAGGTACAATTAGCCAAAGCAACCCCCCTACCACCACTTTCACACTAGGCCTCCGTCTCCAAGGACTTCAAAGGAGTTTTGATATTGTCATATAACAAATATAAAAAGTATTTGTTATATTTTTTAATTGAGCCATCATTCCTAGCAGAACTGAGCTCCTAAAGACCTGCAAACCCTGTGCATTTCTACCGACAGTCACTTTGGGCACAGTGGCCCAGAGGGGAATTCTGATGTATGATCAACAGTTCCCATCACAAGATAGAATTTCCCTTTTTCTTCTGCCTCTGGCAAAAGGACCAAGGAGACGGGATGGGGGGTGGGGATCGCGGAGGAATTCAGCTCTTCAATGTCATCTGCTTTTGGTAATAGAAGAGGGGAAATGAGTCCAGACACATAACCAGTAGTTTATTCTTCAGAGCCCTAGTGGACTCAAGGACTAATGAACTAGTGTTTACCTGGATTTCTTCCCCCCAAACAGGCCCCCATTCTCCAGCTATGCCCCAGGGACAGGAGACAAAGTCACTTGGGCTCAGGATGGAATGAAAGTGACCCTTCCCCCCGCTCACATCGTGTGCTTGCACTGTCTTCTCCAACAACCGCACGCAGGTTGGCGGCCCCCGTACCTTCATCACTGTTGTCATCCACCAGGATGATTTCCTTCAGCAGGTGGGTCGGTGTGTGGTTGACCGCGCTGTGAACTGACCGCAGGATCACCGACAGGGCCTCGTTCACGAAGATAAATATGATGGATATCTGGGGCAGCTCCTCGGAGAACCTCAGCTCCTTACACCTGGGGGAACACAGCAGGGGACAGCAGAGTCAGAGGAAGGAGCAAAGCACAGGCACTGCGGCTGCACACGGTAAGGCCGTCAGCCCAATCCTGGTACACGTCCTCCCAAGGTGAGAATCGTTGGTTCCCTCTTGGGCTCTCTGGGCTAATATCTGAGAATAAAACCTAAGGAGAAGACAGTTAAGAAATCCAGCTCCACTTCTCCCAAATGTACCACGCCACAGGAATGAGGAGCATCAGTCTTGGGCACACATCGACTGTGTCCCAGGCTGCCACGCCCACACGCGGCCCCTGGTCTCACTTCAGTGCACACCTGCCCGACTTCCCACTCCAGGCTCCTGCATCTCCTTCCTCGGAGCCCGCTTTGCTGCCTTCTGAGCAACTGCCTCACCCCCATCATTTCTCATCCAGAGGCAGCTGGGAGATGATGTATAAATAACCCAGCTCCCTCAGCCCTTGAGGTGGTTGACTCTGAGGGGTGGGTTTTACGCTGGCTCCCAGAGTTTCCCCCAGTGGGATTAAGCTCCATCACCCACGGTAGCAAAGCTGCATAACACCCTCTTTGGGGGACACCTTCCCTTCTCAGTCCTTATTCCCCTTAGTGGTGCCCTTTTCACTGCCCATATAAACTAATGCACTCAAACCTTTGTTTCAGGGTCTGCTTCTGGGAGAACCCAAACTAAGACATCTATCGGACCTACCAAGTACCCAGCACTGTGCAGGAGACCTTTGCTCTCATGGAGCTTACACTCTGGGAAAAGACATGAAACACACATGAAATTTATCATCATCAAGGAAGAGGGGCCTCTAGCTGCTAGGACTGTGCTGCCTGACACACCCTAACTCTTCTTGCAAGCATGCCTAGAATCTCCCTGAGGACTGGAAATGTGACCACCTGCCTAAGAGGTCCTCTCTTCTAATAGCCAGCAACTCCCCCATACCTGAAGACAGGGTGAAAGAGAAGAATGCTTTTCATCCAGGCTGGACTCAGGGGCGTAGGGCTTGGGCCTCCCTGGGGGCGCCCAGTGATGTAAGAGATGACTGGTACCCAGGGAACCAGCTCTGCATGACTCAGTGATGGAAACACCAGCACTCTGGCTTGGGGAATTTGGTTTTATGCATAGTCTGAGCCGCAACAGAAATACCAAGTGCAAACAGAGCAGAATGGAATACAGAGCTACTGCATTCAGTGCATCCCCTGCCTGTCTGTGTGAGACTGTACAGTATACGGCACAATGCGTTCCAGAGCAAAACAAAGGGAATGGAGTGAAAGGGAAGCAGCACTGAAGAGAGAGCAAGAATTACAGCTGTTTTTTTATGCTGAACAGCTTGGGCTGTGTTGGGCCATATTAATCACGCAGGCAATTTTCAGAAGAAAATAAAGTTTTGTTACAATATACATTTGTGTCTCCTAGAGGAGACCATCCAGGGATCCATTGATCATGCAGCCTCATTTTTACCTCGATGCCGTAAATTCACTTCTGGGGGCTGCCGAGGAGATTAGAATGGTTATTGACGGGCTCACGGGCAGTTGGCGGGGATCATCTCATTTACTGCGTGGTGAGCCGGGGGAGGAGGGCGCATCCCGGAAGGTCCCTCGGAGCCTCCTTGACAGGGCCGGCAGCCATTCTGAGCCTGGCAGGCTAGCAGCTGCTCCTCAACATACACGCGAGCACCCCGCCCGTACACACGTAACTACTCTGACATGCACTCCTGGGCCTGGTTTCTTTCCTTCTTTCTTTCTTTCCTGGCTGCACCACTCGGCATTTGGGATCTTAGTTACCTGACCAGGGATCGAACCCGTGCCCCCTGCATTGGAAGCGGGGAGTCTTAACCACTGGACCACCAGGGAAGTCTCAGGGCCTTTTGTTTTTAAACAGATTCTGGCCCTTGAAATTAAGAAGACAAAAGGCCAAACTGCATCGTACCAGCACCGTCTTCTCCAGCTACAGGCAATGGGGTCAGGCTGCCGTTAAGGCTGAGTGGTGGGTTAAGCCTCTTGGCCGGAGAAGACAATTCCCTCTGCTGAGATGGGACTCGTGGGCCCCCGGTCCTGCCCCTTCACGGTCAAGGTGGCCATTCAGTAAATCATGGGGGAATCTCAGAAGCAAGAAGCTCTCTGCCACACATTGAACCTGTCACCCTGGGCACAGTGCTCATGTTTTTTCCATCTCTAAAACTGTCAAAATAATCCTCACTGTATTTAGTTCTAGGTGCCTGGCTAAGGTCCTCATAAGGATCAGGTGAGACCAGCCTTTGAGAGCCCTGGGAAAATGCAATGTACCAACCGATGGAAAGACCAGCCTGCCTGCCTGGCTCCTCCATCCTCCCTCCTGCCTCCTCTGATCCCTTTTGTAGATTTCCCATTACCACGGGCCAGGCTTCCAGGGTTTTCACTCAACCCAGACCCTGCAGGACCCAGCCAGGGTCCAATCCCCAAAAGGGCTCCGGGCTCCAATCTTGCCCAGGTCACAGCGATTCACCTTTCCTGTGCCCAACATCTCAGGGTTTCCCAATAGGCGGACAATAGGAATACGGTCATTATGAAAATCAACATGGTTTTGTTGCTCTAGAGAGGCAGACTCTACCTTAAAAAAGTCTCTAAGCCAGGCTTATGGCCTGATATGCAGGAGCGGCCACAATATGCTGGACAGATAGAAAACTGAGGCCGTAAGCACCTGCTGTAAAGAGGCGGCAGAGACTGAAACATACATTACTTCCGATCAGACACCCAATGCCCAAGGCAGCAGATAAGTGCGGGAAGGGAGATTAAGGATGGATGATGAAAAGGAAACAGGGAGGCCACACAGGCCTTAGAAATACTAGAGACTGCACAGAGGAAGAGAACAGGTACGGCTCCTGCCCCTGGAGTTGATGCTGGACCAATCCTCCCTGTGGCCTGATGATGCTCAGATGGTGCTTCCAAACCACACAGATCTGGGTATCCCACACCCTGCAGACTAGGGCTGACGTGAAAGAAGCATGCCCCCTCATTTCCGAGTTCCTGCAGAGCTGACCAGGTGGACGGTGCTCAGTGCCAAGGTGGTGTGCAATGGCCCACAGGCAGGCAGATCCGGGGAAGGGAGCAGTCAGCTCAGCTCAGCATCCAGCCTTGTCTTTATATCATGGAACATACAGAATCAGATATGTTTCCTGCCTCCCCGACTGCAAAATCCAGGTGAATGAGAGAAACCCGGAAGGTCGTGTGGATAAAAGAACAGGTTCCAGATTTGAAAGATACCTGGGGAGAGGCCAGCATGCCACAGAAAATGCAAAATAACTAAAAATCCACAGGGCTTTGTGTGCGTCCTCTAGAAACACAGACTCAGAGATGGGTCCCAGAAATCACACATTTGCTTTCAATAACTAGTCAGTAAGAAAGAAACAATCTTGGGACCTCTCTGGTGGCGCAGTGGTTAATAATCCACCCGCCAATGCAGGCAACACGGATTCGAGCCCTGGTCCGGGAAGATCCCACAGGCCACAGAGCAACTAAGCCCGTGCGCCACAACTACTGAGCCCGCGTGCCACAACTACTGAAGCCTGTGCACCCAGAGTCCGTGCTCCACAACAAAAGAAGCCACCACAGTGAGAAGCCCGCGCACCGCAATTAGAGAAAGCCCACGCGCAGCAATGAAGACCCAACGCAGTCATAAATAAATAAATAAATAAATTTATAAAAGAAAGGAAAGAAATAAACAACCTTCTGTCTGAAAGAAAATGGTTGGCGGGAAAGCTATCTCAAGGTCTGGATCAATCCCAATCAAAGCTCCAGGCCAGGAGGGGAGCTGCAAAGAAATTCAAGACCAGGTTCCTCTCCTCAAAGGGCTAACAAGGGACCAGATTCTCTGTGAAGCTGTCCTCACAGAGAAAAGACAGCAGAGACCAATAACCAACCATGTGACGTCTCTTAGACACCTTACCACTGTCCATCTGTCTATCTGTCTGGGATGCCTCCTTGAACTCCGGAACTGCCTGAAGGGTAACTACTGTCCCCCCTCCCTCATGCTTCTCGCCCCAGAGTCACTGGCATTGACTTCACTTAGCACCAAAAGTGCCCGTGCTCTTCCTTCGCTGAGGCTGAGTAAGAAGAGTTTGGGAGATTGGGCCGCCTCTGGGAACGCACTGGAGAGTCAGGTGCCACGATCAAGGGTCAAGGTCTCCAGCAGGGAAGAAATCAAAGCCCAAAGAGACGCCCACGCCCTCTCAGAAGCAGAGCCCTGCCCACGAACACCTCTGAGGGAAACAAGTTCTATGACCCCAATGGGATACAGGTAAGAGGTATCAAAACACACTTGTGACCCAGTCTGCCAACCTGGAAACAAAAAGAGGACCCCAGGGCTTCCCTGATGGCGCAGTGGTCGAGAGTCCACCTGCCGATGCAGGGGGCGCGAGTTCGTGCCCCGGTCCGGGAAGATCCCACATGCCGCGGAGCGGCTGGGCCCGTGAGCCCTGGCCGCTGAGCCTGCGCGTCCGGAGCCTGTGCTCCGCAACGGGAGACGCCACAACAGTGAGAGGCCCACGTACTGCAAAAAAAAAAAAAAAAAAAAAAGAGGACCCCAAATTTATTTTACAATATTTTATCATTGTAAAAATATTTAGATGCAACCTCTAGGAGACCCAGAAGATCACAGATAATAACGTTGATAATAATAACCGACACTTCATAGTACAGGTGCCAAAAACTGCTGGAAGCTTCCCTGTGCTGTACTATCTCATTTAGCACGAACAACAATCCTATAAGGTAGGCAGTATTTTCATCCTCATTTCACAGCTGAGGAAACTGGGGCACAGAGAGGTGAAGTCACTTGCCCTAAGTCACACAGCAAGTCTGAAACGCTGCAGGGGTGCCTGGACGTGAACATCACCATCTGACTTTTAGACTCTTGCAAACGCCCCTGCGTGCCCAAGGCAGGGTGTGGTAGCTACAAGAGACAAGCCTCTACACAATTTCCAGCCCAGCCCCTTCCTAGCTGGGGGGCCTTGGCTAACTCGTTTGGTCTCTCTGAGCCTCAGCTTCCTTTTCTCTGCCCTAAAAGCCCCAACGAGGTGGCGGTCCTCCGTGGCCAGCTGCACCATACCCAAGGGCTCCTGAGGACAGAGTGCAGACCAGGAGAGGTCCCTTCAAGTGGGATAGGTGAGCAGAAGCCAGCCTCATCATCCCGGGGGGCTGATAAGGCTGATGGGAATGTGAGCAAAATCTCCTGGGGTTCTGGCTACGAATCTGGGCAAGGGACCAACTGAGTGCTGGTCTCCGAGGAGTTATCAAAGTCTTTTAACTGAAGACCCCAAGCAAAGGGAGGCCACGTCTGCTCTCAGCCACGCCAGGACATTGCCAAGGTTCCGCTGCTTATGAACCACTTCTGTCCTCATGCACTCAGGCCCATCTCTGTGGGCCCCCGCCAGCCCTCAGGGCAGAGGCAGGGAACCCCAGGACCTATAAGGCTGGGTGTGGAGGGTGCACATGTGTGTGCTCAGGATGGTAGGTGGGGCTGCCCCCAGGGCCTGAGCCCAGGCTCCAGTCCTTGCCCCTGGTCCCCCTCCTGGTCATCAGCTCCTGGGGTCCCACCTAAGGTGAGGGCTCCCCTTCACTGAGCCTACCTGGTTTCTCTGTGTCACTCGGCTCACATGGCCCATCACTGTGCAGTTAACCTGCAGGGCCTTCCTAGCTGCTCACCTCAGCTCTGGCTCCCCAGTGCAACAATGCCCTTCAGTCTCTGCCCCACTGTCTTCCCAACCCTAGTGAAGGGACCGACACCAAGTACTGTCCGAGCACTAATCCCGCTGTCAGTAACGAGAGTCTTGGGTTTGATGGCTAAAAGGCACTCAACACGATGACAAGGCAGTGCAACACAAGGCGGCAAATGCTATACAGTCATCCCTTGGGATCCACAGCGGATCGGTTCCAGGACCCCTGCAGAAAGCAAACCCCGCAGATGCTCAAGTCCCTTATATAAAATGCGCAGTACAGTTGGCCCTCCGTATCCGCGGATTCAGCCAACTGCGTATCCAAACCTACAGCTGGTTGACTCTGCAGATGTGGGACCCGTGGATACGGAGGGGCAACGAGACCTACACCAGATGTGACAGGTAAGTTGAGACGGGTCAGGAGGGCAGAGAAGATGAGCTGTGAGCTGGGTTTGAAAGATGGATCAACGGATGACACCTGCTTGACCAAGAACAGAGGGAGAGGCCGGCGATCGGCACTTCTGAGCACACAGAGGCACTAGGGCTCCCTTCCTCTCTTCCATCGCCTTCCAGAAAAAAACTGTCCAAGCTTGCTTAGAGCTGGGGCGCTAAAGTGCCACGTTGTGCCACCAGAGACTCACGTGGGGCTCTGCAAACTCCTACCAGGCTGATTCCTTTTTCCTTTCCAAGGTGCTCCAAAAACATGCGTAAGGTCATAAAAACTCGTTAATAAAGGTTCTACAGCTGACAGCAGAGTCCGTGCTGCCTCAGTGCCAGGCCTCTCCACCAACCTTTCTGAGTTCGGGAAGGCAATGTGGAGTAAAATGAGAGGGAGGGAAGTGTGAGGCGTCAAACAGAATAGGCACTTTGAGTCATCAAACCCCACCTTGCCATCCCAAGAGCAGCTGTGCTCCAATAAGAAAGCCCTTGAGAATTGTGACAGGCATGCAACAGACACATCTTCACCTCTACTCCTCCCACTGCTGAGGGCAGGTGTGGGAGCAAGGACTCCCAGCATCACATCCACATGACATCCAATCCACCTCTAAATGGACGGTCCAGGTCCTTGGGTACCTACCCTTTAAATCCCGATCGTGCTCTACATATGTGAGCAAACCTGGAAAGTACCCCCGTTCCCCCCTGCACTTCCAAACCTGCCAGCTCCCCCAGCTGTGCCGGCACATGCTTCCTTGGCTTGGCCACACCCTCACTGGTCAGCATCCGACACACTCCACATATAGCCCAAAGCCCACACTCTCAAACTGAGAGCCAAAAGGGCTCTGTTCCCAAGAAAGCATTAGTGTGGCCCAGCCACTTAGGAAAAGGATTCATTTTTCAAATAGTGGTATCCAGTTGCCAGGTAGAAGGAACCAGAAAGGAAAGGCGAGTGTGTGGAAGAGTCGCCTCTTGGCTGCTGCCTGAATTCCACGTGGCCACAGACACTTGAGAGCACACGCTGAATCACAGACGTGGCTACGGTGCACATCAATCCAAGGTATCCCAAGCCATGGGTTAGGCCCTACCAAGAATAGAAATGAACTCCTCCTTGGAAGCCCCACTGCAGATAGGCCACCATTCTTTTTTTTATATACATTTATTTATTTTATTTATTTATTTTTGGCTGCATTGGGTCTTCATTGCTGCGCGGGCTTTCTCTAGTTGCAGCGAGCGGGGGCTACTCTTCATTGCAGTGTGCAGGCTTCTCACTGCGGTGGCTTCTCTTGTAGCAGAGCACGGGCTCTAGGCACGTGGGCTTCAGTAGTTGTGGCTCACGGGCTCAGCAGTTGTGGCTTGCGGGCTCTAGAGCGCAGAAGGCCACCACTCTTGAGCTCGGACATGGTCATGATCATTAACCCCATGCGTGCTGACTGACATAAAACAGCAGGATGCACCACACGTTTTCTAGGGCGCACCACATCCAACAACCTCACCTTTTCTTCAACCAAGAAATAAACTCCTCCCTCCTCTCTCTGTCTCCCTGTGGACACAGGGCCAGATTATGAAATCAGGTCACCAAGCAAGTCTAACTGCCCACGATGGTTAATTTTATGTGACAACTTGGCTAGGCCACGGTACCCAGATATTTGGTCAAACGTTATTCTAGGTGTTTCTGTGAAGGTATTTTTAGATGAGATTAACATTCAGATCAGTAGGCTTGGAGTAAAGCAGATTACCCATCAACATGTGGGGGAGCCTCATCCAATCAGTTGAAAGCTTTAAGAGAAAAAAGACAGAGAGCCCCTGAGGAAGAGGGAATTCTGCCAGCAGACTGCCTTTGGACCCGAGCTGCAGCATTAACTCCTCCCTGGGTCTCATGGCTGCTGGTGAGCCTTGCAGACTTTGGACATGTCAGCCTCCACAATTACGTAAGCCAAAGTCCTTAAAATAAATCTCTCTTGCTTTCCATCTATGTACCTATCTATGCCTCTATCTATCATCTATCTATATCTTATGTACAGGTATCTTTATCACCCATCTGTATGTTATCTATATCCCATTTATGTCTGAGATACCCTATCTTATCTCTATAGATAGAGATTGATAGCTAGATGGATGGATAGATGGATCGATGGATGGCTGGATAGATAGATAGATAGATAGATAGATAGATAGATAGATAGATAAATAGATGGATGGATGGATGGATGGATGGATGGGTGGGTGGGTGGGTGGGTAGATGGATGGATGGATGGGTGGATGGATGGATGGATAGATGGACAGATAGATAGATAGATGGGTGGGTGGTTGGATAGGTAGGTAGATAGATAGATGGATAGATGGATGGGTGGGTGGGTAGATGGATGGATGGATGGGTGGGTGGGTAGATGGATGGATGGATAGATAGACAAATAGATAGATGGGTGGGTGGGTGGATAGATTATAGAGAGATGGATGGATGGATGGATGGATGGATAGATAGATAGATAGATAGATAGATAGATGGGTGGGTGGATAGGTAGGTAGGTAGGTAGATAGATAGATAGATGATAGATAGATAGATAGATAGATATCCTATTAGTTCCATTTCTCTGGAGGACCCTCACTGATACACCACCCTGTAGTTTGGAAGAAAAGGTTACACCAAATTGAGGTGTCATGTCTCATTAGAACCCTGTCATTCCAATCTCTCCTTCCGGTCACAGCCTCAGACACCACCCAGGACAGCAAGGGAGCTTCTGACCCATAACAAGAGAGGCCCAGAAGGCCCACCCAGTTTGGCAGTGGAATTATTATCCCGAAGCTCTGCAGTGGAATTATCCCGAAGCCCCCATGGCCTTTCCTGGACCCCATCACTGCCAGAGCTGCTGCACCTCAAACATCTCTACCTTCCACAGTCACAGCCTCCCTTCCTTCCAGTTCTCCCCACCTTGCATCCCCAAACCAGCCACTCTTCAACCTCAATGAGACCTCCCGGTCCTGGGCCACTCTGTTTCCACTCAGTGTATCAGCTCTACCCTTGCCTGGCTAAGATCTTCCCTTTACCCTTGCCTTCGTCCCACCCTTTCTCCCTCGGCCTTCTTTCCCACCAGCCCTGAAGAACCCCAGCTGGGCATCCCTCGTCCATTCTAACTTTCCTCCGCTTCACACACACTGCTGACACTGCAAGAAAAAGTCCCACCACTGCAGTGGTGACAAGACAAATCCAAGGTCCCCAGTCCCCGTGAAGCCCTGGGAGCTGCCCTGCACCCTTCTTTTCGAGGCTTTTCAGAACTCTCAATTCCCCCATCCCCACCCCGATCTCTACTCCCTACTTTTCCCGCTTTCCTCGAGCCAACCTCTCTCTTGCAGGTACCTCGTACTCCACAGAGGGAATCAAGGTCACCAGCAGGAACTTCCAAGTGTGGTCTCAGGCCTGTGGCAGCAGCAGCAGTAGCAGCAGCATCCCCCAGCAGCCTGTTAAAAACGCACCAACTTGGTCCACCCAGACCCACTGGCTCAGAGTCCCTTAGCAAGTTCTGCAGGTGGCTTCTCCGCGCCACGTGGAAATGTGAGAAGCACTTCCCGAGTCCCCCTCACCACCTAAAAGCTTATCAACCTCTGAACTCAGCCTCGAAGGAGGCAGCCTCAGGAGGTCAAAGGTAACCCCCGCCTCCTCTGTGCTGTGGATTCCCCAGCCTCCTCCCATCTAAACGCCTTGCTTCGCCCATTATTCTCTCTCCTCCAGCCTCACTCTTCCTCCACTGACTTTTTCCACTCAAGGAAGGGACTCAAGTCTCTCCCATTTACATCCAAAAAACCCCTTGCCCCACAGCCTTGATCAGCCTCTTCTCCTTGTCTGCCCTCCCTGACTTCCCCCTTTATCTGTCATTCGTCCCTCACTAGACCATCATTTGCCTCCTAGTTACCTTATTCTGCCAAAACTGCTCTTGTTAGTTTCCAGTGACATCTACGTGGCCCGGATCAATGGAAACTTCCCAACCTCACCCCAGCTGACGATCCTTTCTGCAGTGTTCAACACAGTTGCCTCTCTCCTTACATAAACAGTATTTACTCCTGGATCCTGGCACCCTCGCCATCTCCTCATCCCCACCTCTGCTTTTTCTCCCACTGGAGATCTGTCCTGGCCACTTGTTTATTTCACAGGTTGCCCTTTTGTGCTAATCCTCCAAATTCCAAAGTTCCTCAAGGCTCCTTCTTCTGTCCTCTCCTATTCTCACCTGGTCAACTCTTTCTGGGTGATCTCATCCAATTCTACAACTCCAGCCACGATGCCAGCAACTTCCAAACCCCCATCGCTAGTCTGGATGCTTCACGCTTCTGCTTCCCACTGAGCATCTCCACTTGGACGTCTCATCAGCATCCCAAATACAGCATACCTAAAACTGACACCTGCTCTCTCTGCACCTTCCTGTCTTCATTGGAGGCCACCACTCTTTCTCTTTGGGAGTCAACTCAAAATCATGTCCCGTTCTACATGTCACCAAGTCCTAAAGATTCTACCATCTTTAGCATCTCTTTAGGACACTCCCCTCCACCCCCAATCCTACTGCCACACCTCCACTCCACATCATTCCCCCTAGATGACACCCAAAGCCACCTAACCGGTCCCTGGCCTCCAGTCTGTCCACCTGCAGCCCTCTGTGGGTTGGTATCTATCCACCTCACTGCGGCTAGCATGATCTCTCTAAGATGCAAATGTGATCATGTCACTCTTCTACTTCCACTATGCCCTTGGCTCTCTGTAGCTTTCAGAATTAGCTTCAGACTTCTTTGCTTGGCACCCACGTTCAGCCCCAGCTCATCTCTCCAACCTCAACTCCTCCCTGTTGTTTCCCCCAGGAGCTGTAAACTATTTGTACTCCCCAGAACCGGAAACGCTGCCTCTCAATTCACACACCTTTCTCTCTGTCTAAAGTGCCCCTCCTTCTGCGTAACCTGTCCTCCCCCCTCAGCCCAGCTCCAGGCAGCTCTCCCAGACCCCCAACAGGATGTCATGCCCCTGTCCTTTGTCACTTTCTCTCCCTCTGCACGCTGTCATCCTGACGCTCTT
>NW_006797837.1:327699-333874 GCF_000442215.2 Lipotes vexillifer | reverse complement strand
CGCTCTTCACTCTGTCCTCCCCCACTGCGGGGCAGCCAGTGGGTCTTCTTTCGTTTTTGTTTCCCCAGAACCCAGAACAATACTCGGCAGATGAATGGTTACTGAATGAACAAATAAAAAGCCAAAGTCCTCCTATCTTCCCAACTTATTCCCTCCGCTCTTCTTATGATCAAAGGCATCACTTATCTCCTCCCGCAATTATAACTTCAGTGATGGCACCTCAACACTTAAAAGATACCATTCTGAACACAGCTGTCTCCCTTGATTTACTAATCAGAGCTCAAATTCTAAAGGCTGCTTGGGTCAAGTGCATTAACCAGCCCCAAACTCTCTTTTTTTCTTCCCTCCTTATCAAGCCTTGCCTATAGTCCTAAGAAAGAGTGCTATCATTTTTAGCAACAGCAAACCTTGCAAAAGAAGATATGAGGCTGAATACATGAGATGTATGAGGCCCCTCTTTTGGATCTCTCCTCATTAGGGAAAATGCACACTTTTCTGAGTGGTTTAATTTCCTCTGGTTGAGCTCAGTTCATCCAGGAAGTAGCGGCACACCTCATTAGTTCAGTTTCCACACTGAGCGGTCTCCGAGATGAACTGCCTACTGCAGCAATTGAGTCTGCACGCATCCTGCCTATCAGTTGTATTGGGGCCATTTTCATGAAGCAAGATTCAGCCTGCTCCATGCATGGCATGGGTTCCTATCTTGGGGTCCAGGGAGCCCCAGGAAAAGCTCCAGAAATTGGAGGCAAGATGTTGTGGGTGCAGGAGGATTTGTTTTTTCGGGGCTCCATCGGCTTCCCACAGGAGCGCCGTGGGAGGGGAGGAACCCAGGCCATACAGCCAGCGAGGACCATTGTCAGTTGCAGCCCCACACCCTGGTCAAGACCAGTGCCAGACTCACACCCTGTTTTCAAGCACCGTGGGGTAAACAAAGTTCTATGCTTCCCCTGCCAGCCTGGTTCCTATAAACATTTATTTTGGAATAGTCCTCAAACCACCTTTGATTTTTCGACTGAATACCGACTGGCTCCATGGCTTCCCGGGAAGTCTCTTTCACTGAGTTGTGAAGAGTTGCTTTTCCACGGACAGGGTAATTGTCCTTAGCCAGAAAATCCATGAGACTCAGCACTGCTTGGCCAGATGTCACTATGCCAGTTTCAAGACATAGTAGAAGGTCCTGACGTGGGCAAAGAAACCCTACCTGTCTCTCTCTATCTTCAGAAGTTTTTTTTTTCATTAAGTGAAAATGGTTGATTCACCATCTTTAACCCTCAGCTCCAAACACAGTCTCCTGCTTTGTGCAGCACTGCTTTCCCTAAAAGGAAGGGGGAACCACACACATATGAGGCTGGGGCAGGGGCAGGGGCATCCTTCAGATTCTCAGCCTAATAGATGAATCTGCCTGAGTATGATGTAGCTTATCTTGCTGTCTTCAACTGAAGGGAACAGAAAAAGAAAAGAAAAACCCTCAAGTTCTATTAAGCAGTGGCTCAGGAGGAGAATTTCTAAAGACAATTAAGGATAAATTAATGCAGATAGTTTCAGACCACAGCTAAGAAAGCCTCAGGGCACTTAAGACACAGGAAATACTGCCTAAGTTACTCATACATAGTATTTATCCTATAAGCTTTCTAAAATGAGCAGGGACAGCCCCCGACTGCTGCAGCAGGGACAAAAATACATTTGGAAATGATGCAGATTGGAAATAATAAATAGCAGTGTTCCAAAGCCCAGAGGATCCAAAATTTGGTCAAACTATTCTTCATAGAAATTGAAGGCCATACAACACTCTGTTCTCAGCCAGTCCCCCCTCTCTCCACCCCCAGCCCCTCACAACATGCCAATCTGGTTCTAAAGGTTGTTACCCTGTCACTTCAGCACAGCAACGAGAAACATATTACCAAACTAGCTATTTTTCCTTTTCATGTTCAAGCCAAACTGGCCAGTCAAGCCTATCTTTTTATAGACACTGACCCTGAAAACACTTCTGTTTATTCCTGCATCTGGGCTGTCCTTGGCATTATTGTTGTTACTTTTTTTCCCCCCAATTTTAATAATTAAAGTATAGTTGATTTATAATGTTGGGCTAGTTGCAGGTATACAGCAAAGTGATTCGGTTATATTTTTTTTTTCAGATTCTTTTCCATTTTAGGTTATTATAAGATACTGAATACAGTTCCCTGTGTTATACAGTAGGTCTTTGTCATTTATCTATTTTATATATAGTAGTGTGTATCTGTTCATCCCAAACCCCTAACTTATTATTGTTGTTGCTTCTATTGTTGTTACCTCCATCCATAACGTCTTCCCCAAAGACTGGCCCTCCTTACTCTCAGTCAAATCTGACACACCAGCCCCTCCAGGTCTTGCTTAGTCCTAACCTGGCCATGCCTGTCTTCCTGGACAGAAAATGCCTTCTCCCTCTCTGGACCACTAAAGCAATTCAGCAGATCCCCAGTCCTTCACCCCTCAAGGTATGCAGGTCCTTTGCCACATGATTCTGAAGTTCTCACTAAAGAGGCGAAGTCTGTTTCTGCACTCGTTGGATCTGGGCTCAGCCCCATGACCTGTTTTGACTATAGCAGGACAAGGTGAAGTGCTCGTGCCAGCTCCAAGCGTGAGCCTCAAGAGAGGGTCTCATGCCTTTGTTCATCACCTGAGAAGCACTGGGCCGGCTCTCTGGTCCCAGATGAGGATGGAAGCTGGGTGGTAAGAAAGTGACATACCGCACAGGACACTCATGCATGAGTGAGCCCAGCCAATGCAGCTGCTCGCCACACCAAGAACTTTTCAGGGTATACATTATCTAATCACTTTTCACCATGAGCCAGTCATGCGGGTATCCCCATTTTGCTGATGAGAAAAATGAGGCTCAGAGTCACAAGCCCAAAGGCAAGTGAGTGGTAGACCGAGCGAGGCTTTCAACCCAGATCCACCTGACTGCAAAGCCCCTTGTCTTAGACTCTGCAAAGAGAAATGACTTATCAAGGAGGGTCTGGGTGGAGGGATTTTGATGGCTTCTGTTTCTTCCTTTATATTCCACACCAAACATAACTTTAAAAATACTATGAATGTTACTTTTTGAAAGGTTTTTACGGAAATCATTTTAGCACTTAACACATGATTTCAGCATTGACCTGAAAGAGTAAACAGGTAAGAATAAATAACAAAGCCGTTGAGGGGAAAAGGGTACTAAGAAAACCCAGAGACATACATGATGTTAAAATCCAGTATGATGTTAAAACCCAGAGACATACATGATGTTAAAAGCTAATATAATTTAATCAATAATAAGTTGATTGACAAGTGAAACAGAACTAAGAGACCAGAAACAAAGCTGATCCTGGAGAACGTATGCCAAGAACGCACCACAAACCAAAGGGTAGGGGAAGAATCATTCAAAAAATGTGCTGGGACTACTGTCTCCCTATTGTGTAAAATTGTGAGAGTCTCCCCTCCAAACACACCGCAAAACAAATTTTAGATAGATAAAACAGTTAAACTGAGAACTCAAAATACAAGGAAAGTAAAATAAAAATGAAAATGAATATTCATACAAACTCCAGATATTAAAGAATCAACAGTTTGATAATAATTGCAAACCTCTGATTATCAAAAGTAATAAAATTAAGACAACAGCAAAGTACCAAAAAATTTTACAGCGATTACAAAAGAGTAAAAGATAATGAAAATCCAAAGCACACAATTAGGTAAATAAAGAAAAAACATGAACACAAAATTCAGAGAACAAAAGAAACAAATAAACATGAGAAGAGGGCTTCCCTGGTGGCGCAGTGGTTGAGAGTCCGCCTGCCGATGCAGGGGACACGGGTTCGTGCCCCGGTCCGGACGATCCCACGTGCAGCGGAGCGACTGGGCCCGTGAGCCATGGCTGCTGAGCCTGCGCATCTGGAGCCTGTGCTCCGCAACGGGAGAGGCCACAACAGTGAGAGGCCCGCGTACCACACACACACACAAAAAAACATTAGAAGAGGTGGACCCTCAAGAGTAATAAGAGAAATTCAAAGTAAAACAATAATGAAATGTCATTTTGCCTCTAGGTGGTGAAATCATCAATAATTTTTTCTTGCTTCTTTACACATTTTCTGTTCTTATTTTTTATAGTGAGCGAACATAACACAGAAAAACACATCAGTTTAAATTAATGCACGATGACAGAACCATATTGCAAAATTAAAAGGGAATAGCAGTGCTTGGCTACACGCTCTTGGATTTTTGTGTGTGACATCAATTGGCATAAATAATCGACACCCCATGTCATCCCACAACATGCCCTCTGAGGCCACAGTTGGAAAGAGAATTCTGAGTCAAAACCAAAATTACAACTATTCTTTTTTCAAAGGCAGATGTGGGAGAAAGATGACATGGCCCGACCTCGTGTTATTTATTCTAGAAAACAAACATATTTTGCTCTACCCAGAAGCTATCCCATGATGGCCTCGTATAATAAACACAAAACCAATCACTCCTAGACCTTCCTCTGTTAGCCAACATGTAGCTTTGAAAAGGCATGAGAAACTTAAAAGTAAAATGACTGTAATTTGATAAAAGCCCAGTTAGCTCCAGCCATATGCCAATTTCTTAAAGTTATGGGAACTGCCATTTACAATGATAATAAATGTTACACGGGATGGGAACCCAAGCCTGGGCATTTTGTAGAGAAACTAAACCATCCAACTGAGCTTGCCAGGCATCTAGTCTCACCTATTAATAACCATGTATAAAACAATCTAATGACTTGTGTGACCAGTTCCTAACTCGAGGATGTAATTCTGCTCTGGAGTAAAATGGCCTGAGAAGAAATTTCAACCCTCTTTAAAACTCAAATCCATTGATTTCTCAATGTGCTGTAGAATTCTCTCTGCCACTTGTACCATCCCACAGCCATATGTGAATAATACATAGCTCTCATTCTTTTCAGTCTTTTCCAGGTAATGACATCTTTTCTAAAACCCCACAGGTAAAATCTGAAGCGAACTTGGAGACCTCCGTGTTGACACAAGTCCTCACATCTTGGGCTGGTGACAGAGACACAGAAATGGCAGTGGATACATGAAGCAGAGGTACCGGAATAAATCTTTCCATGCAGCCTTTGGCCCCAACACTAACCCTTCTCATCACTAGTCTGTAGATTCCATGAACTCAGGGACCACACCTCTTTGACTGATATATCTCCAGCACATGGGTTGGGCTCATCCCAGATGCTCAATAAATATTTGTTAAATACATGAACAAATAAAATAGAGAAAAGAAATTCTAGTCACCTGTGGCGTAAAAGGGTTATATGGAGCACACAGTTCTGGAATTCCAAAGATTACACCAAGAGCCTATAATCAGGAAAACTGAGTCCCCTCCCAGGGTACCTCCTTTGCCTGTTTGAAGCTGTCACATCAGATCACTAGAGAAGCAGCTCACCTTGCTGAGGATGGTGACTTTATTTAATTCCAAACATTCTTTTTTTTCCCTACTAGCAAGATCCAGGAGAGGGAAAACGCCTAGAAAACTAACTCCCTAATACCCTGGGAAAGCTCACAGCTCCATAAGGGGAAAAGACAGGCAAATCATAATTATGATTACGGGATGATAAATGTCACAAGGGAGGTTTATTCGGGATGCTCTAGGACCTTAGTTCTGCCTGCAAGGAGATAGATGGGGGCCCACCCAGGGAAGGTTTCGCAAAGGAGATAAAATTTGATCTGGGCTATGAAGCATGAATAGGTAATTTCCAGGTGAGGGCCTGTGAAGGGAGAGAAGGGAAGAAGGGAGAAACTCTTGAAGCAAAATGAAATGAGTAGCAATGTGCAAAAACAGGAGAGAAAATGTACATTGCACCACCAGGAAACAGAAATAGGTATTTCAGAGGGTGTCTGGGGTGAGGAAAAGAAAAGAGCAGTCAACCAGCTACACTGAAGCCTGTTTATAAAATTCAGACCCTATCTGCCAGCAGTGGGAAGCCAGGACATCAAGGATTATTGACCAGGGAAGTGACATGACAACACATGGCATGTGTCTAAATCAAAGAAAGGCCTCTCTTCAAGTCGGCCCAAGACACAACCTCACAGGCAAAGTTCCAGGCTCTCAAAAAGTACATGCGGGGGGGCTTCCCTGGTGGCGCAGTGGTTGAGAGTCCGCCTGCCGATGCAGGGGACACGGG
>NW_006797837.1:317789-327571 GCF_000442215.2 Lipotes vexillifer | reverse complement strand
AAAAAAAAAAAAAAAAAAAAAAAAAAAAGGACATGGGGGCCTTCCCTGGTGACGCAGTTGTTAAGAATCCACCTGCCAATGCAGGTGACACAAGTGCAAGCCCTGGTCCGGGAAGATTCCACGTGCCGCAGAGCAACTAAGCCCGTGCGACACAACTACTGAGCCTGCGGGCCTAGAGCCCATGCTCCACAACAGAGAAGCCCGTGCACCCCAACCTACAGTAGCCCCCGCTCACCGCAACTAGAGAAAGCCTGCGCGCAGCAACGAAGACCCAACGCAGCCAAAAATAAATAAATTTATTTTAAAAAAAATTAAAAAAGGACGTGGGGATAAATGTTCCCCGTACAAGGAGCTCTTTCGTGTCAGACTGCCCAGATTACAACCCTAGCTTCTCACCACGTCTGTTCATCTCCTCATCCGCCCTCAGAGATTCTGCCCCAATTGGCCCTGGGACATCCTCCAATGGTACCCACAACTGAATCAGACGCTCCAATTCCTCTCCTAGGTCCTAAAACTCTGGCCTGCCCACTAGTT
Source organism: Lipotes vexillifer (assembly GCF_000442215.2). Classification (NCBI taxonomy): domain Eukaryota; kingdom Metazoa; phylum Chordata; class Mammalia; order Artiodactyla; family Lipotidae; genus Lipotes; species Lipotes vexillifer. The sequence continues at coordinate 327,037 of NW_006797837.1, read as the reverse complement.
CTCAGAGTGCATCTTTGACGTGTCCTCTCTACCCCATGGGACAAAAAGTCCCTCCTTGATCACATAAACCTACAGCTCACTGCACTATTGGCAGAGAATGATGTTTTTCAGTTCAAGTCATCAGGACTGTAGATAAGGCATTTTATCTCATAGGCAAAGCCCCAAAAGGAATGGGGCTGACCTGTGAAATTAAATTTAGCAGGAGCTGGTGGACTCATCAATGACTAGTAAGACCAGGCAAAGAAGCAGGCAACTTGCCAGATCCGAAGTCCCAATTTCTGTGCAGCCTCAGACATTAGGGGGCCTCACCCTAACCTGGCCCTACCCCTTAAAGGCAAACCCACATTACTCAGGGATGCCCATCCAGAAATCACCAACAAATATGTCAAACAGAAGGGTAGCCCTGCCTATACCAAAGGCCAGTGGACCATGCATTACAATGGTAGCTAAGCAAGGAACATCTTCCCCACCCCTGCCCAGGGGACTGGAACTCTGGGTTTCCACCAATACTCTTTTTGGCCTCATACCTTTCATTAACTTATCCTTATGCTAATACCCAGCTAGGACTGAATCTACCCTTTAGAAAGATATCGTGAAGGCAACGAGGAAAACATTTTGAAAAGGAGGCATCAGGAAAGGAGGACGATCATTAAGAAGATAACTGGAGTGGTTTTACAAGAGACACAAAAGGATTCAGGGTCAAGGTTTTTTATTGATAAAATGTATGACTTAGGACAATTAAATGGTCATGAATGTATGCACATAGTTTCAACACAGTTTGAAAACACATGAAGCAAAACGTATTGAAAAGGCAAGAAGTAAAAGACAAATTTACAATCAATCACAGTGAGAGATACCAACACATCTCTCAGAAATTCAAAGAAATAAAAATATCCAATAAATACATGAAAAGATGATCAATCTCTATAGTAATCAAAGATATGCATCCAAGTGCTCTAAGGAAACGTGTTTTGTATCCTGAATTCAGGTTGGCCAAACAAACAGGCAAAGTCTATTTGAGATCAAGTTAGCAGCATCTTTCAAAATTAAAAATATGCCCAGCATACCCAGGCATGAGAAAATGTCAGATACACACCAAACAGCTGATAGTGGTTACCTTTTTTGAGAATAGTAAGGTTTAGAGCTCAGGCTTTAAGAGGATTTTTTTTTTTTTTTTTTTTTTTTGCGGTATGCGGGCCTCTCACTGTTGTGGCCTCTCTCGCTGCGAAGCACAGGCTCCGGATGCGCAGGCCCAGTTTTTGGCAGTACGTGGGCCTCTCACTGTTGTGGCCTCTCCCGTTGCGGAGCACAGGCTCCGGACGCGCAGGCTCAGCGGCCATGGCTCACGGGCCCAGCCGCTCCGCGGCATGTGGGATCTTCCCAGACCAGGGCACAAACCCGTGTCCCCTGCATCAGCAGGCGGACTCTCAACCACTGCGCCACCAGGGAAGCCCTTTAAGAGGAATTTTTCTTGCTCTCTCTCCATCTAAATAACTCACAAATAATACATTCAACTGTTATCTGTATACTTTCTTTAAATTAAAAAAAAAAGACAAAAAATAGATATGGCAGTTAGAAAATCATATGAGATACCTATACATTTCAACATAACAGGCATATCCTGTTTTATTGCGTTTCTCAGATATTACTTTTTTTTTTACAAATTGAAGGCTTGCGGCAACCCTACGTCCAACAAGTCTATCGGCGCCATTTTTCCAATAGCATTTGCTCACTTCATGTCTCTGTGCCACATTTTGGCCATTCTCACAATATTCCAAACTTTTTCATTATTTTTGTATTTGTTATGATGACCTGTGATCAGTGATCTTTGACATTACTCTTGCAAAAAGATTATGACTCACTGAAGGCTCAGATGTTGGTTAGCATTTTTAGCAGTAAAGTATTTTTAATTAAGGTATGTCCATTTTTTTAGACATAATGCTATTGCACACTGAATGGGCTACAGTATAGTGTAAACATAACTTTTCTATGCACTGGGAAACCAGAAAGTTGTGTGACTCACTTTATTGTGATATCGACTTTATTGCAGGAGTCTGGAACCAAACCCACAGCATCTCTGAGGTCTGCCTGTAGTGTTTCCTATGAGGAGTCCTGGAGGGGGTGATGATAGATCCAGTAAATCAAGGCAATTCCTCCCAGAAGCCTGGGAGTGGAAGGAAAGGAAGGAGCACAGAAGCAGGTTTAAAAAGAGGAAACTTCATTTGGAATTCAGCCCCAGCCAATGAGTCCCTCTGGTCCCGTGCTCCTACATCCTTGAAGAATCTTTTTCCTCCTTTTGCCAGGAGGCCTGACTGCAGGCAGGAAGCATGTTAAGGTCTAGCGGGCAAAGTAATGACTTTTTTCAAAATGAGTGTCCTGGCACATCCAACTCTTCTCTGCCTGAGACATTTTACTCCCTGACTCTGTGTTCACGTGGATGTTTAAAATTTGCTTTAATGAGTAATTACAAATGAGTTCTAATGAAAAAATATGTAGCAAACTGTCTGCACATTGGTCCGAAGAATATTTATGGGATGGTGTTCTATTGGGAATTCCACCCCTACACAAACATCTCACAGAAGAGGGGCCGGGTTATGCCTGGGTGGGATTTTGATCCTGTAAGGTCTAGGGCTGGAGTGAGAGGCTTCCTCAAGACAGAGTCAGAAAAGAAAAAAACTGTGTAGGAGCACAGAGGTCTAAAATGCCAGGAATCGAGAAGGCCAATCACCAAATCTGTTGGAGGGGTTAGAAATCAGTATATTAAGCCAAGAGTTTGCATGCAATATGAGAGGGGCAGACAGCCTGGCTTAAAAGGTCAAGCCTGAGGCAGACTCCAGTCCCAGGGAAGCTGTCCCTCAGCAGCCTCGTCTGTCCTGATACATACGAAGGCTTCCTGAAGCAGGAGGCTGGCTCCAAAGTCTTCCTTACCTGTCTACTGCTCCAGGGACAGGAGCTGGTGCTGGCACTGGAGAACTGCAAGACTTTTTCCCACACCTACTCTCTCTGTGTCCAAGTGGGCGTGGCAAGGAAATCAGGAAAACTGCAAAAGATGCAAAATTTTGGCAAAAGGACGGGCTTGCTAGGGCTGGAACATCAGAGGGTTTCTGGAGACATCAACAGCCCCAAGTAGCCATCTTAAGTGTCGGCAAAGGAAATGAGTACATATGTCAAGGAAAGCTATGGAGGGCATCTCCAGCTGGAACTTCTTTGACTGATGTCCGATGATAATGTTTAGCAGCCACTTCATACTGTACACCTTGAACTTCAAAGGGGCTCTGCAGATCCCCTGGGCAGGCTGTGGACCCTTCCAGTCCTGGCTAGTGCCAGGGTGGACCGTGGGCTCGTTGGTACCCAGGGAAGTGTGCAGGGTGCAAAATATTTGTGTGCATTGCAGGCTGAAGAAAGTACTGGATTGTTACTTGTCAATCTGGAGAAGCCAGGGCACTTTGCCTCGACTCCCGTCTGTGTATGATCATTCAATACCTTTGGGAACCCCTTTCCACAGCTCCTTGACTTGGCTGAAAGTTACTGTATGTACATATCTTTCTGCTGTCCTCCCCAAGCTACCTGTTGGTTTCAATGATGTTGGGTGTAGTGAAGTGCTCAGGCCTGGGTAAGACCAGGGTAGAAGAGCCTCTCGGTCCCAGGGTCCGGCCACCAGGAGCACAGGAGATGTGCAAGTCAAGCCATGGGAAGAACGTCACCCACTTCACCTGCTAGTGGGGAACCGGCCAGACCATCTCAGCTCTGGAAGGTGAGAATAAAGGCTAATGGGAGGCCGTCCTAGCTTCTGGGGATTTGCCAGCAATCTTTGGAGTTCCCTGACTTGTAGACGCATCATCCAATCCTCTGTCCTCACATTAACGTTCTCCCTGTGCCCTTTCAGAGTCTTCCCTCTGTGTGTGCCTACATATCCAAATTTCCCCCTTTTAGAAGGATACCATTCATATTGGATTAGGGTCCACAAATCAGACTTCATTTTAACCTGATTACTTCTGTAAAGATCCTATTTCTAAATAAGGTCACATTCTGAGGTGTTGAGGATTAGGGCTTCAACATATCTTTTTTAAAATGATTTTTAATGGGGGGACATAATTTACCCCATAACACCAGGGGTCCTCATATTTAGACCGAATAGATCTCTGAGGCTCTACATCTAGTTATGGCAATTGAGGGAGGACAGCAGACATCAGACAAATTTAAATGTCTCTCCAACTACAGGGCCATACATGTCAATTTCTTAAAAGTAAATCTTGTCCTTGTGCTGTGAATACACTGCATTGTTTTTGTGTGTCTGTTAAAAATGTAAATTTGCAAAGGGTAAACACTGAGAATTCACTGTGTGAGTTTTGTAATCTTGTGGTGGCATTTCTCTTTCATTGGGAGCCTCAACAAATAAAAGTAGCCAAGGCCTTTGGGGAAAAAAAAAAGGTTAATGAGAGGCCAGTCAGTGTGCAGGTCTAAGACAAGGTTTCTCAGACTGGACTGTGTCTGTGAACCACCAGAGAACCTTGTTAAAACGTGGGTTCCGATTCGGTAGGTTTGGAGCGAGGCCCGAGATTTCACATTTCTAACAAGCTCCCAGCTGATGAGGGATCCGGGGGTACACAGATCACACTCTGAGTTGCAAAGATTCAGAGCAGACCTGACTTTGAATCCCAGGTCTTACCAGCCATGAGCAAAGTTACTTACCTGTGCCGGGTTGGGGGTGAGGAAGGGGAAGGACCTGGGAGGAGGGGCAGAAGGAGCTGGTTTGAAGTAAGAGAGTGGAGGCAAGAGAATTCCAAGCTGGGAAGACAAGAGTGGGCACAGGAAGGTCTGGATCGAAGGGAATGAGGAGGCAGGGCTGTCCCAAGAAGTGTCTAACGTGGCAGCCGACATGGGCCACCCGTCTCTAAAGAGTGACCAGGACAATTACTCAGCCATAAAAAGGAATGAAATGGTGCCACTTGCAGAAACGTGGATGTACCTAGAGACTGTCGTACAGAGTGAAGTAAGTCAGAAACAGAAAAACAAATATATAATATTGCTTACATGTGGAATCTAGAAAAATGGTACAGATGAACTTATTTGCAAAGCAGAGATAGAGACATAGATGTAGAGAACAAACGTATGGTTACTAATGGGGGATGGGGAAGTGGGATGAATTAGGAGATTGGGATTGACATATATACACTATTGATACTATGTATAAAATAGATAACTAATGAGGACCTCCTGTATAGCACAGGGAGCTCTACTCAATGCTCTGTGGTGACCTAAATGGGCAGGAAATCTATAAAAGAAGGGATATAGGTATACATATAGCTGATTCACTTTGCTGTACAGCAGAAACTAACACAACACTGTAAAGCAACTATAGTCCAATAAAAATTAATTAAAAATAAATAAAAAACAAAAACAAAACAAAAAGAGTGACCAGGACATAATGTGTTTGGAAAAGATTTCTCTGCTCTGAGGGCAAGGACTCTGCCTCACAATCACCACTGTATTTCCCAGCGCCTGGTGCAATCCAGGGCACATCATCCATACTCCGAAAATATTGGTTCTTGAGTAAATTAACACTTTAGAAACGGAAGCATCTTGTTTAAGGGCCAGTGTTCACAGCTGGAGGAAAGTGTGTCCAGGGAGCTGGGACTAGCCAACATCACACAAGCAGGGCACGGTCTTTGAGTCGGGACCTGAGTTGACCTTTCAACAGCTACAAATCGGTCATGCTTCCTTCACAAGCCCCTGAGAAGGTTGTTACCAGGGAAGGGTTGAGTGGAGTATTTCCTCTAAAAATGTACATAAACTGATTTGTTTTCTTGAGACACCTTTGCCAAGAGAAATGCCACTAAATCAGCATCTTGGCCATGAAGGAAAGCAACAGCAAGTCTTTATCCAAATCACAGAGCCACGCGTGATGTACTCCCTGAGGTCGATGCACCAGCTTCAAGGAGGCAAAATGGGATCAATGAATTTCTTTGTTAATCTTGATATTTGCAGGAAACAAACAAACCAAGCGTTCTGCAAATCACCAGCTTTAATCTTCAGAATTACTTATACTGGGGAGATCTGCACACAGCGGGCAGCAAACATTCTAATTGCCGTTAAGATCATCTGGTGTAATATGTTGGGGAAATGTAGTTGCTAAATCAGTTAAGCATGAACACACATGCTCACGGGCAGAATGCGAGTTTGCACACAGACACGCTCACCAGAAGTGTTTTAGTCACAGAGACAACATCTCATACAGGCAAAGAGGCTGCCTCTTCCAGACATTCACAGCACTAGGACCCAGTTCAATCTCATAAACAAATGGCCAAACTGTGCACAACCTTTCCTGTTCCTCTCTGCCCATTCTCTCTCTGAGTTCATCTGCAGTCAAGATGCCATGCTATTTATAACATATGTTGTGCTGCAGTCACGAGGATTTGCAACCTGCAGCAGGAGACATTCACTCCACCCCACAGAAGTAAAGGCTCAAATGGAAACTCAAAGTCACAGCTATTTCATGTTGTCAAGTATTAACAATCACACAAGCCCACTTCTCCTACTAGATTAAAAACTCCTTGCAGGTAGGTAGCATGTCTTGTTCATTTCCTCATTTCACAAGCTCTCAGCTCTGTGTCTACCCCATAGTAAATAGGTAATCGCTATTTGTTAAACTGAGTTCTTCCCCAGTATTAAAGTGAGAAGGAACAGAGAAGAACGTGAAAAGGGGAAGGGACCTTCAAGGCCATTCTAGGTCATGGAAACGGTGTTAGCGGGTTTTAAGTGCTGAAACTTACCATGAAAGGCACAGTGATAAAGCTTGCTGACTCCCAAATCACAGGGAAAAGGCAAGACTCCATTTTTTTTTAATGATAATCCAATCCTGGGTTGATTTCCATTTATATCGCTGAAACCATTTGAGGTCTTCCAGTCAAGTGTGAAATAATTCATTTAGCCCTTGGTGCATAAGAACTTTTAAAAAAATGTGACAAGTTGTCGCTAAGTAAATAATTTCCCCATGATGAAAAAGAGGGCACAGTGTGGTTACCTGACTATTCTGATTAACGGGAAGCCACTTGGCTAAACCATACACAGGCCAAGTTGCAAGGAACTGAAGTGTTAGGTTGCACCATATAAAACTGTCATTTCTAGTCAAAACCAGTAATTTCATATGGCTCAACCAAATACAAGGAAAACACACACAGTACTAAAGGAAATCTACTGAACACAATTTGACATATTTACTATTTTATAAGGACTCTTAAACTCATTTGTTTAAAACTTATTTCATCTGATCATCCAGATATTAAGATGACCAATTCAGATAAGATGTGATCTCCACCATCACGGCTCATGAGTGAAAAGAAGAAATGTGATTTCCACTTCAGATGAATCACTGAAGCAGGAACCCAGAAGGAAGAGCTAGTCTGTGATGGAAAAGTCATTTTCCAAATTCCCGGGAACATGGTTGTGAAGCATCATTTATAACTCTAAATACAGCTGACAGACAGGACATGCGAGACTGGCCTGATCTGTTTATAATGACAGACACTGAAGATGCTTTGTTTTTTACTAACTCTCAGATATTAAATAGATTGCCATTTGTTCTCTCTCAATAAAAAGGTGTAAAATACGTATATGGAGAGATTTTCTTTTTAACTTTCTGATGGCTATAATTCCCATAAAGAAACAAATGATCCTGACAGAAGTTATTGGTGGCAATAAGTTCTTATTGAATGAATGTATAAATGAAGGACACAATGGGGCCCATAAATATTGTGTGAGTTACCCAAAGTCCCCCGAATTCCTGTCTGCAGTGTCATGGCCAACAGTAGCCTTTTCTATATCGGACTTTCTTTCTTTCTTTCTTCCTTCCTTTCCTTCCTTCCTTTCCTTCCTTCCTTTCCTTCCTTCCTTCCTTCCTTCATTCATTCATTCATTCATTTATTTATGGCTGTGTTGGGTCCTCGTTTCTGTGCGAGGGCTTTCTCCAGTTGTGGCAAGTGGGGGCCACTCTTCATTGTGCGCGGCCTCTCACTATTGCGCGGGCCTCTCACTATTGCGGCCTCTCTTGTTGTGGAGCACACGCTCCTGACGCTCAGGCTCAGTAGTAGTGGCTCACGGGCCTAGTTGCTCCGCGGCATGTGGGATCTTCGCAGACCAGGGCTCGAACCCGTGTCCCCTGCATTGGCAGGCGGATTCTCAACCACTGCGTCACCAGGGAAGCCCGCACTTTATATTTTTTACCATCTGTATCAGTGACTCCCAAACTTTAAAGACTATAAGAACCGTCTGAGGTATCACTTGAAATACAAATTCCTGGGCTCCAGTTCCAGAGATTCTAATTTAATCAATACAGGGTAGAGCCCAGGAATCTGTAGTTCAACAAGAGCCCCAAGGGATTTTGATGCAGTTGCTCCACTGATGTAGGTAAACATTCCCACCAGCATAAACTTTGAATCTAGTATCTACAAACATAAAAAAAAAAAAAGCATAACATAAAAAAGTAATAAATAACGGCTAAAAGGACAAATAAAATCATAGCATTACTATAAGACAGAGAACTCCCTAAACTTCAAATTATCTTTAAGTAGAAAAATAAGAAAGCAGGGGTAGTTATCCTGATATCACAAAAAGTAAAATTCAAGCCAAAAAGTATTAAATGCAACAAATTAAATATGACAAAGAAGGCCATTTTTTAATGCTAAAAGCCATAATTGACAGTGAAGAAATAACAGGTTTCCATATTTATGCACCAAAAAATATAGCAACTATCTTTATGAATCAATAAGGTAGATGCAAGAAGACATAGGGCAGAACCCACAAAAACAGTAGATATTAACACTCTAAGTACAAGCAAATCAAAGAGACAATGAGTAAAAACATAAGCTAAATAACATGATCAGTAAGCTAGAACTTATGGATACGCATCAAACTTTACTCTAAAATAGACAACAATATGCCCTATGTCTTCTTGCAAGGGAAAGAGTTATAAGAAACAGTCCCAAAGGTAACATCAGTACATTTCATATTACAAACAACACTCTCTGATCAGAATGCAACAGAATTTTAAATTCTTGATAATTTTTTTAAAAGCCATCCACCTGGAAATTTTTAAAAACTACTAAACAAATCTTGAGACCAGGGTAAATACAAACCAAAACTTTTAAATTTCTAAAATAATGATCATGAAAACACCACATAAAAGAATCAGTGGGACGCTTTCAAGCAATGAGAAGAATATTCAAAGCCTTAAAAACTTGCAATAAAAA
>NW_006797837.1:283594-317755 GCF_000442215.2 Lipotes vexillifer | reverse complement strand
AGGGAAAGAACAACAAAGTAAACCAAACGGAAATACAAGGAAGGAAGTAAAAAATATAAAAGCAGACGTCAATGAGTTCGAGAACAGAAAAATACAAAGTGTAATCAATAAATCAAAATTCTGGTTTTTAAAAAGTAATCATCAAAATAAGACAACCTTTAGCTAATTTAATTGGGGAAAAAAAGGGAGAAAGCACAGAGATATAAAATAAGAAAAAAGAGAGAAATAACCATTTAAACAAGAATTTTTTAAAAGAGACTAATTTGCAGGTGTCTATAAACAAATTTAAAAGCCTAGATGAAATGGAGACTTTCCTAGGGAAAGGCAGTTGGCCAAGGTTGACTCCATTAGAGACAAAACTTTAACAGACCTATTCCCAGGAGAATTAGAGAAAACTATCAAGAAATTACTGCTTAAAAACCATCAGGACCAGATGGTTTCACAGGTGAATTCTACCCACCTTTCAAAGAGCAGACAGTCCTAATGCTCCATAGATAGTTCCAGAGCATTGAAAAGGAAAGAAAACTCCTAATTCTTTTTGTAATTTTTGGATATCTAAACCTCTTAAGGACAAGACAAAAAGAGAGAGAAAGAATTACAAATACTGATGCAAAACTTCTAAGTAAAATATTAGTGAATATTACACTAAGAAAAAAAAATACATCATGACCTAGTGGAATTTTTTCCAGGAATGCAAAGGTGGTACAATATTAGGAAATCCAATAGTCTAATACACAATATTAATAGACAGGGGGAGAAAATAATCTATGATTATTTGTATAGATACTGAAAGTACTTTTAAAAACCTTCAAAAATTCAACTCCTTCTAATAAAACTAAAAAAAAAAAAAAATAGGAATTGATGGATATTCTTAACATGGTAAAGAACTATACCATAGTTATAAAGCCAGCATTTTAATGGGGAAACACTAGAGGCACTTCTATTAAGGTCTATTACGGTCAGGAACAAGGCATGGGTGCCAACTTGCTCTCCTAATTCAACATTGTACTACAGGAATCAGGAAATGTAATCGACTACCAGGCAGACACCACCTTTAACCAAATCATCAACATTAACACCCCCAGGAATGAGACGAATAGATCCCATGTGCGTCCTCATAAGATGCACTGAGATAAACACATCACTTTTGTAGCATCCCTGCACCACAGTATAGCCTGAATCTAATTCCAAAGAAACAGAAAAATCCAAATCGAGAGGCATTTTTCAAAATAACTGGACTGCAGTCTTCAAAACTGTTCCTGTCATGAAAGACAAATAAATACTGAAGGACCATTTCAAAACAAAAAATCACGACAATTGAATGTAATACCTGATCTAGGACTTTCTTCTTCTATAAAGGACTTATTGAGACAGTTGGTGAAATCCGAATAAGGTCTACAGATAGTAGATATGATAATATTATCATAGCGTACTGTGGTTATGTAAGAAAATGCCCCTGTTCTTAGGATACACACACTATTTAGAGGGAAAGGCGCATCACGTGTGCAACTTACTCTCAAATGGTTCAGAGAAAAATACGTGCATATAGAAAGATACAAATAGTGTAAAACGTTGACATTTTTGTGGAATCAGGGTAAAGGGTATGCAGAATGTTTTTTGTGCTATTCTTGCAACATTTTTGTAAGTCTGAAGTTATACAGAAACAAAAATTTAAAAATAAACAATAATGATCACAATAACAACCTCCTCTGATTCCCAAAGCCCTCAGCTGCAGCCCAACGACTCGTCTCCCCTTCACGAAAAAATCTGTCAAGCCTAGTTAATTTGCTCTCTCCATTTCCTCCCTCACGTTCCTTCCTTAACCAACTCCAATCAGGGTTAAATACCTTCGTCAAGATGATCAATGAACCTCCTGTTGCCAAATCCACTGACCACTTCTGGCATCTCCGTACCAGTCACTGCTAGGGACCCCTCCTTCCTTCTAGAAGCACTCTCTTCCATGTCACTGCGTTCTCCCGGATTTCTTCTTTCTTCATTAGCTGTTCCTTCTCCACATCTTTTGCTGAATTCCTCTCCTCTTTCAGGAGTGACATCTAAATTTTGGAGTGACACAGCACTCAATGCTGTGCCCTAGCTGCATCTCTAGCTCTCCTTAATGATCTCAGCCTTGATGGCCGTCTCTACGCCGATGCTCCAAAGGTGTACCTCCGACTCCCACCTCTCTCCTGAGTTCCAGATTCATCAATCAGTCACCTCTTTGATATCTCCAAGTGAATGACCAAAAGTCAAGTCAAACCTAACATGTTCAGTGTAGAATTCTTAAATATCTCCCCAAATCTGTTTGTTTCCCTCAGCCCAGTAAATGGCACCACCTCCACCTATACATTTCTATCTGAAAACCTGGAGGTCTTCCTTGATTACCTCCAACAAAAATCTCTTGTCTTTCTCCATCTCACTATGCTCACCCTAATTGGAATCACTATTACCTCCTACCTGAACGATCCTCCAAACTGGTCTCCTTGCTTTACTCTTGCTCTCTGTAGCCCATCCTCCAACAGCAAAAAGAATGACCCTTTAAAAATATAAACCAGATCATGACACTTCCCCGTATCAAATCCCCAGTGGCTTCCATTACCATCAACATGAGTTTCCTGGGGCTGTCATAACAAAGTATCACAAATTGGATGGCTTCAAACAGGAGAAATTTATTCTCTCACAGTTTTGGAGGCCAGAAGTCTGAAATCATGGTATTTGGCAGGGCCAGGCTCTGAGGCTTTAGGGAAGAATCCATCCTTGCCTATTCATAGCTTCTGGACATTGTTGACAATCCTTGGCGTTCCCTCTCTTCTAGGTGCATGACTCCAATCTCTGCTTGTGTCTTCCTGCAGCCTCCTTCCCTCTGTGTCTGTCTGCATCTCTGTGTCCCCCTCTCCTTCCGAGGACACCAATTATCTTGGATTTAGGGCACACCCTAATCTAGTACGACCTCATTTTAACTAATTTCATTTGCAAAGACCCTATCTCTACGTTAGGTCACCTTCTAAGATTCCAGACAGAATATCAACCCAATATGCCACTTTTAATCCCACTGGAATAAATCCCAAATTCTTTATCATTGCTCATGATCCTGCACAATCCGGTTCCTACCTACCTCTCCATCCTCCTTAAATCACTTGCCAGTATATCTTATCAGTTCCTAAATAAAGTCAAGCCCGTTCCAAACTCAGGACCTTTCTGAGGACCGTTCCTTCTGTCAGGAGAGTTTTTCTGCCAGATGTTTGCATCACTGGATTCATCCTCATCTCCTCTACCTCCTCAGTGGACCTTCTTTCAAGTGCACCCTCGTTTCCAGCTACTCCACAGATTAGCACCCTGTTTATTTACTTCAACGTACTTATCACAACCTGTAATGATCTCGTGTTTGCTTTTTCCCAGTTTCTTACATCTCCCATTACCGTCTCAGCATCAACGCAGTACCTGTTAGATGGGAGCTATTCAATGAGTATTTGCTGAGTTAATGAATAAATTCAAATGCGTACAGGAACTGCATCGTACACATCTGTTAGAACTCCTACAGCACCTGCCCGAGGCTACCTTCATAGCCCTTGAAAATGTGGGTTGAAATCAACTAACTAATAAATGCCATCCGTTTTCTCCATGCCACAGTGTATACTTACACAAGAATTCTCCTGAGCAGACTTTGTAAGACAAAAGCAGTGGCTCCAATTCTGCCGCCCGGGGTTGCAAGTAGTAAGAATTACGTATCTAGCATAGCATAGTCTCAGACTCATCAGACTGCCAATTACCAGAAATTGCCTAAGCATTTCCCATGTGCAAAGTGGAACTGCATCCACCATGACGACGAGCCATGGCTGATTTAACTTCTTGTGTTATGTATTAGGACTGCGCTCCTAAAAACTTTGTAGCCATACAACACTGGAGAGTTATGGAGAGCTCAACAGTGTTACCAGGGGTCAAGTACACAGCAAGCGCTGCCCACGGAGGCATATCACGTTACCTCATCATCACGACATGTACCATTAAAGAAATTGTCCAGGGATAATAATTTGTGGTACGTCTACCCGAAGCAATTTTGTACTTATTTATTCAGTTGAATTATTTATGTTATTCATAATGAAATGAAACACAAACAGCATTGGTTCCATCACGTCTTCCTTTGCTTTCATTTGGTTTGCTGCTTATGACTATTTTTATGCAAATGAGGTTATGATAACATTAAACATTTTCTACTGATTTTGCAAGAACAAATATGTTCTCTCCATATGCCACAGTTTCCTTTTTGCTGCATCCATCCTCAAAGTTCTGTTGAGTGATCAGAATTTCTTCTAAATTAACTCTGAGGACATTCCATCTGTAATACTGGTGAGCCTGTCTCCATTTGCAATACCCGTGTAACACTCCCATTAATACCTGAATTTAGGCCATTTTGCCCATTCCACCAGAAGCCTTATTCATCCCTCCAGCTCTTATGGCACTGTAAATCTCACCTTGTTACAAAGCGTTGTGGCACTTCCCTGCTGCCAGTTTGGGGGATGTTTGCTTGACTCACAGAGCAAAAACAACGAACTCCACACATAAAAAAGTGTTGTAATTACAGAGACATTTGTTCTATTGATTATATTCAGGACTGAGAAACAAATGTTTTCATGAAAGTATTTCAAATAAGTATCCACTGGACCCACCAGAGTGGAATTAGGCAGGTTGCCTAAGAGGGACTCTCGTAGGCTAGCTTGGGCTTTCTTGCAGGGGTGTGTGTGTGTGTGTGTGTGTCTCTGTGTGTGTGTGTGTGTGTGTGTGTGTGTGTGTGTGAGTTTGTTTTATCTCAAAGTGCACTGATAGAGTGAGAGACACAGTAACTGGGCAGACAGGAAAAATCCTCTAGAAACATACACATTGCAGGTTCAAAGTCTGGAGTCCCCAGTAACAGGCATCATGGGAATTTCTGAGAATGACACGAGGTGAGATGTTCTCCTACAGTTCTCCAGTGCCAACAATCCTCACATAAAGTAATCAAACCGTTACAGAAGCAAGAACCACCGCTGCTGTAAATCTCAACATTGGTTTGATTCCAGGTTGTAAATCAAGAATTCCATTTCCCATAGTCACATCTACATCTGGGGAAAGTGAATCTGGAATTCAATGACCCTGCGGGTTGTAAACAGACCACAGAGCAGATCCATTTACGTAGACAGGACAAGGTTCACATTGGTTTCTACCCACTGGTTCCAGGTTCCCCATGCAAGAAATTGAAGCTTGTCCGGAAAGCTCTCTAGAACAGAAATAAAGGGGAATGTTTTCTGCAGCCTCACACTAATGCATTTAGATGCTAATCTTTTCAGGGCCCAATAAAAGATTAAATTAACTTTGCCAATTCATAAACTCGGGGACAGCCAGGCTGGCACTACCTCCGGGAGATGTGGGAATCCTTTCTTAAAAATTAGCTAAGTCTTTGACCCCCATCATATTAATGACACCCCTCGTAGTGCAAATAGTATCTCCGCTTCATATGTATCTTTCTACTCTGTATCTCTACGTTTGAAACACTGCCAAGAGTTTCCACCATTTTATGGGGTATAATGAATTTCTAAAAGGAAAATCATTCAAAATGAGGCTGATTTCTATTCATTTTCATTCACTAAATAAACAGATGCACTCAAGGATATGGGATGGAAAGGAACAAGCAGAGAGATGGAACGGACCCAAGGTAAATCAACAAGGAACAGGAACTCCTCAAGCATGGGAACCCCTGCCCTGTTCCGCCCCTCATTTTCTCTTCCATCTGCTTCCACAGAATCTCAGAAAATGGTAGGGCCCTAGGATGCTCCAAATTTAAAAATAAGAATCACTCAGGGATCTTGTGAAATAGTGTAGATTTACCAGTCTACTAGCTCTGTAGCTAGGCCAAGACTTGACATTTTTAACCAGCAGCCTTGGTGATTCAAATGCAAAGGCCACACTTCCTGAAACAAGAAGGCCCACAGGTTCTCAATGTTTTGAGACACTGGGGTTACCTGGAGTTCCTATTATCGAGAAATTAATACTGATGCTTGAGCCCCGCTCCCAGGGATTCTGATTTAATTACAGTAGGCCCTCCGTACCCATGGTTTCTGTATCCATGCATACACTCTGGGGTGAAGTCTGGGCTCCCAAAGTTAAAAGCTTCCCAGGTGATGTCAGTGCCCAGTGAAGCCTGAGAACCTATGGCAGGCTTTCCCAAGAACCACCTGTGTGGAGAGACCAGGGGTCTCTTTTTTTTTTTTTTTTTTTTTTTGAGGTACGCGGGTCTCTCACTGCTGTGGCCTCTCCCGTTGAGGAGCACAGGCTCCGGACGCGCAGGCTCAGCGGCTGTGGCTCACGGGCCCAGCTGCTCCGGGGCATGTGGGATCCTCCCGGACAGGGGCACGAACCCATGCGCCCTGCATCGGCAGGCGGGCTCTCAATCACTGCGCCACCAGGGAAGCCCAGACCAGGGGTCTTTAAGCAAGTAGGGTTGCAGGCCCTATACAAGCTTCCACATGTCACTCTTGCAACTTCTGACACTTTTACCCCAAGAACATTCCAGACCCCTGTCTGAATCTCCATATTTATTCTAAGATTTCCATCTTTTCATAACAGGCAGGAAATGATGAAAATGGAATCATCTGATGCCCAGACCCCAGCACAACCTGGAGGATGAGGCAGCGCTGCCTCTTCCCTCTCTCAGCCTGCACCCCCTACTCCCAACCTCTACCCCTCACCTAAAGGTTGGCTTCTGAGGCCCAGTCATGCTCCACACCGGAGCAGCTTCACAGAAAGTCTCAGAAATCAAAACTCCACTGAGGACAAAGGCTTTCTACAGCCAAGGCCACAGCTGAACAATGTCCACTCTTTCAAAACTCTCCTTACTACCTTAGAGGTTCTCAACAGAGGGAATTAATTCATAGAAAGCAGCCAGGACTTCAGACCAGGAACACTGCATACGGCCCAGCCACCTACATTTTTAAACAAGTTCCAAAGACCTCCCTTTGAGAAACACTTTAAAATATGGTTTTTAAAATATTCAGCCCTTTTCATCAAAAAGACGATTTTACTATGTGGGGAAAATAATCATTTCAATTTGTGAAAAAGTAAGAACACACATTACACTGTGTTTTTGGTCTGACGACTATGGATTACGGCAGAATAGAAGCAGGGGGTAGCTGTCCCATCCCACCAGCCTTTACAAAGTCTCCTGTGCCCTCAGGACACCCGGCTGGACTTCCTCAATATGGAAGCTGTGGTGAATCCCAAAGGTGAGCCTCCTGATCTGTCCTGGAAGAGCCTTAGGAAGCGAATGTTCCTTCCCGGGCGCTCAGCACAGCCTGGTGTCTGTCTCAGGCCGGTCCCCTGGAATTCTGTACGACCTGGGGACAAGGGAATGCCCATTACCTTAGACTTGAGTATTCCATATTGGAGTGAGGCACACAATTGTACCCACATTTCATTTGGGTAGATACTTTCCTGAAGATTCTGTCATTAAATCTTGCACGGTATTTTAAGGATAAGGGGTATATACGGTAAAGGAGCTTTTACAAAATAATCACAGCTAACATTTATTGACCAGATATCATTAATTCATGAGAAGGTCTCAGAGTAATGCCTGGTATATTAGTCTCTGCGGGTCACATGGAATAATCGATTTACTCTTCACAACGATTCTATGAAGCCGATATCACCGTTTCACATATGAGGAAACTGAGGCACAGAAAGGTTAAATAACTTGCCCAAGGTCGCAGAGTTTGTAAGAGGCAAAGCTGGGATTATAACTCAGTCATATTTCCAAGTCTGTGCACTTGACCTCCATGAAAAATTCTCTTATTAAGGCTTTTAAGTGATCCAGACATGCTTTTCATACCTAGGGAACCCATGAAAGTGGGATGAACATTCACCTACAAATACTTTAGGAATTATCCCCCTCACATTTTGAAAGAGAGGGCACCCCATCCCCGACCCCATGTGGTTTTCCCATCACTCTCCCACCCCCGAAACCAGGTGAGGACAAAAGCCCTAAGCAACGAAGTTCTCCCTGGTTACGCCTCTAGGTGAAATCAACTTTATGGTAAGACATTTCCTGAACCTAGTAAGATTACAGTATTTATTTTTACTGAGCTTTAACCACCCCCCAAAATACCATATCTTTTAAAGAGGATTTCAACTATATTACACTATATACTAGGAGGTCTTAATAGGCAAGGGTTAATCAAATTCAGGATACTGCCCCTTTGGTAGTGGAATTTTGGTAGAGTTGGAAGGGGTAAGTAAAAGGGAACAAGAGAAGAAAACGTAGGAAGTCAACACACAGAAGTACACAAACATGCATGCGCACACAAAAACACTTGCATATGCATGTACACAAACACATAGACGTGCATGCATGCACATACACTCACTTCCCCAAAGGAACTGTCCCGTCTCTAAGACTCAAAAATTTTTTGCCTTCTAATGATACCAGCATGGAGTAGAAAGTTCCATCCCACAGATACAGACGGGTAGGCAGAGGCAACTATGTGTGTGGGTATGTGCACAGGCCTCAAAGACACCCACGCAGCTGGGTTCGAATCTGGATTCCCTCACTGCCTGACTGTGTGACCTCAGGCAGGTTGGTTCAACCCCTCCAAATGCCCCTTCCCTCATTTATAAAACAAAGACGGTCACTTCGGAGAGTGGTTAAATTTAAAAGAGATCCAATAAAACATGCAGCACAGTGACAAACACATAAAAGGCAGTCAATAAACGGGAATAATTATTGTGGTTAGGGGTTCAAAGACATTCCTAATCAGGCAACTACTTATTATTTCAACCAACAAGGATTTGTCGGATGGCTACCCGCTGTGCCCACATCTGTAAAAGAGAAAGTTTAACGTAGGATTCCTGACCTTCTTTAAGGATGCTTTCACTCTAGTTGGAGACCAGCCTGTAAGACGCAGGATACCCATCATCAAAAGAATGACTCAGAAAAAAAAAAAAGGCCAGTCACAGCTATAATTATCAAATGTGTCCTTTTCACATGGGATGGAAAACTTGAGTTGGGTCTTGACCAATGAGTAGATGCACTCCACTAAATGATAACACCGTAACTCACATACACACAGACTCAAAATACCCACTGGACTTGGATGACTGCAAATCTCTGCAGTCGGGCCAGACATCATTCCTGACCTCCAGACCCAAATACACAATACAACTGTCTGCCAGATGTGACGTGAAGATGGTCCAGAGACATCTCCAAAGCAGACATTGTTGGACTACAGCAACTTAGAATCGGTGGCAATAAAGAAAAGAGGAGTCTTTGTGAGTGAAGCAAAATGAATTGCAAAGAAACCTGACATCTGGATTTATAAGCAGGAGGCCAAAGGAGAAACTGAAGATATCAGCAGTAGAAACTGCCCATAAATTACCTACATGGTCTGGGAGGAGAAAGCAAGCCATAAAATGTATGCAGGGATCTCAGCTGTGGCTTTAACAAGCTCAGACAGATTTCTGTGCTGCTGGGGGTTCCCCCATATTATGAGATAAGTGGGCAGGCAGATAATTAATATGCCACAACATGATATAGAATGGGATATCTTGGCAAGGGAAAGGAGTGGCGGTTAATAAAGCCTTGTCTGGCTTCTGGTGTCTGCAAACATCACCTCCTCACTGGCACACACATAGTCAAATAATGAATAAAGCCAGACAGATTAATCTCATGGTTCCCTCAAGAAAGCCATAACTATGGGGAACCCTGGACAGGCAGCATTGCTACCCCCTTGCCCCCACCTCCCTGCAAAACATGAACCTCTCTGCAGGATTCTCTCCTGGTTAATGAAATCACTTCCACTCTGTCTCCCAAGCTAGAAACTTCTGACTGCACCCAATTCCCCCATATCCAATTAACTGACTCATCTCACTGATTCTTAGAAAGTTTTCCCTGAATCGAGCCCTTCCACTCCATCCCTACTCAGTCCTTGGTTTTTTACAGAGAAATCACTTCCGTGAAAGGAGTAGGATAATTATAATACACTCACTGTATTAGCAAGTCTTTCTCTTCTGTCAAGCAATGCCTAGCAAATGGTTGGCGCTCAACAGGTGTTGAGTGGGAAAAGAAGAGATTTTATTTAGCCATCCTGCTCCCAGCCTCCAATGCCTCTAACATTTCTCCACATTCTTGTCACAGTTAAACATTATTTTTTTTAAGAAATTACCACACAAATACAATCTTGACTCAAGTCCTTCATTGGCATCCAGTGACAACGACGAACATCCCCACCTAACACAGCGGTGGCACACAAGGTGCTTTAGAACCTGCCTCCCCCTTTCCCTCCAACCTCTTCTTCCAAGATTCACTCTGGAGACCCTATGACTCAACCCAAAGTTTCTGTGCTGTTCCCCCAGCCCTGAAATCCAAGAACTATCCCAGTCCTCTTGCACATGCTGTTCACTCTCTCCAATGTTCTGTCTTCACCATTAAGATCAAGGTCACCTCTGCGCTGCCCTCTGACTCTCCCAGAAGTGCACATCCCCTTATCTTAGTTTCTAAGGTCCTCTGAAAACAAGTCAAAGGATTGCAAAGCCCCACCTGCCTCCCCCACTTGCTTTGATTTCTTAGGGGGCCAAGATGTGCCTGTTCCTCACCATGTCTTTAGCACAGTGTCCGGCAGACTGGGGACTTCAGTCAAAAATCATTTTCCGTGATTAAAAAAAAAAAAAAAAAAAAAAAAAAAAAGAAAGGAAAGAGAAGAAAATGAAAGAAAAAAAAAAACCAGACCAAAGAAATAGCACAGTCTAGAAAATAAGCCCATTTATGTATAAAAAGTACAAAGTATATTCCATTTAACAGCTCCAAATAAGAGAAAGAGGAAGCATTATTTCCAAAATCATTTTGAAAAAGCTGCTTTGAAAAAAAGAAAAAAGGACAGACATTTGAAACAAAAGATACATATCTTGCACCATATTCTAAAATAAGCTCTGGATGGATGGGAGTGATGGAAAAGGAACACAAAACAGAGTAGAATATTTATAAGTATTCTTTCTCTGCTTTAAAGCAGTGAAGAAACGAAGATGGAAAGATTGACAGTTGGGGGTTCATACAAATTTAAAATACCTGTCCTGTGGAAGAAAAAAAAAATCACAGAATTAAAATAAAACAGAAAACATTTTGGAATCCATTTGCATGAAATGTGACCAACAAATGGTTAATCCCACTATTACCCCCAAATTCATTCATATTTATGAGAAACAACTCTGTCAAGAGTAGTGTAATAATAAACCAATAAGAAAGAAAGCAACTTGATGTTCTGTATAAAATTGCAATGAAATTAGCCAATTTCAGTTCTGTAAACTCGAGAGAGCTTTTGGGCAGTGTCACAAGCAAGATCTTGCCTGTGGGGGGGATAATTCCTCCTGGGCTTGGGCTGCATGGGGCGGAAAGAAAGCGCTCTGGCCCCACACAGCTGCCTCCCTTCCTATCCCCTGGGCTCAAGGATCAGGGGAGCAGCTTTTACAGGCAAGGCCCTTGCCCTTCTTTGGCGGCAAGGATGAATTTGCAACTAACCAAGGTTAATCTGGTACCTTTGGCTGTGGAGCCCAGAATTTATAATGCTACCTCTGGTTACCATGTATGACCTGTGGGCAAGCTCTCAAGTTCATCTTTAATTTCACCTTCAAATTCATCCTCCATACAGCTGCCAGAAAAATCTAAAACGGCAGAGATGGTCACATCATTCAACCCAGTTCTCCAACTCTTTCTTCTATTATACTTTCACCTTTCTACCTTGCACTTAATTTTTTGGTGTAGATTTACATTTATGGCATAATTAAACTTTTATTTTATTAAAACAAAATACATACAGTCTCATCCCATTTCTGTACTCTCAGTGTTTCTAAATAACAATCATTATGCTGCAATTCCTGATGTTTAAATTTTAGATATTTTCAATTGATTTTCTGTTTCTGACCATAAAGGTTTAATTTTCTTATACTACCCACACCTCACATACACATTTTGCCCCTTCTTTCTTCCAACAGTTATACCATAACTTGTGGTTTAATACCTATTCAATATTTGTATGATTATATTGTTCACAGCTCAGCCACAGAATATATGGAATTGCAATTCCTTTCTTGAGGAACTTTTAGGTTTTTTCTGTGCTAATAATTGCTTTCCTTTTTCACAAGCTTTGTGTGTGTGTGTGTGTGTGTGTGTGCCCATCACTAATTCAGTTCCAAACTTTCTGAAAGAATGGTAAAAAAATTTTTTTTTGTTTGCAAAGACAACAAAAGCAAAAATAAATAAGGGGGACTAAATTCGTTCCTTCACAGCAAAGAAAATCATTAACAAAATGAAAAGACGACCTACTGAATGGGAGAAAGTATTTGCAAATCATAAATCTGATGAGAGATTAACATCTAAAATATATAAAGAATTAATATAACTCAACAGCAAAACACCCCCATATAATCTGATTTAAAAATGGGCAGAGGATCTGAATAGGCACTTTTCCAAAGAAGATATACAGATGGGCAACAGGTACATGAAAAGATGCTCAACATCACTAATCATCAGGCAAATGTAAATAAAAAACAATGAGAGGGACTTCCCTGGTGGCGCAGTGGTTAAGAATCCTCCTGCCCATGCAGGGGACACGGGTTCGAGCCCTGCTCCGAGAAGATCCCACACGCTGTGGAGCAACTGAGCCCGTGCGCTACAACTACTGAGCCTGCGCGCTGCAGACCGTGAGCCGCAACTACTGAGCCCGTGTGCTCCACAAGAGAAGCCACCGCAATGAGAAGCCCGCGCACTGCAAAGAAAAGTAGCCCCTGCTCGCCGCAACTAGAGAAAGCCCGCGCGCAGCAACGAAGACCCAATGCAGCCAAAAAAAAAAAAGAGAGAGATATCACCTCACACCTGTTAGAATGGCTATTAAAAAAAAAGACTCGAAAAACAAGTGTTGGCGAAGATGTGGAGAAAAGGGAGCCTGTTGCACTGTTGCTAGATATGTAAAGAGCTGCAGCCACTATGGAAATCAATGTGGAGGTTTCTCAAAAAATTAAAAATAGAACTACCATATGATCTAGCAATTCCACCTCTGGGTATTTATATAAAAAACAACAAAAACAGGGCTTCCCTGGTGGCGCAGTGGTTGAGAGTCCGCCTGCCGATGCAGGGGACACGGGTTCGTGCCCTGGTCCGGGAAGATCCCACGTGCCGCGGAGCGGCTGGGCCCGTGAGCCATGGCCGCTGAGCCTGCGCGTCCAGAGCCTGTTGCTCCGCAACGGGAGAGGCCACAGCAGTGAGAGGCCCGCGTACCGCAAAACAAAACAAAACACTAATTCACAAAGATATATTCACCCTCCCCATGTTTACTGCAGCATTATTTACAATAGGCACAATATGGAAAGAAACTAAGTGTACACAAATGGATGAATGGATGGATAAAGAGAATGTGATACATATAGATATGAGTCAGCCATAAGAAGAACGAAATCTTGCCAACTGCAATGACACGAATAGACTTTGAGGGCATTATGCTAAGTGAAGGAAGTCAGAGAAACAAATACTGTAAGATCTCACTTACACGCAGACTCTTAAAAAACAAACCCAAGTTCATTGACAGAACAGATCACAGTTGCCAGAGGTGAGGAGGGGGTGGGGATGGATGAAGTGAGTCAACAGGTACAAACTCCGGTTATAAAATAAGTCATGAGGATGCACTGTACAGCACGGTGGCTATATAACCTGGTATTAGTTTCAGGTATATAACATAATGATTCGATATTTGTATATATTTTGAAGTGATCACCACAATAATTTATTTACCTAAACTTTCATTGAACTATTTATTTCTATCTTATTCTTAACTTCCAAGACCTCTTGTTCATTCTCTGATTATCACTTTAACAGAGCACTTGATTCTTATTTTGTGAATAAAACAAAACATTCCACGAACTAAGACATTAATTATAGTTTTAAAGTGTGTCTGTTTCTCCCAAATGCCTTTTCTATTGTTCTTCTTCTTGCTAAGGCCCTTTATAATAGAGATTCTCGGGCTTCCCCGGTGGCGCAGTGGTTGAGAGTCCGCCTGCCGATGCAGGGGACACGGGTTCGCGCCCCGGTCCGGGAAGATCCCACATGACGCGGAGCAGCTGGGCCCGTGAGCCATGGCCGCTGAGCCTGCGCGTCGCGTCCGGAGCCTGTGCTCCGCAACGGGAGAGGCCACAGCAGTGAGAGGCCCGCGTACCTCAAAAAATATATATATATAATAGAGATTCTCCTGAAATGTCTAGGGATTCTGGTTCTCCTTTTAGAGTAAGACAGCTCTGTGTAGATGGATGAGCCTTGCTAATGTTTAACGAGTAGAACCCAGACATTTCGGGGAGGCAGGGAACCTATCAGATCTATTGGCATTTCTCTTAGGTTGAATGGCTTCCTTAGAGTGGATTCTTCCAAATCTGGACTACAGGAGTGTGAAAGCTTGGAGAGGTAATGAGGCCAAGGGTGTCCCCACTTAGTACACAGCCCTATCTTCTGTCATCTTATGAACTAAAGCCCAGAGTTCACCTTCTCCCATGTTCCACCAGGTAGGGAAGGGCAGCGTCTGGCTCTGTAAAGTTGAAGAAAGGATCTGGGGACACAGCTATAATCCTTCTATTCAAATCTACCTCCCAGCCATCAGAGGTACCCAGCACCTCCAATTCCTGAGTCTCTGGGGTTCTGAGGTGTGACTAGGCTATATTCTTCTGCCCTTCCCACCACTTCCCATCATATATAGAAGGTTGGGTCTCAGCCTCATCCAGTTTGCTATGTCAGTTACCATTCATCCATCCTCTTTCCATCTTCCAAAACTCTGTGGGTGTTTCTTCCCTGCTGTGGGAGCCTAACCTGTTTTTGTCCCTCATAGGCTGTCACCCTCTGTAGTCCTT
Source organism: Lipotes vexillifer (assembly GCF_000442215.2). Lineage (NCBI taxonomy): Eukaryota > Metazoa > Chordata > Mammalia > Artiodactyla > Lipotidae > Lipotes > Lipotes vexillifer. The sequence goes on along the minus strand of NW_006797837.1, from coordinate 302,854 downwards.
TACTATCATCTTAGTAAAGTTTCCGGAGGGACGAAATCTAAGTGGTGTATTCCAGCAGTCCCCAAACATTTTGGCACCAGAGACCGGTTTCCCGGAAGACAATTTTTCCATGGGCGCGGGGTTGGGGGGGAAGGGGATGGGTCCAGGCGGTAATGGGAGCGACGGGGAGTGGCAGATGAAGCTTCACTCACTCGTCCACTGCTCACCTCCTGCTGTGCGGCCTGGTTCCTAACAGGCCACGGACCAGTACTGGTCCGCAGCCTGAGGGTTGGGGACCCCTGGTATATTCAAGCCACCATGCTACACTATAGAGCACTACAGAGCTGTGTATTCCTCCCTGGGTGTGCCATGTTTTTATCTGCATCCCCAGCTCTGCTCTTGCTATTCCCCTTCCTACTTGTCTTTATCTGTCTCCTCTCTTTAATTTTCTAATCCTTAATGGGCCTTCAAGATTAAGCTTATGCATCATCTCAAGCAGGAAAACCTTCCCAGATTCTCCTTGTACATACTGTGTATGTCTCTGGCCTGACACACCCACATAGACTACAACGTGCTGGATTGATCTGCTTGCACATCTGTCTCCCTCCCCAGACAAGAGCATGTAGGCAAGGACTATCTTATCCAATGTTCTGCCTCTAGTGTGGGGAAAACCATCTGGTACATAACATGTGCTCACTGATATTGTTCAACTGACCCATTTCCACTAAGCTCCATGTTGGAAGCATCTTCATTCTCACAGGACTACAAAAATAACAGCTCTGTTTATTTGCCAACATCCAAATAAGAAAGGCTAATCAGAGAGCACCAGGAAATGAAAACAGCCAGATGTTTTTGAGAGCAAAAGTCCAGGAACACAAAATAGCTTCCAACAGGGGTGATGTATGTTTTCCTAGTGATTCAAAATGAATATATGCTTATTAGGCAGAGAGAGAGATTTAACAGTTTTCTCAGCTAATGCTGCAATTTTAAATTCATTTACGGTAATTTTCCTTATCTTGAATCTACTTTTCTCAGTAACCAGGATACTTAACTGATCTGTACAAAATCCATTTGAAAAAGAAATAATCTACTCTAAGCAAGGGCACACTGCAAATGAAAGAGAGACACCACAGATCTAACAGAAGATGAAGCATCTGTTTGAAAAGCCAAGGAGGACTACTGCCTAGAACATAGGATGTTTTCCCCCAGCATCTTGATTTTCCCACCAATCTCTCTTCTCTCTTTCACAAGGAGAAAACAAATAATTCTTAAATCTGAGAGCACAGAACAAAGACCTCTCATAAACCAACCAAGATGCAAACAAACTGTTTCAAAGGTAAGAATCTCAAACAAAAATTATAAGTTGAAACAATCACAGGATGTACTCTTTCACCTACCAGCTGGGAAAAGCATTATTTAAATGCTAGTACCCAGTTTGGGAAGGGTCTAGTAAAATTCCAATAGGAGGAGAAACCTCTACAAACTTTCTGGAGGAAAATATCACTATATGTATCTAGAGCCTCCAAAAGTATCCCCACAATGTGATCTAAGGATTACACCTTTAGAAGTGTGGATTAAGAAAGTAAATATCAAATCAATATACATAAAGATCTGAGTGGGGAGATATCCATCCAAGTGTTATTTATAATAATGAAAATTTTTAATAAATTTTTTATCAATTTTTATTTATAAAAATGAAATTTTATTTTATAAAAATTATATTTATAATATTATAAATATTTCATATTTATAATAATGAAAATCTGGAAATAATCTGAATTTCTAACAATGAAAATAATGATCATAACTAATAACATCAGAAAATGCTCATGAAATAATAAATGAAAAAAAGGATAAATGAAACACATCACATGCTCATAATCTGTATAGAAAAGAGACTCAAAGACAAAATGCTAGTATTTTACCAGTCACCACCTCTAGGTAATGAGATCATGTTGATTTTTAAATTTTTACTTAAAAATTTTTTGTATCACGGACCTTTCTCTATGCTTCTGTATTATTTTATAAAAATTAAAAATTCTTATTTAGCTCTATTTATTTTCATAATCAATAGTACTATTTATTGATTATGGAGGAGACGAGATAAAAGCCCCTCCACTAGTTACAAGTAACACAAGAAAATGTCACAGACATGGGTCTATGCCCAACCATCTGATAAAGCAAGCTCCTCTGAATGACTGAATAAGAACTTACTTGGTGGGACGATAATCCGGAATGGAACGATCCAGTGAAATTTTTTCACTGAGGTAGGAATTGTAGCCATACTTCTCATGGGGTCCCTTGGCTTTCTCTTCTTCAGCCGGGGAAAGGGTAGCAGGAAGGCCCCCTTTGCCCCGCCCACCATAACCTTCAATGAGCCCAAGGGATTTAGATAAACCTAGAAAAAGGAGGGGGAGAAAAAGAATTATTTGAAAATCACCATACCAGGATATGCCACTCAGGCTCAGATATAGCTTCAGTGGAAATTTTAACATTACCCGTCGCAGAAAAAATTATGTTCTCAATTTATTGGTATCAGAATATGCCCTGAACACACTTCAATTGAGAGGAAGGTCAGAGCAGCTGTGAGGTGTGGGGTTAAGGCTGGTCACCCATGAAGAGCCTCTCCCTCCTTTTGGGAAATGGGGTGGACGGCAGGGGCGGTCTATAAAAGGGAGAGACTGCCAAAAGCAGGGGACATGTGGACCAAGAAAGACACACAAAATGGGACAGAACTCGGGCTGTCATCCCTGCCTGATTTCCTTTCTTCATGATCAATTACCACAAGGCTAGATATTCCAGGAGATGCCCAGTACAACACAGAGAAGGCAGCAATAAGGAACTTCCAGACTGCAGGTGTTTTTGCTTCATTTGAACAGAGAATAATATACAGATTGATTTTATCATGAGTTTAAAGTGTGTAGCCATCTGCCACCGTTCTATCCCTAATGGTTTTATTTAAATCTCATTTAAATGGCAAAAAGGAAATACAAAATGTTTGAGAATAAATCACAGAGAAGAAAAACCCATAAGAGTGATAACCGTGCCCAGTAGAGTAGAAGGCCTCTGTAACAAGCCTCATTGAGCAATTGCACGTTCCCAGGATGGTGGTAGCTTTATACCTATTGTTCCATTAAACGATAAACAGCTTGATGGGTAATTTTTAAATCCTACAGTTATGGGAGGTTTTACTTCTCGGCTTGAAAACTTTTGCTGTTAAGGGCTCTCATTCTCTTTTGCTATTTCAAACGCTCAAGCTACCCTGTTCACCGTCAGGCGTGTGCACACACACACACCCCACTTCCTGCCACGGGACCGTGGCAGAGATGTAAAAAGGAAGACCGTGGACCAGAGATGTAAAAAGCATCCTCAGCTTTCATGGAGGGCAGACCACAAAGCCTAGGAGGACCATAAACTCCCAGGAAGGCATCCTCAAGTAAGTCAAAGGCCAGTAAATGTGCTCCAGTCACAGGATGGTCCTCCACCCCATAATGGCAAGACCTGTATTCCATTTCCTGCTTCTCTGAAAATAAAAATTTATTTTCTGTGATATAAAATCAAAAAGGAAAGGTTCAGCAAGCATCTCAGGATTGGTCTCAAGTGAACATCATTTATCTACCTAAGAATCATTTCCACCGTCCATGGTGTTTTTCGGGAACCCTGACATCTTTTCTGCCCTCCACCAGCTCAACCAGAGGAACCATCAACTGAGAACTGGATTACTCCAACACTTCCTGGTCTTTAATCTCTCATGCCACATCACCGTGCACCAACCATTCCAATAACATCACCTTCACTGTGCTCCAAAATCTGTAAGGACTCGTCCCAGGTCAAGTACAGACACCTGTGCTGGATTTTAAACTCACTCCCAATAGGACATTACTAGTGGGAATGCACAATGGTGCAGCTACTTTGGAAAATACTTTGGCAGTTCTTCAAAATGCTAAGCGTAGTTTTACCATATGATCCAGCAGTTCCATTTTTTACCCTAGAGAAATGAAAAGATATGCCCACTTGAAAACTTGTACACAAATGTTCATAGAAGCATTATTCATATTAGCTGTGTCTATCAACTGATAAGTGAATAAAACAAAATGTGGTACATTCACACAATGTGATATTATTTGGCAATAAAAAACTATCTTTTTAAAAAAGTACAGATCTTCCTCAGCTTACAAAAGACTTACATCCCGATAAACCCATCGTAAGTTGAAAATATCATAAGTTGAAAATGCATTTAAAACATCTAACCTACCAAACGTCATAGCTTAGCCTAGCCTCCCTTAAACGTCCTCCGAACACTTACCTACAGTTGGGCAAACTCATTCTAACACAAAGCATGTTTTATAATAAAGAGTGTTGAATATCTCATGGAATTTATTGAATACTGTACTGAAAGTGTAAAACAGAATGGTTGCATGGGTACAGAATGGTTGTAAATGTGTTGGTTGTTTACCTTCATGTTACATGACTGACTGGGCGCTGTGGCTCGCTGCCACTGCCCAGCATCATAAGACAGTACCGTACTGCATATTGCTGGCTCAGGAAAAGATCAAAATTCAAAGTATGGTTTCTACTGAATGCTTATCACTTTTGTACCATCATAAAGTCAAAAAATCATAAATCGAACCACTGTAAGTCAGAGACTGTCTGTAGTGATATATACAACATGAGTGAACCTTGAAAACGTGCCAAAGAAATAATGCTGGACAGGAAAGACCACATACTGTATGGTTCTGTTTACCTGAAATGCATAGAATAGGCACATCTATAGAGATAGAAAGCAGATCTGTATCTGCTTAGGGTGGTGGGTATTTGGGGAGGGAATGGGGAGTGACTGCTAATGTGTATCGAGTGTCTTTTTGGGAGATGGAAATGTTCCGGAAATAGAGTGTGGTGATGTTTGCACAACTTTGTGAATATACCAAAAACCACTAAATTGTACACTTTCAGTGGATGAATGATATCATGTGAAAAAAATCTCAATAAAGCTATTTTTAAAAACCCACTTATGATAGACAATTCTATTCCCAGCAAAATTCTGTTCCCAGCAAAAAGGCTAAAACAACAGGAAAGCTTTCCAATAAACTACCTAGAAATTCTGAATGAAAACATTTTTAATACTGTAAATGCATAGCTGAGCTTGCAGTAAGTTAAAGGAAACACCCAGAGGTAAGTTATAATCAGAGTTGAGACTCTGTCTGCTGGGATGGGGTGAAGGATGCATTGCTCATTAACTAAAGGCTGGCGTTTTGGAGCTCAAACATGCACAGAATACGAGACCTTTTGTATGCGTTAAATGTTTCATAATTTCTAATTATGAAGGTACTGAGTTGATCAGTGGCCCCCTGTCTACTCTGAACCTATGAGTATGACCTTATTTGGAAATAGGGGTTTTGCACATGTAATCAAATTAATATAACTGGTGTACTCATATGAGAAAAATTTAGAGATAGAAACACAGATACACAGAGGGAAGGTCATTTGACAACAGATATTGAAGGATATAGCTGCAAGCCAAGCAATGCCCAGGATCGCTAACAACTCCCAGAAGCTAGGAAAAGGAAAGGGAGGATTACTTCCTAGACCCTTCAGAGAAAGCATGGCTTGGCCAACACCTTGATTCCAGAATTATAGCCTCAAACTGTGAGAGAAAAAATGTCTGTTGTTTTAAGCCATCAAGATTATGGTAATTGGTTATAGTAACTACACAAAATGAATACAATCAATATTAAAAAAACAGAGTGGAACTGGATAAAGAAAATATAGACCATGACAATATTAACCAAAAGAAAGCTGGAATCACTCTGTAAACATCAGAGAAAAACAGACTTCAGGGCAAACAGCCTTATGGGGATGAAGAACGTCGTTACATAATGATAAAAGTAACAATCCACCAGAAGCTCTTAGGAATTACAAACTACCAAGCACCTAACAACACAGCTTCAAATTACATAAAGCAAAAATGGACCACGTTATAAGAAGAAATGAACAAATCCACAATCATAGTGGGAAATATTAACATATCTCTCAGTACTGAACAGATAAGGACAAAAATTTAGCAAAGATACGGTAGAACTGAACAACAAAATTAAGAATGTTTGATCTAATGGACATTGTACCTGACTTTCTAATAATCGTACATTCTCTACAAGAGTATATGGAACATTTAAACAATTGACAGGCCACAAACAAGTCTCAACCTAGCTTACAGATCATCTTTGAACATAAAGCAATAAAAAACAGAAGCCAACAATAAAAATACCACAAAGCATTCACACATTTGGGCAGTTTTAAAAGACTTCTAAAACAAATGTGGGTCAAATAATTAATCATATTGCCATTAGAAGTTACACGAAACTAACAGAACATGAAACAGTACATCTCAAAGCTTGTAGGATCGTGCTAATGCAATACTTGGAAGTAACTATATAAATGCGTATATTAAGGGGGGGAAAGGAAGAACTGATAATAAGGTAAGCATGTAACCCAAGGAATTAGAAAAAAAAAAGAGAGGAAGCCCAAAGAAAGCCATAATAAACAAAAGAACAAAAACTAATGAAACAAAAGAAAGACATCAAGGAAGAAAGGAGTAACAGGGACGGATGGAGAGAGAGAGAGGAAGGAAGGAAGAAAGGAAGGAACGAAGGGAGGGAGGGAGGGAGGGAGGGAGGAAAGAGAGAGAGAGAAACTAAAAGAAAAAAAGATGGGTGGGAGGAAATAACCTCAGCAAGACTGGGGATAAAGAGAGAGAGAGAGAAGGTACATGGTCCCTTCAGGGAGGACTTATCTATTCATCACAGTAAACACAGTGCCTAGGTCCCCCAATATTTTTAAACGTTCAGGAAGATGTTTAAATTTCTTATAAAATCAGAAAGACAGTTATCAAATAAGATTTTTAATACTCTTTTTTAAATTGTTGTTTTATTGTTTTTCTGTGAAGGCCAAAGTGCTTAGGGCCCACAAGATTCATTATGCAGCCTTGGTTCCCTTGAGGTTAGATTTTATCTGTACGTGACAAGGTACCTAAAGCATGGAGAAGGAAAGTAACATGATCTGAGGCACAATTTACAATTTTTACCTAGAAGGTAGATAGCACAAGGACAGACCCCAGGCACTAACAGTAAGGCCAACTACCATTTATTGAGCATCTGTTGTGTGCTGGGAAGCACCCTGCTAAGTGCCTGACATATATTCTATCGCTGTTTCATCTAATCTTTTGAAAACCTCATGAGGAAGGTATGAAAATGATCTCTGTTTGACGAATAAGGACACTGAATCTGAGAACGTGGTAACTTTGTTAAGCTTCTGCAGCTGTTAAAGGAAGATGAGACCTGAGTTCTGGATATAGTTAGAGATACAAGGGAGGATAAAACCTGGTCTCTGTGACAGATAAGGAGACTAGTTCTGGAGCTGTTGCAGCAGCCCAGCCCAGGATAGAAGGGGCATCATGTTAAGGTATAAGTGGTGGTGATCAAAAAGAGAGGAGAGATTTGAGAAACATTTAAGAGATATCATCACAAGGCAGGAGACAGACACGAGTTAGGGTGAGAGAGAAGGAATACGTGAGTGAGCCTGGGATTTCCAGCGAGAGGACTGAGTGGCAATATCACTCACAAAACAGGGCACACAGAAGAAAGTTCGAGAAGATGCATTCTAGTCTCTACATGTGGTATATGGAGCATTCATGGGACATTCAATAGGATCATATGTCCAGTGGGGAGCTGAAACACGTGGGCATGGAAGTTCAGAAGGTAGAGGAGGCCCCAAACATGAACCCTGGCAGCTATCAGTTTGGAGGGGACCGTAGCCATTGTAAGGAGTGGGAGGGCCAAGATGTTGAGTAGCAAGAACAAAGGAACGACGCTCAGGAAGTGTCCTCTGACCACACGCCCTCTTATGCTTCCACCGTATCTACAGTAGGACTTGCATACTTTAGGACTTGCTACTCCTGCACGCTGCATGCATGTTCTCTCATTGAAGCTTCCTTTGAAGCTCAAGACTTCACAGAAGGAAGACTTAAAAGGATGGAGAAACATCTCAATACCAACCAAGTGCTTAAACTTTCTGCTGTCTTCATAAATCCACTTGACCACTCTCTCCCCACCCACTGTTGACTGTTGTTTAGGCTTTCGATTTTTAAAATGCTTTTGTATCCATTTTTCTCTTAGGCAGGCAGGGTAGATATTACCATGATCACTTTAGAAATGAAAAACTCGAGGCTTAAAAGGATTAATTATTTGACCATCCAAAAGTAATGGAGACAGAATAAGACATTCCACCCAACTCCCAACATACACACAAATACTCTGCCCAGGAAATTTTGTAGGAAGGAAGAATCCAGTGCTCAAAATACAATGAAGAATGGTAAATAAACGGTAATGCACTCATTAAAAAAGAATACTATACAGCAATGAGAATGAATGACTTGCAGAAAAACAGATAAATCTCATAGGCTTCATGTAAAGAGTGAGCATCAAAAATGCATAGAATTGGGCTTCCCTAGTGGCAGTGGTTGAGAGAGTCCACCTGCCGATGCAGGGGACATGGGTTCGTGCCCCGGTCCGGGAAGACCCCACGTGCCGCGGAGCGGCTGGGCCCGTGAGCCATGGCCGCTGAGCCTGCGCGTCCGGAGCCTGTGCTCCGCAACGGGAGAGGCCACAACAGTGAGAGGCCCGCATACCGCAAAAAAAAAAGGAAAAACAGAAAAAAGAATAGGGACAGGACCTGCACCTCTGGGAGGGAGCTGTGAAGGAGGAAAAGTTTCCACACACTAGGAAGCCCCTTCACTGGTGGAGACGAGGGTGGCGGGGGGGGGAAGCTTAGGAGCCACAGAGGACAGCACAGCAACAGGGGTGCAGAGGGCAAAGCGGAGAGATTCCCGCACAGAGGATCGGTGCCGACCAGCACTCACCAGCCCGAGAGGCTTGTCTGCTTAGCCGGCGGGATGGGTTGGGGCTGGGAGCTGAGGCTCAGGCTTCAGAGGTCAGATCCCAGGGAGAGGACTGGGGTTAGCTGCGTGAACACACCCTGAAGGGGCTAGTGCACCACAGCTAGCCGGGAGGGAGTCCGGGAAAAGGTCTGGAACTGCCGAAGGGGCAAGAGACCACTGCTTCAGGGTGCGCAAGGAGAGGGGATTCAGAGCACTGCCTAACCGAGCTCCAGAGACGGGCGCCAGCCGCAGCTATCAGCGTGGACACCAGAGACAGGCATGAGATGCTAAGGGTGCTGCTGCAGCCACCAAGAAGCCTGTGTGCAAGCCCAGGTCACTAACCACACCCCCCGGGAGGCTGTGCAGCCCGCCACTGCCAGGGTCCCGTGATCCAGGGACAACTTCCCCAGGAGAACACACGGCACGCCTCAGGCTGTTGAAAGTTCATGGTGGCCTCTGCCGCCGCAGGCTCGCCCCGCACTCCGTACCCCTCCCTCCCCCATGGCCTGAGTGAGCCGAAGCCCCCGAATCAGCGGCTCTTTTAAGCCCGTCCTATCTGAGCGAAGAACAGACACACTCCGGCGACCTACACGCAGAGGCGGGGCCAAATCCAAAGCTGAGTCCCGGGAGCTGTGAGAACAAAGAAGAGAAAGGGAAATTTCTCCCAGCAGCCTAAGGAGCAGCAGATTAAGTCTCCACAATCAACTTGATGTACCTGCATCTGTGGAATACATGAATAGACAACGAATCATCCCAAATTGAGGAGGTGGACTTTGGGAGCCACAGTAGACTAGGGGTTGGCTGTATGGGACTGACTGGTTTCTGGTTTTATGTTTATCTTAGTTTAGTATTTAGAGCTTATTATCACTGGTAGATTTGTTTACTGATTTGGTTGCTCTCTTCCTTTTATATATATACATTTTTTTTTCCTTTTTCGCTTTTTGGGAGTGTGGATGTGTATGCTTCTTAGTGTGACTTCGTCTGTACAGCTTTGCTTTTGCAATTTGTCCTAGGGTTCTATTTGGGGTTTTGGGGGGTTTTATTTTTAGTATAGTTTTTAGTGCTTGTTATCATTTGTGGAATTGTTTTTGATTTGTTTGCTCTCTTCTTTCTTTCTCTCTTTCTTTTTTTAATTACTTTTTTTATTTTTAATAACTTTTTTCTATTTTAATAACTTTATTATTTTATTTATTTATTTTTCTTTTCTTCGTTCTTTTTTTTCTCCATTTTCTGCTGAGTCGTGTGGCTGACAGGGTCTTGGTGCTCTGGCCGGGTGTCAGGCCTGAGCCTCTGAGGTAGGAGAGCCGAGTTCAGGACACTGGTCCGCCAGAGACCTCCTGGCCTCACGTAACATCAAACGGTGAAAGCTCTCCCAGAGATCTCCAACTCAGTGCTAAGACCCAGCTCCACTCAATGACCAGCAAGCTACAGTGCTGGACACTGTATGCCAAACAACTAGCAAGACAGGAACACAACCCCACCCATTAGCAGAGAGGTTGCCTAAAATTATAATAAGGTCAAAGACACCCCAAAACACACCACCGGATGTGGTCCTGCCCACCAGAAAGACAAGATCCAGCCTCATCCACCAGAGCACAGACACCAGTCCCCTCCACCAGGAAGCCTGCACAATCCACTGAACCAACCTTAGCCACTGGGGGAAGACACCAAAAACAACGGGAACAACTGGGGGCAGCCTGCAAAGAGGAGACCCCAAACACAGTAAGTTAAGCAAAATGAGAAGACGGAGAAACACACAGCAGATGAAGGAGTGAGGTAAAAACTCACCAGACTAAAAAAATGAAGAGGAAATAGGCAGTCTACCTGAAAAAACAATTCAGAGTAATGACAGTAAAGATGATCCAAAATCTTGGAAATAGAATGGAGAAAATACAAGACACGTTTAACAAGGACCTAGAAGAACTAAAGAGCAAACAAACAAGGATGAACAACACAATAAATGAAATTAAATATTCTCTAGAAGGAAACAGTAGCAGAATAACTGAGGCAGAAGAACGGATAAGTGACCTGGAAGATAAAATAGTGGAAGTAACTACTGCAGAGCAGAAAAAAGAAAAAAGAATGAAAAGAATTGAGGACAGTCTCAGAGACATCTGGGACAACATTAAACATACCAACATTCGAATTATAAGGGTCCCAGATGTAGAAGAGAAAGAAAAAAGGACTGAGAAAATATTTGAGAGGATTACAGTTGAAGACTTCCCTAATACGGGAAAGGAAATATTCAACCAACACCAGGAAGCACAGAGAGTCCCATACAGGATAAATCCAAGGAGAAAGATGCCAAGACACATATTCATCAAACTATCAAAAATTAAATGCAAACAAAAAATATTAAAAGCAGCAAGGGAAAAGCAACAATTAACACAAAAGGGAATCCCTATAAGGTTAATAGCTGATCTTTCAGCAGAAACTCTGCAAGCCAGAAGTGAGCGGCAGGACATATTTAAAGTGATGAAAGGGAAACACCTACATCCAAGATTACTCTACCCAGAAAGGATCTCATTCAGATTCAATGGAGAAATCAAAAGCTTTATACTACCCAAAGCAATCTACAAATTCAATGCAATCTCTATCAAACTATCATTGGTATTTTTCACAGAACTAGAACAAAAAATTTCACAATTTGTATGGAAACACAAAAGATTCCGAATAGCCAAAGCAGTCTTGAGAAAGAAAAACGGAGCTGGAGGAATCGGGCTCCTGGACTTCAGACTATACTACAAAGCTACAGTAATCAAGACAGTATGGTACTGGCACAAAAACAGAAAGATAGATCAATGGAACAGGATAGAAAGCCCAGAGATAAACCCACGCACATATGGTCACCTTATCTTTGATAAAGGAGGCAGGAATGTACAGTGGAGAAAGGACAGCCTCTTCAATAAGTGGTGCTGGGAAAACTGGACAGGTACATGTAAAAGTATGAGATTAGATCACTCCCTAACACCATACACAAAAATAAGCTCAAAATGGATTAAAGACCTAAATTTAAGGCCAGACACTATAAAACTCTTAGAGGAAAACATAGGCAGAACACTCTATGACATAAATCACAGCAAGGTCCTTTTTGACCCACCTCCTAGAGAAATGGAAATAAAAACAAAAATCAACAAATGGGACCTAATGAAACTTCAAAGCATTTGCACAAAAAAGGAAACCATAAACAAGACGAAAAGATAACCCTCAGAATGGGAGAAAATATTTGCAAACGAAGCAACTGACAAAGGATAAATCTCCAAAATATACAAGCAGCTCATGCAGCTCAATATCAAAAAAAGCAAACAACCCAATCCAAAATGGGCAGAAGACCTAAATAGACATTTTTCCAAAGAAGATATACAGATTGCCAACAAACACATGAAAGGATGCTCAATATCACTAATCATTAGAGAAATGCAAATCTAAACTACAATGAGGTATCACCTCACACCGGTCAGAATGGCCACCATCAAAAAATTTGCAAACAATAAATGCAGGTGAGGGTGTGGAGAAAAGGGAACCCTCTTGCACTGTTGGTGGGAATGTAAATTAATACAGCCACTGTGGAGAACAGTATGGAGGGTCCTCAAAAAACTAAAAATAGAACTACCATACAACCCAGCAATCCCACTATTGGGCATATATCCTGAGAAAACCATAATTCAAAAAGAGTCATATACAACAATGTTCATTGCAGCTCTATTTACAATAGCCAGGACATGGAAGCAACCTATCCATTGACAGATGAATGGATAAAGAAGATGTGGCACATATATACAATGGAATATTACGCAGCCATAAAAAGAAACGAAATTGAGTTATTTGTAGTGAGATGGATGGACCTAGAGACTCATACAGAGTGAAGTAAGTCAGAAAGTAAAAAACAAATACCGTATGCTAACACATATAAATGGAATCTAAAAAAAAAAAAGGTTCTGAAGAACATAGGGGCAGGACAGGAATAAAGATGCAGACATAGAAAATGGATTTGAGGACACAGGGAGGGGGAAGGGTAAGCTGGGATGAAGTGAGAGAGTGGCATGGACTTATATATACTATCAAATGTAAAATAGATAGCTAGTGGGAAGCAGCCGCATAGCACAGAGAGATCAGCTTGGTGCTTCATGTCTACCTAGAGGGGGATAGGGAGGATGGGAGGGAGATGCCAGAGGGAGGGGATATGGGGATATATGTATATGTATAGTTGATTCCCTTTGTTACACAGCAGAAACTAACACATCATTGTAAAGCAATTATACTCCAATAAAGATGTTTAAAAAATGCATAGAATTCCATTTATACAAAGTTTCAGAAAGTAATCAAAATATAGTTTAGAAATAAAAATCTATGTACGAAACTATAACTATAAACAGCAGTAAAAAAAAGAGCGTCGATGATGACGGGAGGACACCCAAAGGACCTCAAGATCCTGGTAACGCTCCATTGTAAAGCTGGGAGGGAGACATGGCTAGTATTCATTATATAATTATCACCTGACACATATGTGATATATATGATGTGTGAATTATTACATAATTTTAGAAGATCATAAAGAGACTACTGACAGTGGGTTTTTCCCCTCGTTTTGTCTGCTTTTGATAATTCACCCTGGGTTTCCCTTTTCCCTCCCCAATATTTGCAGCCTCTTCTCGAAAGCCAGAAACTCAGCCGTCTGTGGTTTTCTTGCCAGAATAGAGCCCAAGGGTCAAGAAGAGAGACTGCCCAAATGGAGCAGGATTGACCTTCAACTTAACTCAGCAGCTTCGGGGGAAAACATCTGATTCTTCCTCTTATTTCATCTGCGCACACCTTTTTCTCCCCTTGACAATACAGCATTTCTTTTGTCCATTCTAAATAGATTGCTTCCAATCCCAGGTCATTAAATGCCACCTCGGAGCTAAAATGCATCTCAGCTGTGTTTGCCCAGCATGCTCCCATGCTGCCTTTCCAATGCAGGCAGAGGGGCCAGGGAGGGAATTTACTACAAAACGGCATAGGAATTAAGTCTAGGAATGCAGGCTAATCCTACCAAGGACACATGGGGAATGCCACCTCCCAAGTGAGATTTCTTTTCCCTTTCTGTGGCATTATTTCTTCCATCATGAAAGGCACCCACTTAGCAGCCTCAAAAAAGATCATTCCTCAGAGTGCAATGTGACAACTATGAATTATATATTTTGTGGTCCATGTCTTCCATTTTCCCCCCAACTGAATCTGCCAGAAAGGTTCAACAAAGCAGCAAAAATTTTCACTTGCGTTTTAATGTGCTTACTTAGCAGGTCCCAGAAACTGCTGGCAACAATAAATAAAAGTTCGAGTTCACCAACAAGACTCAAGTTGGTCCTTACTTAGCTGGGAGAAGATGCCACTGGGACAAGCTGGGATGACTCCACGCACCCAGGGAACCTTCTTTTCCGAAAGTGCCCTTTGCTTTGTGCCCTGTAGCCGCTGCAGACTGATGTGAACGTGTAGGCATGGAAGTTGCAGTTGGCAAAGGGAAGAAGGGGGGAAAGAGGGAAGAGAATGGGGTGGCTGCTTGGCCCCAGGCCTGAGAGGACTCGGCATTGCCCTCTCCAACCTCAAGAGGCACCGCCTCTTGAGTTACTGTAGCTGAAGACTGCAGGGCCAAGGGATGCTATTGGCAAGAGGTTGAAGGTGAGGAAGAGGGAAGGACAAATTGAGGTCAGCCAGCCCACAGCACCTTCACTGAATATTCGTCATGTTTCTCTCCACCCTTTTTCTCTGCTTTATGCCCCAGGAGACAGACCTGTTTAGACAGCATCATGGGTTCCCTTGCCTTCTGGCGTTGGGTTGGGCTCAACCACCTGGAGCTGCCTTGAGGAAACTGATGGACAAGAAGAGAGAGAGGTTGGGGTATATATCCCCCAGCTCCCTCCCGACCAGGTGTGGTTTGGTAGAGGCTGCATTCTACGATGGCACAGTTGTGTTCAGGCAGGTATCTCCTAGGGTTAGCCTAGGCTTAGAGCTAACCCCGTGTTCTGCTAACCTCTCCCTCTTTCTGCCCCTTTAGGCATTGGCATGGCAAATGCTTCCTCCTCTGTTCCTAGCCTTGGAGTAATTCACCACGCCCGGTCATTCCTTGCTGATTTCCCTTAACTCTGCCCAAACCTTTGTAAATGTCTTGCTAAAACCCCTTTAATCACCCCTTCTGAGTGTGCCACTTGTTTCTTGCTGGGATCCTGACAGATACAGCATCGTACCTGTCCCGTAGGAAGGCTTCTCCTATGGTTCCACGTCTAGGTACTTAATGGCAGGGATGTGGTCACCCCAGTGCCTGACCCATAGAAAGGTCTTAAAAACGGCTGAGTATGTATGGATGAGTAGGGATGAGATCTGAAGGTTGAACTTGGAGCCATCTATTATAAAGTGATGTTGAGGAAGAAAATTAAATACCCATGAGAAAAACATCTACTAGGAGAAGAGAAGAGAGATTACCACTACATATTATAGTACATGTATATTCATAAAGAAAAGGAGAGTCCACACTGATGAATGTCAAGGGAAATCAAGCCTGAAAAGGGCCATTTGGTTTGGCAGTGAAAAGGGCCCTGGTAACCTTGAAGATGGCCATGCCAGTGACATATAGTGCTTCCAGGGCAGTGTTTTGTATTCTGGCTATAACCAGCCAGAGTATCAAATGTAAAAAAATTTCTATCTGTAAAAGCAACAACTATGACAGTACACTCAGACATAACTTTAACCAACAGGAGGAAAATTATAAAATTTTACTAAATGGATAAAATGAGACATATATAAACTGGCAGGGGGAGACATGTTTCTTAATTAGAAGATGGAATGTTATGAAGATACCATTATTTCTTTTTAATGTACAGGTTTAATGTAATTCCAAATGGAATTTTTTTTCTGAAACATAACAAAAGGTTCTAAAATTAACCTAGAAGAACACAGAGGTGATAAAACTTAGATATTTTTCTAAAAGAAGAAAACTGAGGGGGGGGGCCTATCTGATATTAAGAAATAAAGCAATACTAATTAAAGTGCTATGGCTAGGGAGGGTGGGAGGGAGGGAGAGGCAAGAAGGAAGAGATATGGGGACATATGTATATGTATAACTGATTCACTTTGTTACAAAGCAGAAACTAACACACCATTGTAAAGCAATTATACTCCAATAAAGATGTTTAAAAAAAACGTGCTATGGTGACTGTGAGGAAATTTTACATAGATGCAGAGAGGTTAGAGCATAGATGCTCTAAACTACACATTCTTTTCTCAAATAGCCACCCAATTTTCCAAATACTAATTAATAAAAATAACCTCCACCTCTGAAATTTTAGAAATTCCCTTCTAGTGCAGTTGAGTCAACACCAAATTTCTGCAGGACACCTCATGTGGATGAGGGAGCAGCTTCATCTATCTCACACTGAGCCCAGGAGTCCGGAGGTATCCTGGCTTGATAACCGATCAGCAAGAATAAATCACTCTGCCCACCTCTGTCTTCGGTTTGGCCCAAGCTACAAAGGCTCCATAGTGGCAGCAGAAATAAAGAACCAAGGCTGTAAATCAGCTCCCAGCTACCTTCCCACCTCCCTGCATACAACTAAGGACATAATTTTCTCCAGGGTTACCGTTTAAACTGATGAGTTTACAGATAACCAGCGTTATTCTTTCAGAAACAGGGACGCAACTCAAAACAGACGCACAAACTCCAGGGTAGAGACAGAAACAAAATGCAGTCTGGTGCCTTGTCAACTCATAAAGCTCCTCGTCATCTTGGCAGCCACAGCCTAGTGTGGGGGAAACCACACCCACCAACACAGACACACACACACACACAGACACACACAAACACACACACAGCCAAAGAGCCCAGCATGTCGCGTGGCCCTTCTTCCACTGGGAAAGCGTGTGTTGGGGGGTCTCTACAGAGGCCCCAATGCCTCCTGAAAGTCACAGAGTCCCAGGGAGATCCCACACGATGTCAAAGCATTTGGAAGCTGATAAAACTTACAGACACTCAGGAAGTCACAGCCGTAAGCTTAATAGTGAGCAGTAATTCCAGGCTTATTCCGGAATTCCAGGTACACCTGGGAGAGTGAGGGGGCCTTCCCCAGGAAGCCAGCATGATCACAGAGACAGAGAGGAATGTGTGAAGAGCCAGGAAGGGATTTAACCTATCAGCTAGGAAAACACACTGAAAAGCTCTAATTATTAACATAGTGAGTACATACATATAATGGAACATTACTCAGCCATTTAATAAAGAACGAAATAATGCCATCTGCAGCGACATGGATGGACCTAGAGATTGTCATACTGAGTGAAGTAAGTCAGACAGAGACAAATATATGCTATCGCTCATATGTGGAGTCTAAAAAACTGGTACAAATGAACTTATTTACAAAACGGAAATAGAATCCCAGATGTAGAAAACAAACTTATGGTTACCAAGGGGGAAAGTGGAGGAGGGAAAAATTGGGAGATTGGGATCGACATATACACACTACTATATATAAAAGAGATAACTAATAAGAACCTGCTGTATAGGACAGGGAACTCTATTCAATACTCTGTAATGACCTATGTGGGAACAAAATCTAAAAAAACAGTAGATTGGGCTTCCCTGGTGGCACAGTGGTTGAGAGTCCGCCTGCCGATGCAGGGGACATGGGTTCGTGCCCCGGTCCGGGAGGATCCCACATGCCGCGGAGCGGCTGGGCCCGTGAGCCATGGCCGCTGAGCCTGCGTGTCCGGAGCCTGTGCTCCGCAATGGGAGAGGCCACAACAGTGAGAGGCCTGCGTACCGCAAAAAAAAACAAAAAACAAAAAAAGAAAACAGTAGATATATGTACATGTATGACTGATTCACTTTGCTGTACACCTGAAACTAACACAACATTATAAATCAACTATACTCCGATAAAAATTACTTTAAAAAAAGATAGTGAGATAATGAAAGAAGAAATGAAAGGTGGATCAATGCAACAGAAAAGCTCATCCGGAAATACTGCCAAAAGAGTGAGTGGAAGCACCATTTTTGAATACAATTGTTAGTTTCACTGACAAATGTTCATTAGATACAAAGCATTATACTAAGCACTTTATTACATATATATATAATATTGTTAAACATACATGCTAACTATATAAATTGTGCTATATAATATATATTCACTTTATCTATTTAACTATAATATTTCAAATTCATTACTCAAATGACCCCTGGTGCTAGTTTCTCACACCTTTGGACTCTGTTCCTCCTCTCCATCCCTTCTGCCACCACCCAGATTCAAATGCAAGTCATCTCTTCCTTGAGTTATTGTGGTCAACTCCTAACACTGTGTCTTGCAAAGTGAGCTTTCTAACACGCACATCTGACCACTAAGCTTAAAATTCATTAGTGCATTCCTTCTGCCTAAAAAAATCCAAAAATTGTCATGTAATAGACAAAGCCACTCACTAGCTGACTCCCTGCCCAGCCTCATCCTCCACCTTCCTCTCTGTTGCATCCTTTTAGCTACCCCACCCTCTTCTGATGCTTCTAAGAAGCCACTGCCTCTCAGTGCCTCTGCCAGTCATCCTTGCTACTCAACACAACACTGCAAATCCTTGCTGAGCGTTACCCAACCCGGAAAGTCAGATGCCGCTCCTCGGTAGAAATCTCAACCACAGCCTTGCTTCTATTCTGTTATAGGTGTCCTTGACTGTTCACTCACAAGGGCACAGGCTTCTTGCAAACAGGATGACATCTCTGTGTCTTACAGATAGCCTTGCTCATAGTAAGCACCTCATACATGTTGTACACATGAAGGAATGGATAGATGAGCAACGCGAGTGAAAAAATGAATGAGTTAAGTGCATGGTAAGATGACCAAATATATTACCACGTGCTAGTGCTGATACAGAAATTTCCTGGGGACATGTCAGCAATGGGTAAACGCTGCTTCATGAACTCATGTCAAATCCTTATTGATTCCCCAGTTCATATATTAGTATGAAGATCTTGACTTTTGTTAACATCTGCATTATTATGCTGATTTTGACATTTTCTGCCCTGTATCCTCAGTGCTTCCCAGACATGATGTCCACAGGTTACGTCAGTCTTAATATCTTCAATGAAGGCATAAGAGTTCAAGTACGTCAGTTGCTTCCTCGTGGAAGAGAACTGAGCAAATCATTCTCTAAGTCTAAGGCAAATAGTACACTTGGGTTCCGACTCACAATCTTGAGTTGGAAGGAAAGAGAGATCAACTCCCCCAGCACCCTGCCCCATCAAGTGCAGGAATTCCAGAGAGATGGCCACCCAGTTTGTACAGTGTTCCTCCAGGAATAATGAACTCACCACCTTGCAAGGCAAGGCATTC